>NW_027183477.1:510000-815304 GCF_041296385.1 Aphelocoma coerulescens
GTGGCTGGGCTGGGAAGGGTGGCGAGGGTCAAGGGCATTCACAGAGCTCATCCTGCTCTGTGAAGAACGAGGAAAAGGAAGTGGGAAGCCAGCAGTGAGCAGAGCTGAGGCCTGGAGAGCAGCTCTGAATGACCCCCAAATCTCACCAGACCTCTGAGACATTGCTGTTCTTCAGCCAGTGACAACATGAGTCCCTAAACCTGGGGCTCACTCTTCCTCGTGGCCAGGGGCATCAAGGAAGGCTACAGTGCAATGGGGACTGCGGTGAGCTGGGAACTCACTGGGGGAAAGAGGGAGCACTTGTGGAGCAAAAGGCAGGTGGGGGAGAGAACTGCTCAGAGAAGAGCTGAGCTTCAGCTTGAGCAAGCTGAAAAATGGCATTGGGGGTCATCCCAGACTGATTTCATTTCAGAACTTATTGAACAAGTTTGTTATTGGGGGGGTGTCATATTTTCCCCCGGAGGTGCACACTCTGCAAACTTGAGCTGCACTGCCGAGCTACTCAAGCACGTCTCTGCTGCAGGTCACGGCGTTTCTTCTTTGGCTTCTCGTGGCCCCGGGGCTGAGCCGCAGCAGAGCCTTGGTGGAGCCCAGAGCAGCCTCAGCATCCACAGAGCCCGGCTGCAAGGAGAGAAAGCAGAAAGCACCCGTCAGCTGAAGGCTCCCGTCCCCCTTGTCCCAGCCGCCCGCGGTGCCCAGGCCGTGCTGGCCGCGCTCAGGGCGCTGCCCAAAGCTGCCCAGCATTGCTGCCTCTGGCAGGAGAGCAGGAGGGCAGGACACGTGCCCAGCCTGCAGCCGGCCATGGCACAGCCACCTCCTCAGCAGCTGCCCAGAGCAGGATGCTGCTGCGCTTGCTGCCGTCTCCCAAAAGCCCTTATCCCAGCCATGCTGCGTGTGCTCAGGGATGTGCCTAAACTTTGCCATCAATTCTTTCCTTTGGAGGAGAGCAGGAGAGCAGGACATTGCCACCTGCTCAGCAGCTGCCAGTGCGGGATGCTCCTGAGCCCGCTGCTGTCTCCCAGCACTGCTATTCCCCCCGTGCTGCAGAGACGAGGATCCACCTGGAGAGAGCCGTCGTGGGAGCGAGAGCCGGCCCCAGGTGCTGTGCCAGCCCCTCCTGAAAGGGTGCTCCCCGCAGACCATCTGGTGCAGCACGATGCCCAGGGACCAGACGGTCGCTGCCTCGCCGTGGTACCAGCCTAACAGGGTCCATTCCGGGGGGCTGTAGGACGGTGTTCCTATGGAATAGAGGTGGAGTTCTTCAGGGGGACGCTGCCTGCTCCCAGAGCCTCGCCCCAGCATCCCTGGGCATGCGGGGGCCGCAGCAGCGGCACGCGGCGTGACCCGCTGCCCTCTTGCCAGCACCTGGGACTTGCGTACAAACTGGGGGTTGGAAAAGAAGCCGCTGGTGTCGCAAGAGGGCAGCGGAAGCCCTGGCAAGGCCCGAGCATTCCATGCAAAGGAAAAACCCACTTGGTGCTGGGGAAAAACCACGCTTTCATCCTCCCTGCCTGCACTGCCCCAGAAACCATTCTTAAGCCAAGGCAAGCACGGGCAGCAGAGCAGTCCGAGCCCTGTCTCGCCTGCACACCAAACGGGCTGGAGCACAGGTTCTGGGCCCCCCTCTCTGCTACTCCCACCCACGGGTGTTTCTGTGACGCTGGCTGCCCCAGCCCCAGCGCCAGTCCTGGGCAGAGTGGCTGGCGAAAGGCTGCCAGCAAGGCTGGAAAATAGCCCTTCAGCCAGCGCCGCTCAAAAGCAGCTCAGCTGAAGACTCCGGCTGCCATGACTGGCAGCAAAAGGGAGAATCCCCCCTGCCACAGCTGGCTTTGGGCTGTGAGATGTTGGGCCGTGAGATGTTGGGCTGTGAGATGCCGCTACCAGGAGCCTCCCCCTGCGTGGGCTCACCTGCAAAGCTGGTGTAGGCTGCGGCTTGCAGGTAGGTGCCACAGCCAAAGTCGATGAGTTTGGCCTGCCCGGTTGCCAGGTCAACCAGGATGTTCTCCGGTTTGATGTCCCGGTGCAGGACCCCGCAGCTGGTGCAGTGCCGCACGGCCTCCAGCACCTGGCGGAACAGGTGCCGCGCCACCTCCTCGCACAGGAAGCCCCGTGCCCAAATGAAGTGAAGGAGGTCCTGAGACCGCTCCGGGCGCTCCAGCACCATCACCACGTTGTTGGGGAGCTCCAGCCACTCGTGGAGCTGGACGATGCCAGGGAAGCCAGCGGACACCTTGTCCAGCAGCACGATCTCCAGTGGTGCTCGGGTGCCGTCGGGCTGTGGGAGGAGCACGGTGCTGTCAGCGGAGCTGATGCCGTGCCGGGGCTCGGGAAGCCCTCAGCCAGCCGGGGACGCTCTGCGCGCTCCGCTGGCCCCACGGCCGCTCTCCCTCGAAGTGTTCTGGCGGCTTCCACCCTGCCGGGCCTCGGCTCATCCCCGCCCGTCGCGCCCCGGCTTCTCCCGCTGCCCCTCGCTCACTCACCAGCTCGCCCCAATGGCCGATGCGGTTCCACGGCACCCGTTTGATGGCCACCTGCAAGGCAAGGGGAGCAGCGGGCTGAGCTCGCCGCCCGCCGTGCCCAGCCCCATGCTCCTTCTCCTCCTCCTTTGCCCCCCGCCTCCTGCGCCCGCCGCCGGCCCCGCCACTCACCGGGGCGCCGTCCGAGAGCCGCGTGGCCGCGAAGACGCTGCCGAAGCCGCCGCGCCCCAGCAGCGAACCCAGCCGGTAGCGCTCCTTCAGGCCCTGCTGCGCCTTCCGTGCCCGCGAGACGCGGCCGTCAGCGCTCGGCCCGGGGCCAGGAACGGCCCCCGAGCGCCGCTCAACCGCCCCGGGCCGGCCATCCCCACATGGGGGCTCTTTTGGAGGGGCCACCGGCGGCTCGGGGCCGGCGGCCGCGCTCAAGAGCGGCGGAGCTCGGAGCGGGGAAGACGCTGCGGAGGCGGCGGGAGCGGCCGCGCCGCCTGTGTCCCCGGCGGGCCCCGGGAGGAGCCGAGGCCGGGACCGGGGCCGGGGCCGGGGCCGGGGTAGGGGTCGGGCCAGCCGGAGCCAGGGGCTGGCGATGCTGCCCAGGAGCCAGGCACTGATGCCCGCCCAGCAGCGCCACAGCCAGGACGGCGAGAGCCGGGCGGAGGCGGGACCGCGGCGGGACGCCCGGGGGCGGGGAGGGGGCAGCCCCGCCCGGGGCCGGGGGCATGGCCCGGCCGGGCCTGGGGAGAGGGAGGCCGCGGGAGGGGGGGTTGGGGAACGAAAGGGAGAGCGGGAGAGGGTGCGAGACACTGGGAGAGGGAGAGGAGGAGCAGGAGAAGGGACGCAGAGGGTTCGTGGACTCGCTGCTTTTGTGCTGCTGCCGCTGCTGCCGCTGCTGCCGCTGCTGCCGCTGCTGCCGCTGAAGCGCTGGGAGCGTTTGTCCGCGTGTCCGTGTGTCCGGTGCCCGTGTGTCCGTTCCCCCCCGCGCGCCCCACGGCCGAGCCCCGCGCGCCCCGGGGCAGCACGGGCCGCTCCGCTCCGGGGCCGAGGCGGAGTCCCGGAGCATCTCTTCCTCCCGCAGCCACACCAAACCCGCTCGGCCATTGGGAGCAGTTTTGCACACGTTTCCCTTTGAAGGGCTCCTCTCTACCCCCATTTCCAAGGAGTCTCCCTGGGGTTTTGGCACCTGCAGCGACAGGGCAGCGATTGGGCTTCAAAGTGCAAGAAAGACATGGAGGGGCTGGAGCACGTCCAGAGATGGGAATGGAGCTGGGGAAGGCTCTGGAGGACTTCTGAGGGGCAGCTGAGGGATCTGAGGGGGCTGAGCCTGGAGGAAAGGAGGCTCAGGGGGGACCTGGCTCTCTCCAAGTCCCTGACAGGAGGGGGCAGCCAGGAGGGGTGGGGCTCTGCTGCCAAGGGAAAGCACGAGAGGAAATGGGCTCGGGGGAACTCTTGGGGTGGATGGTGGGGAAATTCTCATCCTCCGTGTCTCGACAAAGGGGGAGGGGGGCAGGGGTGGGGCACGACCTAGGGACACGGGGGTGGTGACGCTGGGCTGGGGACACGGGAAAGGGCACGGGAAGCCAAAGCCCCGCTGAGCGCTGGCGCTGGGCTGGCACGGGGTGAGCCGGCAGCAGGGCCCCGCAGCCCTGAGGGACTCGCCCTGACGGCTGGGGAGTATTGATCCCGGTCTCTAAAAAATGAGACTCAGTAAAATATCATTAAAAGGTGCCTCCTTCTCCTTCTCCTTCTCCTCCTCCCCCATCCTTTCTCCTGCTCCCCCTGGGCCCAGCGCCCACCCTTGGCCCCCCGTTTTCCCAGCGCGGTCGCATCCCGCGGGAGGAGCCGGGATGGAGCCGGGATGGAGCCGGGAGAGGTCGGGCTGGGGCAGGGCTGGGCTCTGGGCCCGGCCTGGGCGCCCCCCACGCGCCCCCTCCTCAAATTCCCCTGGCGGGGGGCGCTGGGAGCGAGGGGGGGCGCAGGCGGGGTCCGGGTGGGGAGCGCTGAGCGCTGCGGGTCTGCCTGGCAACTGGTGAGTCACCAGCGCCGCGCGCTCTGATTGGCTGAAGGTTGTTCAACGCCTTCTCTGATTATCTGATACTCGCGGGGGATTTTGGTTGGTCGTTGGGGGCTGTGGGGCGGCTTAGGGGGGGGGTCTCTGCGCCTTTGGGGTTCGCTGGGTGCCGATTTGGGGTTCAGGTGCCTCCCAAGGGCCCCCCGGGGGGGGGGGGGGGTGACACAGGGGTGACACACGGGGGTCCCCATTCTCGATCCATCCTGGGGCCGGTTCTGCCCCCTCCACTCTCGGTCCCCCCGCGGGATCCCCCAAAGTCCCTTCCCACTGTTTCCCAATAAACGGGACCGGGGCGAACTGGGAAGCCTTCCTGGAAACACTGGGAGCAGCCGGGCAGGGGCAGAGTGACAGCGGGGCTGGGGGGGACACACGACCCCCAAAATCAGCGCGGGGATGGAGCGGGGGGTCCCGGCCGGGCCCGAGGCCACGGGGAGGGGCTGCGGCCACCGGTGGCTCAGGAGCTCTGTGGGCAGAGCAAAGGGGGTGACACCGGGCTGGGGGGCCCCGGGGGACCTCAGAGCTCCGGGGGAGGGGGGACACGACCCCCGGGCCCCTCCCGTCACCTGCTTGCGCAGGTAGAAGCCGAGCCCCAGCGCCAGGAAGACAAAGCCCAACACGAAGCCCCCGATCCCCGTCAGCATCTTGGGGGGTGGAGGGGCAGCTTTGGGGGGGGGGGTGGACGGCAGAAGGATCCGGAAAACGGCGGCGGCTGACGGGAAGGGACCGGAATGGACTGGGACAGAATGGGATGGACTGGGACAGAATGGGATGGACTAGGACAGAATGGGACAGGAGGATACACTGGCACCAGGATCAGGACTGGACAGGGCCAGATTTGGAGCACCAGGGATTATACTGGGATATATTGGGACCACACTGAGGGTTACTGGGAACATACTGAGGCCCAATGGGTGCTGCTGGGATATACTGGGAGTGATTTGCATCATACTGGGAATGACTGGGATTGTACTGGGAGTGACTGGAACCACAGTGGTGGTGAAAGGGCACAATTGGAAAGATGCAGGGGGCAATTGGGATCATCCTGGGAGCAGCTGGTCCATACTGGGGTCATAGTGGGATCATAGTGGGAGTGACAGGGTCATGTTGCAGTGACTGGCATAGTGCTGGGAGTATCTGGGAGTGACTGGGATCATACTGGGGGTGACAGGGATCAAACCAGACTCATACTGGGAAGTTACCTGGAATCATCCTGGGGGTGACTGGACTCATACTGGGATCATGCTTTGAGCAACTGGGTCCATGATGGGGCAAAAGGCATCATAGAGGGACTGAATGGGAGTGGCTGGGTTCATACTGGAAGTGACTGGGGCTGTACCTTACTCCTACTGGGAGGGACTGAGAGTGAAAGGAACCATACAGGACATGACTGGGAACAACTGGGACCATGTTGGGGGCAAGTGGGATCTTCTTGGGAATGACTGGGAACATAAAAGCTTGAGTGGAGTTTTTATCCCGTGGCATTCCTGGGGAGCAGCGGCAGCTCCGTGCCCCCAGCCCGGGGGGTGGGAGCAGGGGAACCGGTGGCAGCATCTTCGGGGCACAGCCGAGGGCTGGGGGGCTCCTCCCCCAATTCATTTTCTCTGCCCAATTCAAATCATCCCCTCCCATTCAAATCCCCTCCGTTCACATTTTCTCCCCACCATTAAAGTTTCCTTGCCCCAGTTCAACTTTTCTCCCCAATTAAGCCCTGAGGCCCCACCCCATCCCCGGCTCCTCCCAGCAGGATCCGGCCGGGACTTTCTGGAAACAGCAGCGGAAAGAGTTCAAAAATTCCTCATTACTTCCATCGATTTCCTTGGTTTCCGGGGCATTTTCCTGCGGCTGCTCCGGGCCAAGGCTGAGGGGTCCCCTCGGGCTCCAGCCCCTTTCCAGACCCTTTTTCCAGCTCCTTTCCTCAGCTGACCCAAAGCTGCGGATTTTGGGGAGCGGGAAGAGTCGCTCTGCTCGGGGGTCCCCGCAGTGCCCCAGGGAGGCCCCGAGGCCGCAGCGTGGTTCCCTCCGGCCCCTTGGAGTGTTTGGAATCTCCAACTCTCAGCAATCGCTGTCCGTGGCATTCAATTCCCCCTGCAGGGTTTTCCCCCAGACCGGCTTTCTTTCCAGAGGGTTTTGTGGTTTCGCTTTGAGCTGGGGCCTGAGGGCACCGGAGCGGCCGCGGGTGCCGGGGCAGGAAGGGCTGAGGGACAGCAGTGCCCCACAAACCTCCGGGAGGGGGACAAGGGCTGGAGGGGGCAAAGAGAGAATAAACACAAGATTTTAGAAAAAGAAAAAAATCCAGTAAAATATAGATGATATCTAAAATATAATAAAAAGAACTGAATAAAGAAAGTAACAGCAGAGCTTCTTCTCCTGGGACTTTGGGTTCCTTGCTGGGACTTTGGGTTCCTTGTCCAAGCTCCGAGCTGGGTGTGAGCCAGAAACCAGTGCCTGGGAGAGCCATTGCTGCTTGAAGGGCTTCCTATGGCCAGAACTAAAGTGTCGAGTATCAAGGAACAGCTTGAGGTTACAGAAGCGCCAGCGCTCCCGTTGGATTCCCTCGTTTGAAGCTGAAAGCGGAGCTCCATCTGTGACTCTGCTTTGTAAGGATTGAATGTAAAACTCCAGAGCAATCCCCGTTTCCCTCCCTCCTCTGGCCAGCGGCGCACGGAGAAGGGATGGGAGTTTCGGTGAGTCCGTGCTTCCCCCGGAGGGACAGGAATCCTTGCCGTGTCCAGCGGGGGTCCCTCCCCAGCCGTGCGGTCACTCCCCGGCCCGGCCCTGAGGCGCGGGGCAGTCGCGGGGCAGCCGCGCTCCGGCCCCGTCAGCAGCAGCGCCGCTTCGTGCCGGGCAGGAGCGGCAGAAGGAGCCGGGCGGCGGCGGGGGCTGAATCCCGGCAGGAGGAGGAGGAAGAGGAAGAAGAAGAAGGGGCCAGGTCGGCCTGCGGTGTCCGATGGCCAGGGAGCAGCGGGGAGGCCTCGGGGAGCGGCGGCGGGCGGGGCTCTGTTGGAGCCGCCCCGAGGGGTTTGTGCCACGCCGGGTCCCTGAAGGAGTCGCTCCGCGGCACGGGCGGGCTGGGAACATAAGGAAATGAAGAGAAGAGAAGAGAAGAGAAGAGAAGAGAAGAGAAGAGAAGAGAAGAGAAGAGAAGAGAAGAGAAGAGAAGAGAAGAGAAGAGAAGAGAAGAGAAGAGAAGAGAAGAGAAGAGAAGAGAAGAGAAGAGAAGAGAAGAGCCGCACCGAGACGCGTCTCCCCCGCCCGCGTCTGAAGGAGCTGCACCGAGGGACGGGCGGAGGTTGAGTAGATTAAAATACAGAGAACAGAGTAAAAGAGAATAAAAAACTGCACCGGGATGTCCGCGGCGCCCGGTGTCACTGACGAGCCGCACGGCGGGACGGGCGCTGTCGGGTGTGGCCAGAAGGGCAGTGCCGAGGAGGGTGAGAGGTGAGAATAGAAAAAAACAGTAGGGAGAATAGAATAAAATGCAATAAAAGACCCACACCAGGGAATCTCCGCAGCCCCGTGTCACTGAAGAGTTGCACCGAGAGAGCGGCGAGAGGTGACGGTGGTGAAAAGTGGAGTATTGCTGATGTAGGGAAGCTGAGAACTATCCTGGAGCTAGAAATGGACCAATCGTCATCCTGATGATTAAGCTATGAAAGAAAAAGCTGGGACTCAGCAGAACTGGACCAGGCATGAGCTGTCAGCCTGAACAGGTCACCAGGAGGACAGAATGATGAAGATGAAGATGAAGATGAAGATGAAGATGAAGAAGTAGCTGGAAGACCCTTGGTTTCAGCCCTTGGTTTCAGCAGGACTGGCAATAAAAGGCTGTAAAACCTTCAGAACCCTGGAAGATTCCCTTCCTTGCCACACTGGGCCTAAGCTGGACAGCGCCTTCGAAGCCGTGCGCTCTGGACGGGCTGTCCTGTTCATGGCTTTGCGCTGCTTCCCAGCGGCCCAAGGCTCTCCCCCCTCACAGAGGGGCCCTGCCCCGCCCCACGCGCCCCGTGGCCGCTCCCGCTCCGCCCGCCCTGCGGAGATGTTGCCCCCCCACCCGCCCCCCGTGCCCTGGCATCCCCCAGCGCCAGCCGCCCCTCAGGGAGGGGCAGGAGGAGGGAGCAGGCCCCGCTTGTTCCCCTTTCCTGGCGGTCACGTGGCATCCAAGAGCCAAGGAGGGCTGAAATGGCACGTCCCCCAAACGCTTCCCTCTCTGGTCCTTTTGGGGCACTAACGCGCTCTGCTCAAGGGAGTCCGAGGGCCTACGCTCGGCTTTCCCTGCTAAGGCCTCATTCTTCCTTCTGTAAGCTCTATAACTGGCTGGTTGACGTTAGCTCTCTAGGAGATGGGGAAAACGAGACGCTTTCAAATTGGGAGAATTACCCTGGTAAATTACTGCAGTTTTTCAGCAACAGAATTTCAAGGTGCAGCTGGGCCTTTCAGCCATTGCATCGATTTTCAAATGGCACCCGCAGCATCCGACGTGTGAAGAGCCCAGTGTGAAGCTCCTCAAAGACACTGCAGCAGTTGTCCCCCAGCAGACAGGACGTGTCTGTGCTGAGTCACCAGAAAAGAGAGCTAAGCCCGGAGTCATTCGTGCATGGGCAAGCAGAGTTGGTTTCCAGAAGAGTTGCATGCACTCGTTTCCCTCTCCCACTCAGTACTTGCTCTCCTCTTTCAAGCTGGCTCCTGCCTTTAACTGGAGCTTTTGACAGAGAAGGGAATGACTGCATCTCATTTTCTTTGGGATGTGGCTATCCAAATGTCTGCAAGGAATCTTACAGGGAGCATGGAGCCTGGGCAAACATCTGTGAGGCTGCAGCTTTTGACTGCTTGAAACGGGCCTTCTTTGGGCTCGGCACCTGCAGGCCACCGCAGAGCGGTAGCCGCAGGCTGCTGCCAGAGCTGCAACACAACAAAACTGTGGCAGCCCGAGAATCAGCGCGCAGCTCTTCTGCATGTTGTCCGACGTTAAGGTGCCAAAGAAAGAGCAAGCAGGAAGAGAGGAGCTTTGTGTCAGGAGACAAGCCAACACCTCCCTGCCAGAAAGGGAGGTCAGGCTCCAAAGTGAGTCCGAGCAAAGGTCAGCATGCACCTACGTGCTCAAGAGGCAACTGCGCACTGCAGTACTCCTGGAAACTGATTTCCTTGGCTTCTTTTGTCCCCTAAATGTCATCAAAGCAGTTAGGGCTTTCAGAAGCAACAAAGATGCCAGCAGGAACAAGCACACTTGCTTTTAGTCAAAGCCTTGGGGAGGAAAAGCCACGTTTGCTTGGATTTCTTGGGGGCCTGCTGGATCGGTGCATTTTCGGAGTTACCCCGGGATGCCTTGAGCACTGGCTTATGGACGGTAAGGATTTTTTCTCCTGCTTTATGACTGAGGAGATCTTCCCAGGCTTTTCTTTTGCGTCAGCTGTACAGAAGATTTCGGTTGCCGGGCGTAACTACGCCAACAGAGCCAGAGCGGCTGCTATTGTGACGTCAAGGGAGCCGGGCCGCATCACAGTGCTGTCAGCGCGACGTTGTCCCGGCGCGCGCGAGGCCTCCTTGTCCAGAGCAGCTCTTTGGCTCGCTCGCTGCAGGAGGACCCTCGTGACTGAGGCGTTCTCAGCAGACGGCCTGCACCCCGAGAGGAGTCTTGGTTTTTCCCCCGGGTGGCATTCAGTGTGCAAACCCGCACAGCACTGCTAGAATGATCGGGCAAGTCTGTGCCGCGGTTTGCACGGTTTTTTCTGTGGCGTATTCCGGCTACTTCCTGACCCACCTGACTCGTAAGTAAAGGTTTATCCTGGGGGTAGCCATCACACGGCTTTTGCTTCACTTTGCTCTTGATGCTCGTTTGTAGTGATGAAGCAGATTTGGGAGCAAAAGTGCCATTAAGGTGCCGCTCCTTTGCTAAAGCTCCTGCCAACAGCATCAGCTAAAAAGGGGGTGTCTGCACTCGCTGGCGGCTGGAGAGTATTTGCAACGTAACCTGCAGGGGTTGCGTTCCCTCCACGGGAGAGCGCGTGGCATTGGACACTGTCATTTCCTCAGCTTGCTGCTTCAGCCGAGACAACTGCAAATTGCAGGCTGGCAGGGAGCCTCACAAGTACTTCTAAAACTTGCCCAGGAGTGAGGGAAAGCACTTTCTTGCTCCAAATCCTGCCATTAGAGGCCTTGGCTCTCTGCTATGACCCTTGACAGTGTGCCAAGAGAGCAATTCCCTTGGCAATGAAGTGCAAGCTCCTAACCGCTTAGGCTTTGCTCCTGAACCCAGGAGCTGTTCCTGGGCTGCTTTAGAAGAGAACCGCCACAGCTATGGGGCCCTTTGTGGAAGCTTTCCTGAGGGATCATTTGCAGCAAATGGATGGGAATTAGTGCATGCAATTTATTTAAAAAACAAACAAACAAACAAAAACCAAATTAAAAACAACCCAACAACAACAACAACAACAAAAAACCAGAAAAGAAAGGTTGCAGAAAAGAGAAGAGGAAAAAGCTGCTTGAGCTGTTGGGCAGAACAGAAGCTCTGACTTAAAGGCCACTTGGCATTTCTGTGATCGTGTTTCTGTTTCTTCAGCGACAAAAGTAGAGAGAGCCTAGTATAGTGTCCTTGTTGTTCTCTTGCTTGCAGTGGGAAAATCTTGTGTTGCTCCTGGAGGGATGTTGGGAAAGGAAAATGCTCTCTGTTGGGACTGACTTGTCCTTTGGGACTCCCCAGCACAGGCACTTTTCTAACGGCATCTGGTTCCTTTTGCCTTGCTCTCTGCAGGTCACCTCACACGCGGATGGAGACAAGCCCGTCCTTTGGTGAGTGGCAAAGGAACCTCTGACCTTGCTGGCATGTAAGAATTGTGCGGCAAGCTGTGAGCTTGGCCTGTTGTGGTAGAGTGTAGAGTGCCAGCCTGGGAGGCGGAAAGAAAGGCCAAGTCGGTGTTGGCATCAGCAGCAGCAAAGGGAGCACTGGCTCTTTCCTAATTTTCCATTGAAGAGCCTTTCAAGAGATGAAAGGCAAGTGTGGCAGGCCAAAGGTGTCTTGCTGATTCTAGCCAGGGTGGAGGATCAAATGCACAGCAAGACGGAGCACCACCTAATTTGCCCACCTTAAGAGGGTGAATTTCACGACTCAGAATCCCACTTTGATCAAAGTTTCTGATTTCCCCTTAGTCTGGGTGAAAAGAAAGCAGCTTACGGAGCTGACAAGAAAGCAGCTCCTAAAGGACTGGCTGCTCCCTGTCCCTCTCACTGCTGTCTGTCTGCAGGGCTCACCAGCAGGGTCAGCAGCTCCTCTGGCTCCCTCTCTTGCTGAGGAAGATGCGGAAGAGGAGCCAAATGACAAGAAGCCTCCAGCTGGTGTCCATCCACGGCCTGAACGTGCAGAGCCAGTAAGTGGCGCCTGTGGTTGGCACTGCCTTTGGTGGAGGGCCGAGCTTCAAGTTTCTGACGAGCCAGCCCTTGCCGCTCGTGCCTGAAGATGCTGGGGGCTGTGTGCCTGCCATGACGTAGTGCTGCTTCAGCCAGGCCAGGCACCCCTGGCAAATGGCTTCTGAACTTTCCCATTTGAGCGCCATTTTGCTGGGACGCTGAGAGGGCCTGAGAATGTCTTTGGGATCAGACGAGAGGCAGCATTGTGCCTTTCAATTGTTGCCAGCGTAGAAGTGAGCCCCTCGGTGCACGGTGTCCGTGCAGGCTCCCCGTGGTCAGTGGACAGAGACGGTCCAAAGACTCAGTTGAGAGCCTTGCAGGATACTTAGGAGACACTGGCCCCTGGGAGGGACCAATTAGCTTCAGGCACAACGTAGAGCAGACTGGCCTTCTGGTCAGACGCTACCATGCCCACTCGAGGGTGACTTCATTGCCCAGGGGAACACAGCAGGAGGAAAGCAACAAGGCTCTGGGGCCCTGCTCCCACCTCTTGCTGGATCTTTGCAAGCTCGTCAATACCTTGTTGCAGTGGTCTTGCAGAAAATCGATAAAATGTAGCATGAACCTGGCCATGTGCTGCTGTATCACAGCAGCCTTTGGGCTTTGCCCGTTGCCTTTGAGAAGGGGACATGCAAAACCCCCCCAGCCAAAGAGGCCTGGCGGTGGCTGACAGCCTTCCTTTTGCCGTGTGCTCTGCAGGGCATCTGTGCCAGCCGCCTTTCTGACGGGCAATCCTTTCTTGTCCCAGCTCTCTCTTGACGCGCGCTCTGCCGTCCAACGTGCCGCTTCACCGGCGCGCTCTGCAGCAGCCAGCACTCCCCCACGTGCCAGCACTTCGTCCAGCAGCCCAGCCCAGCAGCCGGAGATGAGAGAGGAGCAGAGCCTGAAGAGACTGAGTACGTCTGGTGTATTTCTGGTCTGCCAGAGCGGTGTGTTTTCTGCGGGTCTCTGAAGTTCCTCCTCGCTTTAGTGTCACAGAGGCATTTAGGCCTCCCTCCAAGAACCTGTTGCTGTGCTTTGAGGCAGCAAGAGAGCGCTCGGCGTGTTCCCGCTGCCTCTGAGGGCAGCTGGCACTGGCTTGACTTTTCCTGGGCTGCCCTCTGTGCCAAAGACAAAAGCAGAGATTGTTTCTGTTGAGCAGAAGGCTGGCACCTAGCGGGTGACTGGGCCCCAGGGAGCTCTCGGGCCCCAGCTCTTCTCTGGCTGCCCTTTTTACGACTGTTCTCGCTCCTCCTCTCACTGCTGCACACTGTTCTCCTAAGTGGCCCTGCCGGTGACGGCAGGTGCCACTGCAGAGGCCGCGGAGGCCCTTCCTTAACTCGGAGGGCCCAGTTCCTAAAGGCCCTTCGTTCTGGCTTATCACATGAGCTGCTGTGCTTGAGAGCCGTGAAGTCCTTCTTGGAAAGGCCAGCTGCTGAAAGGCGGAGAAGATGGCCCTCCCGCTCGCTGTTCTCAGCGGCTGGAAGCCAAGTGACTGCAATGGGCACAGAGCTCCCGACAGTGGGGCTGCATCTTGGATCGTCTGGGGAGCGGCATCTCCCTTTGAAAGTGAGCACCTTGCACTGCTTTTGTCTTTCAGGGAGCATTGTGAGTCTGGGCGAGCCGAGGAGGAAATACTCGGCGTTTGAAGAACTCGGACGAGGGTAAGTCTGACGCCTGCTCCTTACGCAAAACCACGGGCCCGGTCATTTGGCCGGTGCAGCGTCAAGCGTGAAGTCAGGCAAGCTGCGAACACGGTCAGACTCCGGCTTTACCTTCCTGCCACCTCTCAGGACTGCTCAGTCAGAGCAGTCAGAAGGCATCATCAAAGACAACCTGGTGCTGGCAAGGTCTGCCTTGCTTGCAGCAAGGAGCAGGGCCTGGAAGATGTCCCGCCCCTGCCGGCCTACCAGAGCACCTTGTCACCCGAGAGCTGGCAGATAACACTTCTCAAAGGCAGAGTTTTCCAAGTTCTTCTCCAGTTTTTCCAAAGGGTCCCCCTTAGGCTGGGAACGGAAGCAATCGGGCGTGTGCCTTGGAGATTTGTAGCAGCCCTTGGTGTTCACACTGGGCCTCAGTTTTCTCCTGGACACCCTGCGTGGCAGAGGGCTGCTGGGCTCTTGTGCTATTGGCGGGGGAGGCGCTGCAGCCAGGCGTTTTCCAAATGCTCCAGGCAGCCTGGGGAGATCTCCCGCCTAGGCTGGCTTTCACCGCCAGGGACTAAAGGGCTTTTTCTGCTGCTGTTTTCTTTCTAGGGGTTTTGGAGCTGTTTATAAAGCCCTCGACGCCAGCACAGGACAACAGGTAAAGTGTCAATGCCCCCAGCAGATTTTGCAGCTCTGGAGCGTTTTCGCCGCGGCTGCGAGCCTTGGCTGGAGCTTTGGGTGGCCGCTCCATCTCTGCGGCAGAGGCTGCTCCTCTGAAGCACAGCCTAGGCTCAGCAGCCTGCAGACGGCATTTGGGACGGGCTTCGGTCCTTCTCCTAAGCTCTGCCCTTTGGCACAGCTGGGCTGCGTCATTGCACAAGCACTCGCTGCGTGTTCCTGGGGATCTCGTGCGACGAGCGGCTTCTCAAGTCAACGGTCTCTCAATGTCCTTTTAGGTGGCCATCAAGAAAATGGCTCTTCAAGAGGAGATGTCCGAGGAGCTGGCTGTCAATGAAATCGTGGCCATGAGGGACAGTAGGAACCCCAATATTGTGTCCTACTTAGACAGGTGGGGCTATTCTCATGTCAGTGTTCCTTTAGGATACTGCAAGCCCAAAGTGGCAAACCCCTTTGGTCACTGGCAGAAAATGGAGCTGTTTAGGATTTCTCTCCTCCAGTGCGTGGGAGGAGGTTGCACTTGGTCTGCAAGAATCTCCTCTGGCAAATGCAGCTTGGAGAGCACTTCCAGAAAGCTGGGTCAGCCCCTCGGGTGACTGGGCTGTGCCCAGGTCCTCTCTCTCCATGCCGGGCTTTTCTTCTTTCAGCTACCTGGTCGATGGAGAGCTCTGGCTGGCGATGGAGTTCATGGACGGCGGCACGTTGTATGATGTAGTCGGGGCAGTGTACCTCGAGGAAGGACAGATAGGCGCTGTCTGTCGGGAGGTGAGGGATGCCGCTTGTGCTTCCCCTGGCCTGTTGGCCCTTGTCAACTGGTGGTTAAGAACAGCAGAGATTTCTTGCTCACGGCCTTGCTTTGCTGTTGCTGTCACGACATGCAGAAGAAAGAACATCTGAAGCCAACTGCCTGCCAGTGTCCCCGCACTTCCTAGGCTCCGTTCTCGCACTCTTACGTGCTGCCGTTGTGCTGGGGCGCTCGCGCTCGCTGGCTCGCTGGCTCGCTCGCTGTGTCGCACTTGTTTCCTCTTGCCAGCTTTGCCTCTCAACGTTTGCCTGGAGCCTGTCTGTGTGTCCTGCATTCCTTGCCGCTCCAAGCCTGAACGCTGGTGGCAGAATTTCAAGCTAAGGGCAAAGGAGATGTCCTCAGCTTCAAAGGATAGCATTGCAGCCCAGATGGCGTTGGATTCTGGAACAGGTCTAACGTGCTGCTTCCTCCTCTGCTGCCACAAGGCTACCAAGAAAATCTTTGCCATGCCGCCCCCCAGCCAAAGGGCACGCGCTACGTACCGAAGGGAGGAGGGGCTTTTGGAAGCTCAGATGTGCCTTTGCTTGGAAAGATAGAACACGCGTAAGAGTGTTGAAGCAGCAAGCTCTTCCTCTTGACAGCACTAGGATGCTGCGCCCTGGCTCCCAATTCCCTGAGAAAGCTGTCACTCTCGTCCAGCCCGTTCCTTTCTTGCGGGATGAAATCAGGTCCTGAACCTTCACCCTTCCCTTTCTCCTCTCTCTCTCAGTGCCTGCAAGGACTGCATTTCCTTCATTCCCGCCGAGTCATCCACAGAGACGTCAAAAGCTGCAACATTCTTGTGAGCACGGACGGATCTGTCAAACTGGGTGGGTATCCTTGGTCCGGCGCAGCGTTCCCGGGATGCGCTCTGGGGCTGCTCTGGGGTAACTGCCAGTTCTCCAGAAGCACTGCTTGGCCAGTGCGCCAAACCTGAGGGCGTTTTTGAAGAGGCCAATGCCTTGTTTCCCTGGCTACAGCCCCGCGGAAGCAGAGCACTGCTGCTTTTCCAGCTAGATTCACCGTGGCCTTGTCAGGCTTTGAGCGGGCAATTCTTTGGCTGGGTTTGCCAGTTGTAGCTGGCTTTGACAGGGTTTGTTTTTCTCCGCAGCTGACTTTGGCCTCTGTGCTCAGCTCACCCCTGAGCACGACAAGTGCAGCTCCAGCGTCGGCACTCCCAGCTGGATGGCGCCAGAAGTCGTGAGAGGAGAAGCCTACGGCCCCAAAGTGGACATCTGGTCACTGGGGATCGTGGGGCTGGAAATGGTGGAAGGGGAAGCTCCTTACCAGAGGGAACCCCGTCTCAGGGTAAGGTGCAGCTTCAAAGTGTGGCTCTGTGCAGAGAGAGCTGTTGTGGCTAGGAAAGGAGCAGGTAGAGTGTCCGCTTCCCTTTTTGGTAGGTTTTTGAACTGATAGAAAGGAACGGGGCCCCAAAACTGCAAAACCCCAGGCACCACTCGGCTCTCCTGCGCGACTTTCTCCGCTGCTGCCTGCAGACAGACGAGGACAGGCGCTGGTCTGCCCAGGAACTCCTGAAGGTAAGAAAAAGCAAAGCGGCAAAAAGCCCTGCGAGCTGTGGACACCTGCATGAAGGGCCGAAGAGGACTGTGGGCCACGTGGGCCTGGGCGAGACAGGTCCGGGAGCGGAAGGCGGAGGGGCAGATGGTGCCCTCGGTCCTCTTTGCGCGTCTTCCTGGTAGCAGAGGAGCCCTGCTTGAGCCTGTTGGACGTGATCTTGGGAAGTCATGGTTCCTTTTGGTTGTGTTTTTCCTTTGGGCAGCATCCATTTGTGACCTCAGGCGATCCTGCCTCCAGCCTGGCTGCTCTGATCATCTCAGCCAAGCAAGTGCAGGAAGATTGGAGAGGAGACGCTTGCGCCTGAGGAGGCCTTGGTGCCCCGCCAGCCCAGAGGAGTGAAGAGGGGATGTACCGTATTTAAGAGAAGATTCGGCCATCCCCTGAGTTTTATAATTTAGCTGTTCCATAGTTAGGAAGTTTATGGTTTTGAGATTTTCTTAGCTTAGCTGGTTTTCGTTAGGACTCCAGTCCCCAGAAAGTTTCATTAAAGGAGCATTGTTTAGCTAAGAGTAGAGTATTGCTGATGTAGGGAAGCTGAGAACTATCCTGGAGCTAGAAATGGACCAATCGTCATCCTGATGATTAAGCTATGAAAGAAAAAGCTGGGACTCAGCAGAACTGGACCAGGCATGAGCTGTCAGCCTGAACAGGTCACCAGGAGGACAGAATGATGAAGATGAAGATGAAGATGAAGATGAAGATGAAGATGAAGATGAAGATGAAGAAGTAGCTGGAAGACCCTTGGTTTCAGCCCTTGGTTTCAGCAGGACTGGCAATAAAAGGCTGTAAAACCTTCAGAACCCTGGAAGATTCCCTTCCTTGCCACACTGGGCCTAAGCTGGACAGCGCCTTCGAAGCCGTGCGCTCTGGACGGGCTGTCCTGTTCATGGCTTTGCGCTGCTTCCCAGCGGCCCAAGGCTCTCCCCCCTCACAGAGGGGCCCTGCCCCGCCCCGCGCGCCCCGTGGCCGCTCCCGCTCCGCCCGCCCTGCGGAGATGTTGCCCCCCCACCCGCCCCCCGTGCCCTGGCATCCCCCAGCGCCAGCCGCCCCTCAGGGAGGGGCAGGAGGAGGGAGCAGGCCCCGCTTGTTCCCCTTTCCTGGCGGTCACGTGGCATCCAAGAGCCAAGGAGGGCTGAAATGGCACGTCCCCCAAACGCTTCCCTCTCTGGTCCTTTTGGGGCACTAACGCGCTCTGCTCAAGGGAGTCCGAGGGCCTACGCTCGGCTTTCCCTGCTAAGGCCTCATTCTTCCTTCTGTAAGCTCTATAACTGGCTGGTTGACGTTAGCTCTCTAGGAGATGGGGAAAACGAGACGCTTTCAAATTGGGGGAATTACCCTGGTAAATTACTGCAGTTTTTCAGCAACAGAATTTCAAGGTGCAGCTGGGCCTTTCAGCCATTGCATCGATTTTCAAATGGCACCCGCAGCATCCGACGTGTGAAGAGCCCAGTGTGAAGCTCCTCAAAGACACTGCAGCAGTTGTCCCCCAGCAGACAGGACGTGTCTGTGCTGAGTCACCAGAAAAGAGAGCTAAGCCCGGAGTCATTCGTGCATGGGCAAGCAGAGTTGGTTTCCAGAGGAGTTGCATGCACTCGTTTCCCTCTCCCACTCAGTACTTGCTCTCCTCTTTCAAGCTGGCTCCTGCCTTTAACTGGAGCTTTTGACAGAGAAGGGAATGACTGCATCTCATTTTCTTTGGGATGTGGCTATCCAAATGTCTGCAAGGAATCTTACAGGGAGCATGGAGCCTGGGCAAACATCTGTGAGGCTGCAGCTTTTGACTGCTTGAAACGGGCCTTCTTTGGGCTCGGCACCTGCAGGCCACCGCAGAGCGGTAGCCGCAGGCTGCTGCCAGAGCTGCAACACAACAAAACTGTGGCAGCCCGAGAATCAGCGCGCAGCTCTTCTGCATGTTGTCCGACGTTAAGGTGCCAAAGAAAGAGCAAGCAGGAAGAGAGGAGCTTTGTGTCAGGAGACAAGCCAACACCTCCCTGCCAGAAAGGGAGGTCAGGCTCCAAAGTGAGTCCGAGCAAAGGTCAGCATGCACCTACGTGCTCAAGAAGCAACTGCGCACTGCAGTACTCCTGGAAACTGATTTCCTTGGCTTCTTTTGTCCCCTAAATGTCATCAAAGCAGTTAGGGCTTTCAGAAGCAACAAAGATGCCAGCAGGAACAAGCACACTTGCTTTTAGTCAAAGCCTTGGGGAGGAAAAGCCACGTTTGCTTGGATTTCTTGGGGGCCTGCTGGATCGGTGCATTTTCGGAGTTACCCCGGGATGCCTTGAGCACTGGCTTATGGACGGTAAGGATTTTTTCTCCTGCTTTATGACTGAGGAGATCTTCCCAGGCTTTTCTTTTGCGTCAGCTGTACAGAAGATTTCGGTTGCCGGGCGTAACTACGCCAACAGAGCCAGAGCGGCTGCTATTGTGACGTCAAGGGAGCCGGGCCGCATCACAGTGCTGTCAGCGCGACGTTGTCCCGGCGCGCGCGAGGCCTCCTTGTCCAGAGCAGCTCTTTGGCTCGCTCGCTGCAGGAGGACCCTCGTGACTGAGGCGTTCTCAGCAGACGGCCTGCACCCCGAGAGGAGTCTTGGTTTTTCCCCTGGGTGGCATTCAGTGTGCAAACCCGCACAGCACTGCTAGAATGATCGGGCAAGTCTGTGCCGCGGTTTGCACGGTTTTTTCTGTGGCGTATTCCGGCTACTTCCTGACCCACCTGACTCGTAAGTAAAGGTTTATCCTGGGGGTAGCCATCACACGGCTTTTGCTTCACTTTGCTCTTGATGCTCGTTTGTAGTGATGAAGCAGATTTGGGAGCAAAAGTGCCATTAAGGTGCCGCTCCTTTGCTAAAGCTCCTGCCAACAGCATCAGCTAAAAAGGGGGTGTCTGCACTCGCTGGCGGCTGGAGAGTATTTGCAACGTAACCTGCAGGGGTTGCGTTCCCTCCACGGGAGAGCGCGTGGCATTGGACACTGTCATTTCCTCAGCTTGCTGCTTCAGCCGAGACAACCTGCAAATTGCAGGCTGGCAGGGAGCCTCACAAGTACTTCTAAAACTTGCCCAGGAGTGAGGGAAAGCACTTTCTTGCTCCAAATCCTGCCATTAGAGGCCTTGGCTCTCTGCTGTGACCCTTGACGGTGTGCCAAGAGAGCAATTCCCTTGGCAATGAAGTGCAAGCTCCTAACCGCTTAGGCTTTGCTCCTGAACCCAGGAGCTGTTCCTGGGCTGCTTTAGAAGAGAACCGCCACAGCTATGGGGCCCTTTGTGGAAGCTTTCCTGGGGGATCATTTGCAGCAAATGGATGGGAATTAGTGCATGCAATTTATTAAAACAAACAAACAAACAAAAAAATAGTGGTGGGAAAGCCTACTCCTATTAAGGAGCCTTTAGAAATATTTTTTTGCTTTTGGACCAGCCAAAAGCCAGCCTAGCACTGTAAGTCCTTTTTCTCTACCTGAGCTCTAGTGCTGTTTCAGCCAGAAGATCTAAAATCCCTGCGCTCCTGGGGCATACCATCTATCGAGCCATAGGATCCCAAATTTTTATATTTTGCTAATTTTTGTAATTTTTCAATTTTTCCATTTTTAATAAATTATTTTAATTTTTAACTAAGAGTTGTCTCATTTCTCACACACAGCGTGGTCCCAGTGGCTCCCAGTCACACCCAGTATGGTTGCTTTCACTCTCAGTAAGAGTCCAATGTGGCTCCAGTCACTTCCAGTATGAACCCAGTCACTCCCTGTATGATAGCATTTGCCCCCACTGTGGTCCCAGTTGCTCCCAGTGTCTTGGTTTGAAAGACAGGTGTCTGCCAAGGAAGGCAGGAGTCTCTCCTGAAATGGAAGGAAAAAAAATTGCAACCCCCTTCCCTCTGAATTATTATAATTTTGAAATTAAGGAGCTTTATAGGCAAAGATATGAGGAACAGGAATAACAGTTCTTTACTAATATATATCTATATGTGTATAACCAGTCAAACAAACAGCAATAGCTATGGCAGTAACAGCAAACAATCACAAACCCAGTCCCAGCCTTCTTGGCTGTCAGGCCGTTTCCCCTTGGGTGCAGTTCTGCTCTCAGCCAGCAGTGGCGCTGGCGGCTCCTGGTGAGCAGGGCAGGTGCGATGGTTCCCCCACGGCTGCAGGGGGCGCTCCGGAGCGAGCTCGGGGAGCACGCGGCACTGACGGCCTGGGATCCCGGGAAGGGATGGAACAAAGATTTCAAAAACCCCCTGGGCAGCCGATCCCGATGTCCAGCCGGACCCTCGGGAACAGCAGGCTGGAATGGCAGGCTGGAACGGCAGGCTGGAACAGCAGGGATGAGCACAAATCCTGCATGGCAGACAAGATGTATCAAAGTTCCGGAGCTGCGGTGGGAACCCCCGGAGGTCTCGGCAGGCAGGGAGAGCCGGGCTACAGAGCAGCGAAGGCTTGAAGCAATGGCAGCGGCAGGGCGGCCGCAGCCTGGCTCCCAGCGGGGCAGGGAAGGCGGGCTTGGGAATCCCGGGGTCTCTCCGGTAGAAGGAAAGCAGCCGAAGAAGCAGCCTCTCTCTCCGTCATCCAAAACGCCAGGGACTGACTGCCCACACAGCCAGGTGAAAAAAAGAGTAGCAAGATGCACCCCACCCCTATGGCCAGGTTTTCTGTTTTTCTTAAGCACCCAGTAATTTGTCCCCGTGGCAACATGGATGGGGAAAATTCCTTTAACAGAAGAAAACCCCAGGAGAACTCCCAAAACCCCAACATTCTGTTACAAGCTTCCTGCAGATTGTTCCATCTCTGCTCTCCATATGGAAAGATACAAAGATCCCTTTTGGTTCACACAGTTAAATGTCTGATGGGTCACACGGTGATACCTGTACAGATACACATCTGGAGAGAAAGCCAAACATCCATCGAACTCTCTCAACACCCACAGAGCCTGAACCAAACTCTACAAGGCCACGCAGCTTTACACAGAAATTCATACATCGATAAAACTGTACAACGGGATGCAGGTTTACACAGAAATTGATACACAGGAAAACACAACAATCTGTGCTGTGTGAATACACTGACTTCTGTATAAAAATGGCTCCACATGGCGGGAACCGATACAGAACTGTGCGATTACCAAAGGACCCATCGACACTTCCATACCCTTGGAACTAAAGACACAGGACTGTAGAGCTCTCCAACTCTGTACATTCCTGTCTGGGGGTGAGTTTATGATGTGTATCCCCTATCGCTGCTCTCTGCCCAGAAATCAATCCTGTGCCTTTCTGTGCCTTTAAACTGAGCCCGACGGGGGAGAGAGAAAAAACCGAGCAAACTTTTCAAAGCAGTTGTTCAAGGACACAGACACACACGCCTCTGTGTTCTGCTGCAGCAGCGAGAAGAGCGGAGGGAGCGCCCTGCTTGCTTTCCAGTCCGCTTTCGGCTCCTTTTCTCCAGAGGGAGATGGAGAGTTGAAGTTTGTTTTCCTGGGACTTGGGCTTTTTCCCTTCTTCACTTCTGGACTGTTTCAACATCAGAACACACCGGGAGAATTTTCCACCAAGGCCCTGGAGGACACCAACCCAGCTCCAAGGAGGAGGAGAGAGAGCACACCTACAGAAGGACTCTGAAATCTTCCCAGGTTTCTCTCCACAGCGAGAGGTTTTAGTATTCAGCATTATTATCCTTTTCCTGTGTGTTTGTTAAATAAATAGGTTCTCTTTCACTTTCCTCAGAGGAAAATATTTTTTTCCCAGACCTGGTGGGAGAGGGCTGGTTGTAACCTGCCTTCTGTCAGAGGATATTTTCCTGCAAATTTGTCCAAAGCAGCACACTAAAATAAGTCAGTATTTATTTTGAGGGAAAATGATTTCTAATGGCATTTTGAGGGTCAACAAATACAAAGATAATAATAAGGATAAATACAAAGAAATACAGAGAAAATACAAAGAGGTGAAAGAGGACAGGAGCTCACTGGACAGGTCCTTGGCAGCGCCCGGGCAGACCCTGCATGAATTTGGCTGCCTGAATGCAGCTCTTGCCTGGGCACCAGGGGTGGCCCCCTCTGCGTGTCTCTCCCAGCACCACAGGGATGCTCCTACCCCTTCCCTGGTGCCCCAGGGTTCTGCAAGTGCCTTCTGGGGCCACCCAGACACCTCCCTGGGCCTCTGGAGGCCCCATGGCATGGTGCAGACAGGGACTGAATCAAAGTTGCCTTGGAAGATGGAGGCAGGAGAATATTGCCCACGATCTTCTTTCCAGCTGCCCCACACTCCTGCAAATCCTGCTGGGACACTCAGGCTCTCCATTCCGGGGCTCTGGAGCTCCCATGCAAACCCATCCATCACTGTGTCCCCTCTCACGTGGATATCAAGAAAATGACACAGCAATATCTAGAAAATGTGAACTTGATTGATTTGACTGCTCTAAAATTCTACAACTCGAGGGTGACTGGAAGACTATGAGGTGACAATCTTATGCCTCCAAAAAGGGTCAACAGTTTGGAACTGGAACCCTCAGGGAAACTTCAGCTTCTGGGGGAAAAGGTGCCCTTCCTCCTCTCTCCCTTTGCTTTATACATCTGAGCTGGAGTCATATGGTTGGAACATCCCCTTGGCTGATTTGGGTCCGCTGGTCTGGCTGTGTCCCCTGCCAGGATCCTGCCCACTCCCATCCCCTCTGATGGGGGAAGGAATGGCAGAGGGACAGCGCTGCTGGGCAGTAGCCAGAACACCGCTCTATTATCAGCACCCGTCCAGCTACCAATGCAAAGCACAGCCCTGGAAGGCCCATGAACTTTCCCTCAGGCAGACCCAACACACGGGACTTGAGCTGCCAGCGGCCCAGGTCACCCTCTGCCAGCCCCGCTCCTTGGACCTTGTGTCCCCACAAGCAGACACAAAGTGTTTCTGCTGCTCCTCCTCCTGCGCAAATCCACAGAGAGCTGGGATTTTTCCAAGTCTCGTGTCTCCATTGTGCCGTATTCCCAAAGAAGCAGCAGCCCCTCCTGATGAACACGGCGAGTTGCACGGATGCTTGTCAGCTCCACTGCCTGCCTAGAAATCTGGAAACTGCTTCTAAATGCTGCTCCCTTCAGCTCTTGGGCACCGACTGACACAGAGCTGGGAAAAAAATGCCCTGGCTGCTGGCTGACAAGGTGAGTTCCGCCAGAGTCAGAGCTCTGTGGGAAATCTCTATCCATGCCTCTCCTTTGAATAGACCCTGACAGGGGGTGCGCAGGAATGTGTCCTGTATGGAAAGGAAGGAGTGTGCAAGCACCGTGACTGACACTTTCCCTCTCCATGTGCGTTCCACAGCTATGGGTACACAGACGTGATGGAAAGCCTGGTACAGCCAGAGCCTTCTGTCCCTGCAGAAGGGAGCGCGGCGGGTGGGGGCGGTTGGTGGGCAGCGAGTCCCGGACAGCGGGCGAGATCCGGCTCCACAGGTGCCAGGCCCCGCTAAGGCTTAATGCCGCCTCCTCGGCAACAGGAAAGGCCTTCAGCCTCGTCCCTGCCAAGAGGGGCGGTGCTGGCCTGGCCGCACAGCTCGTTTTCCCCACAGGTTGCAGGAGATGAGATCACAACACTTGCAAACACCGACTGCGAGCCACAGCTCTGGGTGCTCACCATGAACCTCAGCTCTGCGAGCGCTGTCTGCCCCAGGCTCCAGGGGATGCACTGGGAGCCCGGCTGGGCTCTGCCCTGGGGCCATCCTCCAGGGACAGCTGCAAACAGGGAGCATTTGGTTGCCACAAAGAGCCAAGCCATGGCTGCAGGGAGCTGCTCCGGCTGTGGCCTGCACTGTTGTGTGCTGTGCTCTGGGGCTGCTGCTCCCCACAGAGGGGACTGCACTGGGGTGCCAGAGGAGACAGAGAAGCTCCAGCTTAAGCCTAACTGGGCTGGGTGGCTGGGCTGGGAAGGGTGGCGAGGGTCAAGGGCATTCACAGAGCTCATCCTGCTTTGTGAAGAATGAGGAAAAGGAAGTGGGAAGCCAGCAGTGAGCAGAGCTGAGGCCTGGAGAGCAGCTCTGAATGACCCCCAAATCTCACCAGACCTTTGAGACATTGCTGTTCTTCAGCCAGTGACAACACGAGTCCCTAAACCTGGGGCTCATTCTTCCTCATGGCCAGGGCCATCAAGGAAGGCTACAGTGCAATGGGGACTGCGGTGAGCTGGGAACTCACTGGGGGAAAGAGGGAGCACTTGTGGAGCAAAAGGCAGGTGGGGGAGAGAACTGTTCAGAGAAGGGCTGGGCTTCAGCTTGAGCAAGCTGAAAAATGGCATTGGGGGTCATCCCAGACTGATTTCATTTCAGAAGTTACTGAACAAGTTTGTTATTGGGGGGGTGTCATATTTTCCCCCGGAGGTGCACACTCTGCAAACTTGAGCTGCACTGCCGAGCTACTCAAGCACGTCTCTGCTGCAGGTCACGGCGTTTCTTCTTTGGCTTCTCGTGGCCCCGGGGCTGAGCCGCAGCAGAGCCTTGGTGGAGCCCAGAGCAGCCTCAGCATCCACAGAGCCCGGCTGCAAGGAGAGAAAGCAGAAAGCACCCGTCAGCTGAAGGCTCCCGTCCCCCTTGTCCCAGCCGCCCGCGGTGCCCAGGCCGTGCTGGCCGCGCTCAGGGCGCTGCCCAAAGCTGCCCAGCATTGCTGCCTCTGGCAGGAGAGCAGGAGGGCAGGACACGTGCCCAGCCTGCAGCCGGCCGTGGCACAGCCACCTCCTCAGCAGCTGCCCAGAGCAGGATGCCGCTGCGCTCGCTGCCATCTCCCAAAAGCCCTTATCCCAGCCGTGCCAAGAGGACGGGCACCCACCTCACGCCTCCCGCCGCCAGAAGAAAAGCTGCTCCCAAACGGTGTCCTCAGCCCTTCTCCAAGGGCATGTCCCATCCATGCCACAGCTGCTCCCAAGCACTTTGCCATCCGGACCAGACAGCACCTAGAATGCTTCCTTTGGAAAAACAAACCATAAATCAATGAAAAGAGATTACAGACAAAAAGGGAAAACAAGGAAAAAGGTAAAAAATCTTCTCCCTGCTGGGCCTTGAGGAAGGTCCAAGCCTGCCATGCGAGGGAAAACCCCACCCACGGGCCAGGGCAGCCCACGCTTTCTGCCTTCCCCCTGCACTGCCCCCAAAAGTCATGCTGAGCCCAAAGCAAACAAGGGCACTGGAGCAGCCCAAGCCCTTCCTTGCCTGCAGAGCAAAGCAGCCCATGCACAGCTTCTGGTGTCCAACCTCTGCTCCCACCATGGGGCTTTGTTTGTGTCGGGCTGGCTGCCCCAGCCCCAGCCCCAGCGCGGGCCACGGTGGGTGCTGGGGGCTGTTGGCAGGGCCAGGAGCAGACTCCCAGTTCAAAACCAGCCCAGCCCATCCCCCCAGCCCTGCCAAAAAGCAGCTTGGCAGCCGACTGAAGAATTGGTTGCATCCGCCCCAGCAAAGGGGGAAACCTTTGCTTCCCGGCCAGGCTGTGCAATGCACAAATCTGGGAGCATCCCCCTGCGTGTGGACTCATCTGCAAATTCGCTGTGGAGCCTGGCTTTGGAGAAGGTGCCACAATTGAAGTCCATCATCTTCAGCTTGCCAGGTGGAGGAAGAGCTTGTCATCCTTGATGTCACCCTCCATGTCTCCAGCAGCAGCAGCCGCACCTGCCACAGCTTCTCCAGGGGCTCCTTCTTCCCTGGGGCTGGAGCAGGCTGTCAGTGCTCTGCCCAGGGCCCCGGCTGTCGCTGAAGCAGAACAAGCAAAAGCAGCTGGCATGGGGGCCACCAGTGCTGGGAAGAGCAGCTCAGCTCCAGCAGCAGGGCTGCGCGTGCCCAGCTGAGGAGCCCTGCGCAGCGATTCAGGCAGGACAAAATCTCTGCCTTTCTTTGCTGCTTCCTGCCAAGGCGCGTGTGCAGCTGGAACTTACCGGCTCCCTGGGTCAAAGCGTGCACGTGGCTCTCTCCCTTCTCCTATGGCATGTGAATATCCTGCATCCAAGGATCACAGGACAGGTCTTCTAATGAGGGCCTTTCCGAGGAGAGCACGGTTAAACACCGTCGGATGAGATCCTGGCACTCTGCAGAGAGAAAGCAGAAAGCGCCAGTCAGTTGCAGAAGGCTCCTGTCCGCTTTGCCCCACTCTTGCCATGGCCAGGCCGTGCTGCATGTGCTCAGGGCTGTGCCTAAACTTTGCCATCAATTCTTTCTTTTGGAGAGCAGGAGAGCAGGACATTGCCACCTGCTCAGCAGCTGCCAGTGCGGGATGCTCCTGAGCCCGCTGCTGTCTCCCAGCACTGCTATTCCCCCCGTGCTGCAGAGACGAGGATCCACCTGGAGAGAGCCGTCGTGGGAGCGAGAGCCGGCCCCAGGTGCTGTGCCAGCCCCTCCTGAAAGGGTGCTCCCCGCAGACCATCTGGTGCAGCACGATGCCCAGGGACCAGACGGTCGCTGCCTCGCCGTGGTACCAGCCTAACAGGGTCCATTCCGGGGGGCTGTAGGACGGTGTTCCTATGGAATAGAGGTGGAGTTCTTCAGGGGGACGCTGCCTGCTCCCAGAGCCTCGCCCCAGCATCCCTGGGCATGCGGGGGCCGCAGCAGCGGCACGCGGCGTGACCCGCTGCCCTCTTGCCAGCACCTGGGACTTGCGTACAAACTGGGGGTTGGAAAAGAAGCCGCTGGTGTCGCAAGAGGGCAGCGGAAGCCCTGGCAAGGCCCGAGCATTCCATGCAAAGGAAAAACCCACTTGGTGCTGGGGAAAAACCACGCTTTCATCCTCCCTGCCTGCACTGCCCCAGAAACCATTCTTAAGCCAAGGCAAGCACGGGCAGCAGAGCAGTCCGAGCCCTGTCTCGCCTGCACACCAAACGGGCTGGAGCACAGGTTCTGGGCCCCCCTCTCTGCTACTCCCACCCACGGGTGTTTCTGTGACGCTGGCTGCCCCAGCCCCAGCGCCAGTCCTGGGCAGAGTGGCTGGCGAAAGGCTGCCAGCAAGGCTGGAAAATAGCCCTTCAGCCAGCGCCGCTCAAAAGCAGCTCAGCTGAAGACTCCGGCTGCCATGACTGGCAGCAAAAGGGAGAATCCCCCCTGCCACAGCTGGCTTTGGGCTGTGAGATGTTGGGCCGTGAGATGTTGGGCTGTGAGATGCCGCTACCAGGAGCCTCCCCCTGCGTGGGCTCACCTGCAAAGCTGGTGTAGGCTGCGGCTTGCAGGTAGGTGCCACAGCCAAAGTCGATGAGTTTGGCCTGCCCGGTTGCCAGGTCAACCAGGATGTTCTCCGGTTTGATGTCCCGGTGCAGGACCCCGCAGCTGGTGCAGTGCCGCACGGCCTCCAGCACCTGGCGGAACAGGTGCCGCGCCACCTCCTCGCACAGGAAGCCCCGTGCCCAAATGAAGTGAAGGAGGTCCTGAGACCGCTCCGGGCGCTCCAGCACCATCACCACGTTGTTGGGGAGCTCCAGCCACTCGTGGAGCTGGACGATGCCAGGGAAGCCAGCGGACACCTTGTCCAGCAGCACGATCTCCAGTGGTGCTCGGGTGCCGTCGGGCTGTGGGAGGAGCACGGTGCTGTCAGCGGAGCTGATGCCGTGCCGGGGCTCGGGAAGCCCTCAGCCAGCCGGGGACGCTCTGCGCGCTCCGCTGGCCCCACGGCCGCTCTCCCTCGAAGTGTTCTGGCGGCTTCCACCCTGCCGGGCCTCGGCTCATCCCCGCCCGTCGCGCCCCGGCTTCTCCCGCTGCCCCTCGCTCACTCACCAGCTCGCCCCAATGGCCGATGCGGTTCCGCGGCACCCGTTTGATGGCCACCTGCAAGGCAAGGGGAGCAGCGGGCTGAGCTCGCCGCCCGCCGTGCCCAGCCCCATGCTCCTTCTCCTCCTCCTTTGCCCCCCGCCTCCTGCGCCCGCCGCCGGCCCCGCCACTCACCGGGGCGCCGTCCGAGAGCCGCGTGGCCGCGAAGACGCTGCCGAAGCCGCCGCGCCCCAGCAGCGAACCCAGCCGGTAGCGCTCCTTCAGGCCCTGCTGCGCCTTCCGTGCCCGCGAGACGCGGCCGTCAGCGCTCGGCCCGGGGCCAGGAACGGCCCCCGAGCGCCGCTCAACCGCCCCGGGCCGGCCATCCCCACATGGGGGCTCTTTTGGAGGGGCCACCGGCGGCTCGGGGCCGGCGGCCGCGCTCAAGAGCGGCGGAGCTCGGAGCGGGGAAGACGCTGCGGAGGCGGCGGGAGCGGCCGCGCCGCCTGTGTCCCCGGCGGGCCCCGGGAGGAGCCGAGGCCGGGACCGGGGCCGGGGCCGGGGCCGGGGCCGGGGTAGGGGTCGGGCCAGCCGGAGCCAGGGGCTGGCGATGCTGCCCAGGAGCCAGGCACTGATGCCCGCCCAGCAGCGCCACAGCCAGGACGGCGAGAGCCGGGCGGAGGCGGGACCGCGGCGGGACGCCCGGGGGCGGGGAGGGGGCAGCCCCGCCCGGGGCCGGGGGCGGGCCGGGGGCATGGCCCGGCCGGGCCTGGGGAGAGGGAGGCCGCGGGAGGGGGGGTTGGGGAACGAAAGGGAGAGCGGGAGAGGGTGCGAGACACTGGGAGAGGGAGAGGAGGAGCAGGAGAAGGGACGCAGAGGGTTCGTGGACTCGCTGCTTTTGTGCTGCTGCCGCTGCTGCCGCTGCTGCCGCTGCTGCCGCTGCTGCCGCTGCTGCCGCTGAAGCGCTGGGAGCGTTTGTCCGCGTGTCCGTGTGTCCGGTGCCCGTGTGTCCGTTCCCCCCCGCGCGCCCCACGGCCGAGCCCCGCGCGCCCCGGGGCAGCACGGGCCGCTCCGCTCCGGGGCCGAGGCGGAGTCCCGGAGCATCTCTTCCTCCCGCAGCCACACCAAACCCGCTCGGCCATTGGGAGCAGTTTTGCACACGTTTCCCTTTGAAGGGCTCCTCTCTACCCCCATTTCCAAGGAGTCTCCCTGGGGTTTTGGCACCTGCAGCGACAGGGCAGCGATTGGGCTTCAAAGTGCAAGAAAGACATGGAGGGGCTGGAGCACGTCCAGAGATGGGAATGGAGCTGGGGAAGGCTCTGGAGGACTTCTGAGGGGCAGCTGAGGGATCTGAGGGGGCTGAGCCTGGAGGAAAGGAGGCTCAGGGGGGACCTGGCTCTCTCCAAGTCCCTGACAGGAGGGGGCAGCCAGGAGGGGTGGGGCTCTGCTGCCAAGGGAAAGCACGAGAGGAAATGGGCTCGGGGGAACTCTTGGGGTGGATGGTGGGGAAATTCTCATCCTCCGTGTCTCGACAAAGGGGGAGGGGGGCAGGGGTGGGGCACGACCTAGGGACACGGGGGTGGTGACGCTGGGCTGGGGACACGGGAAAGGGCACGGGAAGCCAAAGCCCCGCTGAGCGCTGGCGCTGGGCTGGCACGGGGTGAGCCGGCAGCAGGGCCCCGCAGCCCTGAGGGACTCGCCCTGACGGCTGGGGAGTATTGATCCCGGTCTCTAAAAAATGAGACTCAGTAAAATATCATTAAAAGGTGCCTCCTTCTCCTTCTCCTTCTCCTCCTCTCCCATCCTTTCTCCTGCTCCCCCCGGGCCCAGCGCCCACCCTTGGCCCCCCGTTTTCCCAGCGCGGTCGCATCCCGCGGGAGGAGCCGGGATGGAGCCGGGAGAGGTCGGGCTGGGGCAGCGCTGGGCTCTGGGCCCGGCCTAGGCGCCCCCCACGCGCCCCCTCCTCAAATTCCCCTGGCGGGGGGCGCTGGGAGCGAGGGGGGGCGCAGGCGGGGTCCGGGTGGGGAGCGCTGAGCGCTGCGGGTCTGCCTGGCAACTGGTGAGTCACCAGCGCCGCGCGCTCTGATTGGCTGAAGGTTGTTCAACGCCTTCTCTGATTATCTGATACTCGCGGGGGATTTTGGTTGGTCGTTGGGGGCTGTGGGGCGGCTTAGGGGGGGGTCTCTGCGCCTTTGGGGTTCGCTGGGTGCCGATTTGGGGTTCAGGTGCCTCCCAAGGGCCCCCCGGGGGGGGGGGTGACACAGGGGTGACACACGGGGGTCCCCATTCTCGATCCATCCTGGGGCCGGTTCTGCCCCCTCCACTCTCGGTCCCCCCGCGGGATCCCCCAAAGTCCCTTCCCACTGTTTCCCAATAAACGGGACCGGGGCGAACTGGGAAGCCTTCCTGGAAACACTGGGAGCAGCCGGGCAGGGGCAGAGTGACAGCGGGGCTGGGGGGGACACACGACCCCCAAAATCAGCGCGGGGATGGAGCGGGGGGTCCTGGCCGGGCCCGAGGCCACGGGGAGGGGCTGCGGCCACCGGCGGCTCAGGAGCTCTGTGGGCAGAGCAAAGGGGGTGACACCGGGCTGGGGGGCCCCGGGGGAGCACAGAGCTCCAGGAGAGGGGGGACGCGACCCCCGGGCCCCTCCCATCACCTGCTTGTGCAGGTAGAAGCCGAGCCCCAGCGCCAGGAAGACGAAGGCCAACACGAAGCCCCCGATCCCCGTCAGCATCTTGGGGGGTGGGGGGGCAGCCTTGGGGGGGGAGGGGAACACAGATACAGGAAACGGCGGTGGCTGTCGGGAAGGGACCGGAAAGGACTGGGACAGAATGGGATGAACTGGGAGAGAATGGGACACCAGGATACACTGGGACCAGTGAATCAGGGGGATGGGGAGCAGAAGAATTCGTTTGTCAGGAGCAATGCATCTAGCTTGGTCAGCATAGCAGAGCAGGAAGAAAAGATAGGAGACCGCTGATAAGACCAGCGGGAGTCTCAGACAGACATCCTGCCTCATCCCAAAACTAGCTCAAACCAGTGCCAAAGCTTAAACCCAGGCCAAAGGTATAAAAGAGCATGCGCAGGAGAGAAAGGTGAAAAGTTCAGACGAGGAAGACTCCCCCTGACTTCATCAAAAGACCCTCGGAAGACCCCTACCACAACCACCAAACAACACTGCACAAGTGCTACGCGGATGTAAATGACTTTTGAGTTCACTATAAAACCAAGCGAGGCTGGGCGGGGCTAGGTGATGAATATGTATAAGTTTGTTAGGAAACTTAATGAATATGGAACTTGTAACCCAGTAAATACCGAGCTGAATGCAGCTGTCGGCACGCGTGATTTTGGAGGAGCGATCCCCCGTGCGTCCCAGCGCTGGAATAAAGCATACCCACCTACTTTACTACTTATTTAGTAGTGGAGTTCTGTCCGCTTTTCATTATAACTCAAGCTATATTAGCATCTTGTTACTTTGACCCCAGTTATAATGTTAACTAGTTAATATCTGCATAGAAAGGTTATTCTTAACATGTTTACACATCATTTACAAGCAGCAGTTTTTTCCTCCTAGTTGTAGAAAGAGGAGGGAGTGAGGACATGTAGAGAAAGACAACTTGACGGCACCAAGGTCAGTGGAAAGAAAGAGGGGCAGGAGATGCTCCCAGCGTCGGAGTCGAGATTTTCTCTGCAAGCCGTGCTGAGGACTGGGATAAAACAAACTGTCTCCCTGGGATCCATGAAGTCCACGGGGGGATGCAGAGATCCACTCCCAGCCCGTGGGAAAAGGTGCTCACAGCGGAGCGGCTGGGTGCTACAAAAGCTGTAATCCAGGGGGAGACCTGAACAGGGAGAGAGGGCTCCTGCTTCCAGAGATAGAGAAAGAGGGCCCTTGCTTCCGAACTGAAGCAGCTGATCCTTAAAAGACTACACCCCATGGACTAATGACCACACCTGCAGTTTTGGGAAGACCGTTTTGCCCGTGGGAGGGACTCACGTTACAGCAGGCTGGGAGGGACTGATACTCGTGAAATTAGAAACGCGCTGGAGAAGTGCACAGAGAACTGTCTCCTGTGGGAAGGAGCCCATGGCAGAGCAGAAGAAAGAGACTCCCCTCCCTGAGGGAACTGAAGAAAGATCTCGAGTGATGAACTGGCTTGAACACTCCCAGGCCCTGTCTCCCTGCGCTGTCGGAGGGAAAGAGGGAGGGGATGGAGAGGAAAAAAGGTGTTTGAAAGGCTTATTTTCTTCCTCATTATCCTACTCCGTTAATAATAAATTTACTTTATGCCTTTAAGTTTGAGCCTGTTTTGAACTTAGAATGTTTTTCTCCCAATCCTTATCTCAACTCATGAGCCCTTCGTGATGATTTTCATGGCTACCTGATATTTGAGACAGTGTCAAACCACGACAGTGGCCCTTGTGTTCCATGTGGCCCCTCTCTGTCACAAGTGACCCTTGGTTCCATGAGATTGTCACAATGGTCCCCATGTAGCCCTGAGGCTGCGCTGTCAGCTGTCACTATGGACGCTGGATTCCACAGGAGCTGGCAATGGCCCAGTGGCACCTGCGTCCTCTGAGGCCCCGCCTTGTCAGTGGAGCCGTGTTTCCATGAGATTCCATGTTGGCACAGGGGCCTGCTGAGTTCCATGAGGCTGCGTCGTGTCCCAATGGACAATCTCGCTGCCCTCAGCTCTGCGCTGCCATTGCCAGCCCTGCCCTGACCTCTGCCCAGCCTCACCCTCTGTGCCTTGGACACACACACATGCCCTGAGCTCATCCTCCCTCTGGGTGCTTCTCCTGCCCCAGCGCTGCCCTGGGAGGGTTCATTCCTCACAGGAGCTGCTGTGTTTGTACTGGTGCATTTTATAGCTCTGCTTCTGCCTCTCTGTCACTTGTGTCTCCACAGAGCTCTGCAGGGAGAAGATTCATGGAATGACAGAGGTGGGAAGAGCCCCCTGAGCCCCCTTGGCCAGGCTGTGGCTGGGCTGGAGTTGCCTTTGTCCAGAGCAGCCCCTGGGCTGCTGTGCTTGCCACTTGTGGCTGCAGCGGGCTTGGTCCCAGCCCAAGGCTTTGGCTGTCCCTGAGCAGGGCTGGCCCCGCATGAGGCGTCTCTGCAGCCCCCCCAAACCATGGGCTGGGGGTGGGCAAGTGTTCCCAAGGGCACAGGGAGGGGACAGCTGGGCTGGACTGACCCAAGGGATCTCCCATTCCATGGGACGTCAGGGTCAGCAATGGACTGGGGGAAAGGAAGGGGGCGAGAGGGTGTCTGGATTTTCTATATTGATCCATTTGTCTTCCAAGGCAGCCACTCCATGCACTGAATTCTTGCCTCCCTGTGGTTTCTTTGCTTCTGCATTTGGCCTTTGCTCTTTACTTCCTTTCCCTAACCATTAATCTCTCTTCATGGTGACTCACAGTTTTCTCAGCTTATTTTCTCCCGGTGCCTGGCTGGGGAGGGACAGTGCCAGAGACACTTGGTTGTCACTTGATGGACAGAGAGGTTTTACCACGGTCACCTTGCCCAAGCCTTCTCTTATGGGCACACCCAGAAGCGTCAGGGCTCTGTCGGGTGCCCACCCCTGAGCTGGGCTCATGCCCTGCTCACAGCCCCAGGGCTGCTCAGGGACACGAGTCCTTCCCTGGCACGCTCACAGACAGTTCATTGCAGCACGGGCAGGGGCTCCCTGGGCTCTGCTGCCGCTGCCAGAGCCTGGCAGGGAGCTCAGCCCTGCGGGTGTCACCCTGCCCTGCCCCTGCCCGAGGTGCCCCACGGCCGCAGGGATGGGCACGGGGAGCTCTGTGCACAGGAGCTCATCCCAGCCCCGCATCCAGGGGGTTCCCAGGGGACGGCACTCTCTGGGAACTCCAGGAACAGCTGAAGGTGTTTGTGCTCGCTGGGTTTATGTCCCCCCCCCCCCCACACAGGGTGTTCAGGGCTGTGTCTTGTCTGTGCACTGCAAACACGGAGCCCTGACCCGGTCCCTGGATGTCCCTCCATGGAGGGAAGAACAACCTCTGTGAGCTGGGCAGAGAGGCCCCTGCTGGCAGCGGCGCTGGCTTTGCCAGGGCACTGCTGGGTGCCCCCACCCTGAGCACTGCCACCCTTTGCTGCTCAGGGCTGGTTTCCTCTCCAGGGTGCTGCGTTGGGCACATCCTGGAGACAAAATTGGGAAGGAGATTGAAGCTTTCAGGCCCTGCACTGGGGAGATGCCCTCGCATGATGGAAATGCTGCTGCAGAGCCCAGCTCTGTCCCAGCAGTGCCCACGGCCTGTCCCTGCCTGCAGTCCCTGGGCAGTCACACAGCAGGACTGGGACCCAGCTGACAGAGCCCTGAGGCCTGAAACCAACACAGGGGCTCTGCAGGGGAGTGTGGAAGGGAAGGAAGAGGAGTTACGGAGGAGAAGTCCTGGGGCTCCCTGGCAGTGCTCTCCTGCTGGGACTCTTTTCTCCCCCAGCTCTGCCCAGAGGCACCGACCCTGCAGCTCCAGAGAAGTCAGGGAGGAAAGATGTCAGGGAAACAAGACAACACAGGCTTCTTTCTTTTGTTCCAGCACACACATACTGTAGTGCAGCTCCCCGTTTCTACAGTCTCTGGGTCACACTGGAAAGGCAAATACCAAATTAAAAATGGAACAGACAAAGATTTTTGTGTGAACAAATTCACAGCAGCGTAACACCTGTGTCAGCAGCAACAAACACAGGACACAGAGTGGGCATTAATGAGTCACATCAGAGCAGCTCTGCAGGAGAATGAGAGTTTATTGCTGCTGAAAACCGGCCGTGATCCTTTTCCTCAGGGCATCCCTGAGCTCCTGCTTCCTCAGGCTGTAGATGAGGGGGTTCAGGGCTGGAGGCAGCACCGAGTACAGAACTGACACTGCCACATCCAGGGATGGGGAGGAGATGGAGGGGGGCTTCAGGTAGGAAAATATAACAGTGCTGAGGAACAGAGAGAGCATGGCCAGGTGAGGGAGGCACGTGGAAAAGGCTTTGTGCCGGCCCTGCTCAGAGGGGATCTTCAGCACGGCCCTGAAGATCTGCACATAGGAGAAAACAATGAACACAAAACAGCCAAATACCAAACAGACACTGACAGCGATGAGCCCAAGTTCCCTGAGGTAGGATTTGGAGCAGGAGAGCTTGAGGATGTGTGGGATTTCCCAGAAGAAGTGGCCCAGGCCATTGCCCTGGCACAGGGGCAGGGGAAATGTATTGGCCATGTGCATGAGAGTGTAGAGAAAGGCACTGGCCCAGGCAGCTGCTGCCATGTGGGCACAAGCTCTGCTGCCCAGGAGGGCCCCGTAGTGCAGGGCTTTGCAGATGGACACGTAGCGGTCGTAGCACATGATGAGGAGGAGGGAATACTCTGCTGAGATGAAGAACAGAAAGAAAAACACCTGAGCAGCACATGCTGAGTAGGAGAGGTGCCTGGTGCCCAGAGGGAATTGTGCATGGCCTTGGGGACAGTGGTGCAGATGGAGCCCAGGTCGCTGAGGGCCAGGCTGAGCAGGAAGAAGAACACGGGGCTGTGCAGGTGCTGGCCGCAGGCTCCGGCACTGATGATGAGGCCGTTGGCCAGGAGGGCAGCCAGGGAGATGCCCAGGAAGAGGCAGAAGTGCAGGAGCTGCAGCTGCCGCGTGTCTGCCAATGCCAGCAGGAGGAAGTGCCTGATGGAGCTGCTGTTGGACATTTCTGCACTCTGGACTGTTGGAAGAAGGCATTGACAAGCTGGGACAGATTCCCCTGAGTCAATCCTATGCTATTTTCTTAGGAATCCCCTCAAAACAACTTCTCCTCCTGTGACAGAACTTGGCTAAGCTTTTTGATTTCTGAGCTCAGGTTTGTGCTGCTGCCTCATCCTCAGCGTTGCTCTCAGCCTGAACACTGGGGGCCCAGAGGGAAAACAGGGCTCCCTGTGCCCCAGTGCAGTCGGACCTGCTGGTCCCCACACAGGTGCCCTTTGCTCATTTCACCTCCCTCTATTTCCTGGTGATTGTACTTAAAATGGGCTTGAAAAATAAAGTGACTTTTTGAAGGCCCCAATTTCAAAACCATTGCTCTAAACCCTTCTTCCTTTCCCTGTGCAGCTGTGGTTGCTCTGGCTCTCTGCTGCCTGCAGTTGTGCCTCCTGGCAGCTGTTTCTCTGGGTCCAAGGCTTGTCCCTGCCAGTGCTGCCAGAGCCCAGCCCAGCCCTGGGGGCTCAGCTCTGCCCTGCAGAGCCCTCCCAGCACAGGGCACTGCCCAGGGGCATCTCCCTGGCAGCAGGGCCTGAAGGGCAGCTCAGACAAAGGGAGATGCTGCAAGCCAAGGTGCTGCTGGTGCTGTCTGCAGGCAGAGGAGTGTGAGGAGGCACTTCCTGAGGGAGATCTGAGGCAGAGCTGCTGATCCCCAGGGCAGCAGTGCAGGAGTCTCAGTGACACAGACAAACCTGAGAGCCCCTTTCCCTTCCCTTGAGGAGAAAGCTGAGAGCAGCTCTGGCCATGCAGCACCACCTCCCCAGCAGGAGGAGTCTGCCCTGAGGGGGGCCGCTCCTTCCACCTCCAACTCCTCCCCACAGCCCATGGGGAGCTCCCAGGCAGGCTGAGAGCTGCCCCTGGCAGGTGGCAGATGCCCTGGCCTGGCAAAGAGCCCTCAGGGCTGCAGGAGCTGCTCTGCAGGACAGCCCTGGGCACCCCTGGCTCCTGCCCACCTTCAGAGCCTGCAGCCGGCCCTGGCAGCAGGAGCCGTCCTGCCCTGTCCCTCTGACAGTGCCCAGGGCAGCCCCGCTCTGCAGCACATCCTCCCCCAAGGCAGGAACGGCAGCAGAGCCATCCTCACAGCCATGGCAGCCGTGTCATGGGCCAGCTCTAGAGGATCCCTGCAGCCAGAGACTCACTGTGTCCCACGCTGTGAAGGTTTCTCCACGAATGAGTTCAGAGCTGTCCTTCCAGCTGCTTTAGCTAGCTCTCTGCTCACTCCTCCCAGGTACCTGCAGGCAGTGCCCTCAGCCCTGCTGGGCAGGCAGAGGAGCTGCTCCTCAGCAGAGCTGCCTCTTTGAAGCTCTCGCTGGTTGCCAGGAGCTTGAGAGTTCCCTCTGTGCCAGGAGCCCGGCCCAGCTCAGCAGCACAGCAGCAGCACAAGGACTTTAATGACCCTCTCAGGCCTTTGGTGTTGTTCACATCAGACTCAGTCCCTCAGAGCGTCTTCAAAAAACTTCTCAAGAACTCAAAGATTCAAAGTCCAAAGTTTCTTGAACTTTTAATGGGTCCCATCAGGACACGACTCACGTGAAAGTGTCCCCAGGTTCCAGTGAGAGCAGAACTCTGGAGGCAGCGATGGCAGGTGGGGACAAGCAAGGGAAAGGTGTCTCTGGTGCTGAGCAAACCTGGCTGTGTTCCCTGAGTGCAAAGGGCCAAGGCCTGAGCCCCAGCCCCTGGCAAGGCAGATCCTGTCCCTCCCTCAGTGCTCAGGGCTCTTGCCGGGGCACTGGGAAGTGGGGATGGGCAGTGCCCAGGGCAGCACCATGGGGCGGCCCCTGCCAGGCTGCTGGGCAGGGACAAGGAGGCACTGAGGCCCCAGGGCTGCAAGGGTCACTTGTCTCCTGCTGGCCTCAGGGCCAGGGCCAGCAGCCGTGGCCAAAGGGCTGCACAAGTTGGCTCTGTCAGGGCCTTGCAGCTGCTGCCCATCCCTCTGCCCTCTGCAGCCCAGGCTGTGCCACGCTGTCCCTGCCCTGCGCCTCTGTCCCTGCAGGCTGTCCTCATCCCCCCGGCTGCCCCACCTGGCTGGCCCCTTCCTTTGCCGGCAGCTCTGCGTCCTGCCTGCCTCTACCTGGGCACACAAAGCCTTGGGCTGCTCCAGGCTCCTTCTGGGGGACGTGTTGCACCCCAGCCCTGCCTGGGAGGGAAATTCCTTTCTCCTGGTGTCCACTCTGGACCTCCCCAGCTGCCCTGTCACAAAGGCCCCTCGGTTCTTTGGGGCCCAGCAGTGCCACAGTGGCCCCTTGGCTCCATGGAACGCCACAGGGTCACAATGGTTCCCTTGGTGCCACCAGCCCTGCAGGGTCACAACGGCCCCTGGGTTCCACGAGGCCACGCGGGGTCACAGTGGTCTCCAGAGGAAGGGCAGCACCGAGCCCCAGGGTTTCAGGGGCAGATGAGACACAGCCACCAGAGGCCAAGGCCAGCCACATCTGTCTGTCCTGGCAGGTTTGTCTGGGAGCAGCCCTTGGATATTGGGAATTTGGGAGGTGGAATCCCAATTTTGGCCATGGGCACCTTGTTGAGAAGGATGGGTTTATTCCACATGAAAGTAAAGCACAAAGTCCAAGAGTTTAGGAAGAAGATGAGAGGTGGCCACCATGGGTGAGGGCAGCCAGACCTGTCTCTCATGGCAGCTTTTGTCTGGGAGCAATCCTTGGATAGACAGAATTTGGGAGGTAGAATTTCAGTTTTGGCCATGGGAGCCTGGATGAGAAGGACGGTTCTTTTCCTTAGGAAGGAAAGCACGAAGCCCCAGGAGCCCCAGGGCTCCTGAGCCAGCCCCTGCTGCCCCGGGAGGGAATTTGGGGAGGGGGCAGAGGGGGTGCGCAGCCCCTGCCGGGGGATGACCCCGGCCCAGCGCCCTTCGTTCAGCACCGAGCTGGGCGTGGGGCCGCAGGAGGAAGAGGCCGATGGGAAGCAGATCCTGCAGGGGAGACAGGGCTTGGGCTCAGGGCAAGGTTCTGCCCTGCACACCTGGCTCAGGTGTGAGCCTGCCCCAGGAAGGGAGCGGGACATTCCCATCCCCACGGATCAGGGCTGGGAGCAGCACTGGGACCAGGGACATGGAAATACTGGGAGCCACTGGGACCGCACTGAGGGGTGAATTATCCCCCCCAGCACCTTTCCAGGCCGCCCTGTGACCTGAGAAATGCTCGCTGGGCCTCAGCCTTGGCCAAGAGCCCCCGGGCTCAGCTGCTCTGAGCTCAGCCGCTGCCGGCTCCCGCAGCCCGCCCAGGGCCGCCCTGCCCGTGCCGGGGCTGTGCTGGAATTCTCTGCTGCTGCTGGGCCACTCGGGGGGTCTGGCCCAGCAGGAAAGGTGACCTTGAGCCAGGAGCTTTCCTTGGCCGCAGCAAAGCCTCAGCATGGAAAGACCTTCCCAGCGCTGTGCCCTGGGCCGGGAGGGATTGTGCCACCAGAGCTGTCCCTCCATTTCTTCTGCCAGGCAGCTCTAGGACATGGAAAGTGGAGAAGCCAGAGCTGCTTCTCAGCTTTTCACAGTCCTCCAGAGGAATCCTGTGTGGGAAGCAGCCTGGGAACAGGGTTGAGGTGCCAGGGCAGGGGAATTCAGAGCCCTTTCCTCCCCCGTGGGCTGAGGCTCTGGCCCTTGCCCTTTGCAATGGCCCTGCAGCTGCCAGAGGGGCCTTTTTGGCTCAGCTGAGAGCAGTCCTGCTGCAAGGCTGTCCTCGAGCTGCTTGGGCTGCACATGTGCCCAGGGAATGCTCATTGCTTGCAGTCTCAGGTGCTGTGCGTGTGCAGGTGTAACTACTGCAGGAGGGAACAGCTCTGCTGGGGGGAGTTCTCTTTTTCTTGGTGGTTTTTCTGTTGAATGAACGTTCCCTGCCAGCTCTTCCCTGCAGAGCTCTGTAGCTGTATGTGCCACTTGTCTGTGGCACTGTGGCTCAGGAGGTGGCCAAGGGGAGCTTGGCCGAGGTGTGGGCAGAGGAATGGCCATCAGGCCAGGCTGGGGGGTCAGCGGCCGGTCAGTTGCGTTGGGTGGCCGCGGCTCTGGACGCTTGTGTGGGAGCGTGTGCAGGGCTGGAAGGCTGGGGCTGCCGCCGCTGTGTCGCAGAGCCGGGAAGGCCGGGGCTGGCCCGGCCCTGGCCCGGCCCCGCCAGTTCTGCCAGCTGCCGGCGGGGACACAAAGGGCAGCTCCGAGCTGCGGCCGCTGCGCTGCGGCCGCACAAACGCAGCGCCCGCAGAGCTCCAGGGCAAGGTGCTGGCCCTGGCTCGGGGCTGGGCCGGGGCCAGCGGCAGAAAATCAACTTGCAGCTCGGGCCCCGCAGCAGGGAGGAGCAGCAATTGCTGGGGGAGAGAGACTCTTGCCAAGGGCCTGCGGGGCCGGGCCCCAGGGAACGGCTTCCCGCTGCCCGAGGGCAGGCTGAGATGGGATGTGGGGCAGCAATGGTTCCCTGGCAGGGCGCTCAGGGCCTGGCACAGGCTGGCCCGAGAAGCTGCGGCTGCCCCCGCATCCCTGCAAGTGTCCCAGGCCGGCTCGGCCATTGGGGCTTCCTGCCCAGGAGGGCTGGGCTGGGCTGGGGCTGCTGAGGGCGGGATGGGCTCTGGCTGAGCCAGCTGAAGGCTGCGCATGATGAGGCCGGGGGGACCCCGTTGCTGAGTGGGTTCTGGGGTATCCCACATTCCTGAAGGGATTTTAGGGTATGTCCCATTCCTGAGGCATTTTTGGGGTGCCCCCCAATGCTTAGGGAGGGGTTCTGAGAGGGGGGCTCTGGTGCTTGGAAGGGGGACCTATTGTCAGGGAGCCGGGGAGCCCATTTTGGGAAGGATGCTGCTGTTTCTGGCAATGTTGAGAGGTTCTGAATGGGCTGTGGGGCCCTGGCTCTCATTTTGGGACTTGAGGTGAGCCCATGGGCACAGCAAGGGCTGAGGAGAGGTTCCAAGCTCCCATTTGGGATGGAGGGATTGAGCGGGTGCCTCCAATAAACTCAATCCCAGCCCCAATGTGTCGATGGCAGCCCCAAATGGCTCGATCCGTCAGCCCCAAGGCCTGGCTGTGGGGAGTCAGGAGCCACAGAAGGGGAATTGGTGTCCAGGAGGGATGGGATGGGATGGGATGGGATGGGATGGGATGGGATGGGATGGGATGGGATGGGATGGGATGGGGGTTGCATCATGGGGGTGGGATGAAGTTTGGGATTGATGGGGTGGTTTGAACACTTGGAGTGGGGCACTCCAGGGAGGAAAACCAGGAGCTGCTTTTGGGGAGGCACCTGCTGCTTTTTGACAATTTTAGGGCCTCTAAGTGGCTTCTGGGAGGTTGCAGTGAATTTGGGGAAAGTGCCATAAACCCCCCGCAATTTGGGGGGCTGAGGTGAAATCCCCACATTTTGGGAGGGTGAGAGGACCCTAATTGGGAGGGGATCCTGCTGCTTTGCACCCCTTCAATGGGGTGAGAAGTGGCTTGTGAGGGACGGAAGGAAGGAAGGAAGGAAGGAAGGAAGGAAGGAAGGAAGGAAGGAAGGAAGGAAGGAAGGAAGGAAGGAAGGAAGGAAGGAAGGAAGGAAGGAAGGAAGGAAGGAAGGAAAACAATGCAAGTACTGAATGAAACAAAAAAAAGATAAATAACTGAGTTCTCTTTTAAAAAATATCAATTCCCTCTGAATCCAAAGTTGCAGAAGACTTTTCTTTCCACATTTGGGTTTTGTTTTTATCTCTCATACTTTTTCTGGTTCTTTTCTTTTTTCTCTTGTTTCCTGCTAGGAAAGGAATGCAGAGCAAAATGAGACCCATTTCTGGCAGGCAATGAAAGTGTCGGCTCCTGGTCTGGTTGCTTTTGTGTGGATCCCTCATCTCTGTGGCACGGGGGGAATAGCAGTGCTGGGAGCCAGCAGCGGGCTCAGGAGCATCCCGCTCTGTCAGCTCTGAGCAGGTGGCACATGTCCTGCTCTCCTGCTGCCCTCCAAAGCACAGAATCCATGGGCAAGTTTAGGCCCAGCTCTGGGCACAGCCAGCATGGCCTGGGCACGGGAACGGGGGCCAAAGCGGGCGGGATCCTTCTGCAGCTGCCTGGTGGTTTCTGGTTTCTGTGCCCAGAGTGCCAGGATGTTCTTAAGAGGTGCTTGTCCATGCAGCCCTTGGACAGGCCGTCCTTGGAAGAGCTCTTCAGTGCTCCTTGGCTGCAGGGTGTTCATGTGCCCTAGAGGATGGCAGGGACCCACGGGCACAGTGTGATCCAGGGGCCTGGCAGGTAACAGCCCCACACAGCTCTTGGCAATCAGTGGCAAAGCAAAGCAGACTATTTTGTCCTGTCTGTAGCTCTGAGCAGGGAGCATCAGAAGGGAACACGCAGCTCTTGGGCTGCAGCTGAGCTGGAGGCCTGCTCTGGCAAGCACTGGTGGCCACCATCCCCCCTGGTTTTGTTTGTCTGGTTCATTGATGGCTGGGGCCCTGGGCAGAACCCTGAGAGCCTGGTGTGGCCCCAGGGAAGGAGAAGGAGCCCCTGGAGAAGCTGTACCAGGTGGGGCTGCTGCTGCTGGAGCCACCAAGGACGAGCTCAAGGCCGACAACCTCTTCCTGGAGCTGGCCAGTGGCAGCTGAAGATGATGGACTTTGATTCTGGCACCTTCTCCAAAGACACGCTCCACGGCCAGTGTGCAGGTGAGTCCAGAGCCAGGGGGATGCTCCCAGAGCTGGGCATGGCACGGCCTGGCCGGGCACCAAAGGTTCCCCCTTTGCTGGGGCGGCTGCAGGGAATTCTTCAGTGGCTGCCAAACTGCTTTTGGGCTCTGGGCAGCTGCTGAGGAGGTGGCTGTGCCATGGCTGGCTGCAGGCTGGGCACATGTCCTGCCCTCCTGCTCTGCTCCCAAAGGCAGCAATGCTGGGCAGCTTTGGGCCCTGCTCTGAGCACAGCCAGCACGGCCTGGGCACTGCGGGCGGCTGGGACAAGGCCGTGAAATCCAACATCTGGCCTTGTTTGGGGCTGTATGGTCAAAGTCAGCTCCCTTGGCTCCTCCTTGAGCCCTGGCCAGGCTTAGGAGGAAGCCAAGAGGAGGATGAAAGCAGATGTTCCTGCACTAGAAGTGCTGTCAGTTTGTTTCTCCAGCACTGTCAAAGCTGGGCCCTCTCCCAGCGGGGTTGGAGCCTCAGCTGTGGCTGGAGGCAGCTGCAGGAATTCCCAGTGTCCGGGAGTGGCTCTCCAGTCCTTGGCTGGGACAGCTTCCCCCAGCTGATGGGTGGCTCTGGGTGATGGTAAAGTCTGAGGGTCACTGGGGCTGGATCTTGGTTAATCACTGCAGGCAATCTTTGGCACTGATGACTGGGGGCATTGCTGAGCTGTTCCTGCTGTGATTCTTTGCTAATGATTATGTGCTTTGCTGAGCTTATGCTTTTGTAATTCTTTGCAGATTTGCATTTTATAAATTGCACAATCCCTTCAGTAGGGTCTGTGTCTTTGGTGCTGACCCTGCCCACCAGCAAAACAGGGCCCCATCCTGCCTGAGTGTTACCTGGGAAGACAAAAACCCTCACTCCAAATGTCCCCCCCTTCCTCCTTGTTCCCCCCACTTTATACACTGGCCATGATGTCCTGTGGTCTGGGATATCCCTGGGGTCAGTTGGGGTCACCTGTCCTGGCTGTGACCCCTGCCAAGCTCCCCCTCACCCCCAGCCCCTCCCCAGCGTGGCCGGACGAGGGGCAGGAAAGGCCTTGGCTCTGTGCAAGCTCAGCAAGAACAAAACCATCTCCGTGTGAGCAACGCTGTGCTCAGCACAGAGCCAAACACAGCCCCAGAGAAAGGCCTGGCAAGGAAATTCCCTCTGCCCCAGCCCACAGCAGCACCCCATGGCCATCCACCATCACCACGGCTCCACGGGTTCCTTTCCATGGCCCTGGCCCTGGCCACGGGACCTTGGGCTGGTGGCCATGGCAGCCGACTGTGGCCCAGGGCTCAGTGCCCGTGTCCATGGCAGCAGTGCCCAGCCACGGGCCCTGAGTGCAGGTGACCGTGCCAATCCCCATGGCAGCGGGGCCAAGCGTTGGTGTCCATGGCACCAAAGTGAGGAACGGGTCCCTGTGGCCGCTGCCGTGGCATCAGCGAGTGTCAGTGCAATTGTAGCTGGCACCAGCCCCGGCACCGCTCTGTCCTGAGGGCTGCCATGGCAGCCGAGGGCAGCCCAGGTCTGCGGGCAAGTGGCCACGGACCCTGAGTGCAGCAATGGGTCCTGGGGGGGTTTCCAAGGGAACTGGAACTGATGAGGGTTGCCATGGCATCCAACCCCCTGGGATGTCACACAGCCACCCTGGGATGTCCCACAGCCAACCTGGGATGTCAAAACTCATTCTGTGATGTCACATAGCCACCCTGTGATGTCATAGACACCCTGTGATGTCATAGACACTCTGTGATGTCATGCCACCCATCTGTGATGTCACAGTCCTCTCTGTGATATCACTGTGATAGCTCTGTGATGTCACAGCAGACTCTATGATGTCATACAGCTCCCCTGTGATGTCACACAACCACTCTGTGATGTCACACAAGCACCCTGTGATGTCACAGTCCTATCTGTGATGTCACAACTCTGCACTGTGATGTCACACCAGCACCCTGTGATGTCACAGCCATCTCTGTGATGTCATAGTCTGCCCTGTGATGTCAGAGCCCAATCTGTGATGTCACAGCCAACTCTATGATGTCACAGCACCACTCTCTGATGTCACAGAGCTGCTCCATGATGTCGCCGTAGACTCTATGATGTCATACAGCCACCCTGTGATGTCACACAGCCCCTTTCTGACATCACAGCTGCTCTGTGGCTCTGTGACACAGGCACAGAGGTGTTACCAAAACTTCAGGGAAACAAAACCTCCTCAGCATCAGCGCAGCACGAAGCAGCAGCATTCTTTATTGGGCCGGATGCACGAGGGGAGAGCCCCTCCCAAAGTCATGTGTGCCGAGGTCAGGAATGTTCCTGTTTGCAGACTGTGTTTCACAGACTCATTCCCAGACTGTCCCACAATAAACACACACACGACAATCATTTCCCCAAAATCATTGCATATTTCCCCCACCCCTTTGCACATCCGTTCTTCTGCCCTGGGGCTCTCTTTGGGGGTCCCTGGTGGTCGGTGACCCCAAAGCCAGCCCTGACTGCCCAGTGAACTGGTGAAAGTTGGCACACCTGGGCTGGTTGCTGCCTACAGAATCAGCCTTGTGCGGTTCCATGGCCAGTGGCTTTTGGAGAAGAAGCATTGTATGAACCCACCAGGTGCAAACGGTTTTTCATCTGGTAAATTTCCCCCCTTGGAGGGTTGGGAAGCTTCTCTTCCCTTCAAGCCTTCGTAAGCCTCACTCTGCTCCTTTACTCACATCCCACGAGTTCCTCAGCTGCTTTCACAACCATGTTCTTTACACAGCTCAAAGCAAGTGTCACAAGCACAAGTATTGCTGGGATCCCAGTTAGACTTTGCAAAAGTCAGGCCAACCATCAGTCAGAGAAAATCCAAGTCCTTGAAATATTTTATCCAGTTACTGTCTAATCCTCCCCTTAATTCCCTGCTGGATGCAGCAACTGATTTTATCCTCTCTACCCGATCATCCAATCCAGCATCACATTTGGAATGTGCACACAACAAGTGTTGCTGTTTCAGTTCAAGAATCCACATACTCCCTGTCCATGTAACAGCAATAGGGCTAAAGCCAATCTGCTCTGTAAAGTCATTTTAGCTGTGGCTGGCAATTGTTCCTTTATTTCAGCAAGCCCCAAAGGAGCTGCATTCACTCAGGTTTCCATCTGCAGAGCCCAATGGTGTGTGGCTGCTCTGTTCCTAAAGGCAGATCTTTGCGGAGCAGAGATGAATTCTAAAATCCATCCCGCTGTAGTTCCCGCACTGGGATGTTTCCAAGTTCCATCCCCTTTAACCTTTCCCCACAGTTGGGTTCCCGGTGGTGACTCCTTGCACGAGGGACGGAACGTTAATACCCCCAGTGTCCATGGTGCTCCTGATTCTCCCAGGGCCAAACGTGTGCTCCAAATTCCATCACTTCCCACCCATCCTGGGGCTCCTAAGGATCTGACCGCATCCTGCTGACACTCTGTGCCTCTCCAAGGCTTGCTGTTTGTTGGCTGAGCCCAGGTGTCACTGAGAAAGGCAGAATCATTTCTACAAACACAGCCTAGCCTCAGAGCCTGGGCCACAGCCAGGAGCTGCTGCACCTCAGGATTCCAAACAGCTCAAGTGTCTGTCCCAGGGCAATCCCACTTTTCCTTTGTCCTGGGATCCTTTGGCCTTGACCTTGTTAAATCAGGATATTTTATACCCACCTGTAAGGGGTCCCGTGGAAGGCCTGGGCTCCCTTCCCAGCCCAGACACCCCTGAACTGGCTGGAAACATTCCCATTGTCCTGTCTGAGGGTGATTCCATACTGCTGGAATTTGGCAGCTCCAGGGGCTATCAGTGCAATCTGTCAGCTGATCAATATTTCCTGAGGTAATTTCCAGATCCAGTTTGGAAATGTTACAATTCTCAGCAGTATCGTTCTTATGTGTCCATGGTAAGGAATATTCTCCTTCCATCCCTGTCCAGGTGCCCTGGGTGCTATTTCCTTCCACAAGTGTTCCCAGATTTTTGTCAAATTGCTGACTGAAGCTCCCCACGGAACTGGATTTTCTGCACAGGTTGGTGTTGGCAAACAAGCTGTTACAGGGGTCACATTCTGTCATCTGCCAACATCTTGCACTGACTTTGAAAACCGCATTTCCCTTCCCAGAAGTCAGGAACATCGTTTCTATTTTTATTATAGTTACACAATAATTGATCATCTAGATCCAATAAAGAGTATCCCCTTAGAAAATCCTATTCAATACCTAAAACAATAGGATTGATGTAAAACCCCAAACTCCATGGTGTCAGACAGTCTTGTTTCTGCTGTGTTTAATGTGTGCTTGCTGGTTTTACCCGCATGTGATGAACCCTGAGTTTGATTCCTTCTACCTTGAGTGCAGGGTAGGTTACCAGGAGGACTTGAGATGGTCCCTTCCACTTTGGCTGGATTGTTCCAAAATTCCAGGTTCTGATGTACACCGCATCTCCTGGTTGGAAAGGATGTACAGGCGAGTCCAGCCCCAATGATCTGTTGAGAACCATGCACCTTTTAAGGCTTACAAGAGTTAGTCCCAGTGCTATTAAATATTCATTGCAGCAAAACTTCTGAGACTTCCCTTGTCTTGTTGGTGCCACATGGGAAAGCTTCTGGCCATCCAGAAAAAGGATCCACCAATACCAAAATGTGCCAGTCCCCCTTCTGTCTGGGCAGTTCTGCAAAATCAGTTGGCCAAAATCACCTGGTGATTCCCATGTAACGAGCCCTGGAGGCAGCCTTCTTCCTTCAAAACCAATCCCATCTTTCTCAACAACTGATCTATTATTTTTTGCCATTTTTGTGCTTACTAGATGCCTTTGTAAACTGGCCACCATATTCTCCATCTCCTAATGTGTTTCCTGATGTTTTAGTTCCATTATACATTAATTGTGGAGCTCCAATTACCTGCCCACACGGGGTTACCAATCACCTGCTGGGATTTTCCGTAGCTGCTGCTGATGGGGCTGACTGCCTGTCCTGATCACTGGAATCTGGCTTTTGTTGCAGAACATTCAAGTTTTTGCTAGGTATTAGTGCAAGGAGAGCTTTTTCAGCACCCTCTTGAGCTGTTTGGTCAGCCAATGGAGTCCCTGGATTAACTGGGGAGTCTCCAAACCCATGGGCTTTACAAGGGCATCAGGGCCACTTCTTTTGGTTTTGGCACACTCTGCAGTAGGTGACTGATTTCTTTTTGTACTCACTGGAGACCTCTGTGCCCTTTCCTTCCATGTGGCTCCCTGGGCGTCTATTATTCCAAACCCAGAGTTCAAATCAGTCCATATGTTCACCTTTTTTCCTTCAGTGATTTCTAGGAAAGGTCATTCATTCTGCTTTTTGTGCTGATGTGTTCAAAGCTAAAGCCTGGGCTTCTATGACCTGGGTTGAGGTTCCCACTGCACACCCAGCTGCCCGTTTTCCATCCGTACCATGCTGCTCCCACCAGGGTGCAGGTCCAGTGCTGGCTCCTGGATGGGATTGCTCTCGAGGTCCCAGAGTCTGCCAGAACACACTTGTTCCATGGATCCCAGGCAGCCATAGCACAAAGATTCCAACCCTTCTCTTAGAAGGGACTCGAACACTTCCCTGTTCCAACCTTGGGTACCTTGAACCAAACCCTGCAAAGCTTTTGCTGCACCTTACAGGCAGGTCAACAGTTTACACTGGGAAAGGAAAAGGTGCCTTTATCTTACCAGGGGTCTTTCTCTGATTTCCTTTGGAGCAGGGATCAAGGGTTCTTCCCAGAATCCTTCAGTGCTGCCTGCAGGTCCTGCCATCCCTCAGATCTGTTGAAATTCAAGAGGATGAGGCCACGGGGTGTCCCAATGGTGCCTTGGTTCCATGGGCCCCACAGTGTAACCATGGTGTCCTTGGTTCTGCAGTGTCACAATGGACCCTTCATTCCATGAGGCCCCACAGTGTGGCAATGGTCCCTTGAGTCCATGAGGCCCCACAAGGTCACAATGGTCCCTTGGTTCCATGGCCCCGCACTCTCACAATGCTCTCCTTGGCTGCACAAGGTCCCGTAGTGGCACAAGGGTCTCCTTGGTGCAGAGACCAGGGCAGAAGGGTTCCACAAGGCCCCAGAGTGTCACAAGGATCTCCTTGGATCTACAGTGTCAGAACTGACCCTTGGTTACACGAGATCCTCCTGTGTCCCAAGGGCTCGTTGGTTCCACAGGGCCTGATTCTCTAACACTTCAGAGATGGTGTAGGACAGTTTCTATTTTCCCGCAGTTTGGTGACGAAAGGAGCACGCTGGGCAGAGCACGGAGATGCTGCTGCTGTCTGCTCAGGGGAAAGGGTCCAACAAGGCTGAGGGGCTGGGAGGCTGCTGGAAGGGCCGTGCCCCACATGGTACAGCTTTCCTGGGAGGCAGGGAACAGCAGGAGAGACACGCACTGCCCCACAGAGCAGCTGGGCAGGGGGACACTGGGCATGAGGAGGAGGAAATGTCCCTCCCAGGGCAGCGTGGGGGCAGAAGCACCCAGAGGGAGGATGAGCTCAGGGCATGTGTGTGTGCCCAAGGCACAGAGGGTGAGGCTGGGCACAGCTCAGGCCAGGGCTGGAGGTGGCAGGGCAGAGCTGGTGGTGGGGCAGTGAGATGGGAGTGTGCAGCCTGCAGGGACACAGCAGCAGCGGTGGGACAGCGCAGGACAAGCTGTGCTGGACATGGCCAAGGGCCCTGGCAGGGCTGGCAGTGTCCAGGAGAAGCCAAGACTTGGTGCCCAGGGTCATGGCAGCGTATCTTCCACCAAGGGCTTAGAGGACACACCTTGTCCTCAGGCCCTGGGGCCTCCTGGGAATAGCCCCAGAAAGTCTGGGCACTGTCAGCCCCCTGTCCTGCCCTCAGCATTCCCCCACATCCCAGCAGCCTCATTTGGGAATGGCTCTGCTCCAGGATGGCATGCTGCAGAGAATGCAGGTAGATTTTGTGCTCACTCCTGGCATGCAGCTGGACAATAAAGCCTGATCCAGCCCCCCCTCAGCCCATGTCTGGCTCTGGCATTGGGGCGGGGCAACTTTGGGAGCAGCCCCAGCCCTGCTCCTGCTCCCGGCTGGGCACCCAGCTGCTGGGACACAGGTGTGTCCTGATGCCACCGTCTACTCCTTTGAGAAGGGGAGGACAGAGTGCATCAGGGAGTTTGGTGTGGCTTACATGCGGCAAGGAGAAGGTGCAGCCCCGAACTGGCTTTCACTTCTAGAACCTTTTGCTATTGCGGGAGCAGCTGCTGGAGCTTTTCAACCGAGCTGCAAGAGTGAAAAGTGTGATGGCATGTCTATCTGAGAAGGAAGGTTCGGTGCCGCAGCCTGTTGTGCACAATTTATATGCTGATAAGAGAAGGGGGTGCTTTTGGAACGTTTTCCTTCCTGACACTTCTGTCTCTGTGAGCTTTAGCTGCTTGGACTCAGGGATACCGAAGGTGTGTGAAAGTGACTGGGATGCGAGAATCATGTTGCACAGGGAACAGGGAAGGTCAGCAAATGTTTCCTGTCCTGGCACATCTCTCAGTCTGAACTGCAGCTGCAGATGCTTCACTTCCGCCAAGGACTCTGCCACCTTGAGAGAAGGATGTGCTCTATGGAGTTGAGAAAGAAAGTGCGTCTCACTAGCTTCTTTCCTCTACTTCATAGACAGCAAAGGGGCTATGAAAGGCAGCACTGGCTTTTTGTTCTAGGACTTCTTCTTTACAAGCAGCTGCTGGATGTTTGGAAGGGGGTTTGGGATATGCAAAAATGAGAGGCTAAGATGGTAAGAGGGTAAGATGGAAGTCATCTGGCAAAAGCAGAGCTCACAAAAGGGCCAGCTGAGAAAGCTCTTGCTGCCTACAACTTCAACTGCACCCCTCAAAGCAGCAGCACACACGCTGCTCTCGGCACTTTCCTTCTCAGCTCTACGCACCATCCTAAGCCTTGCCTCTCCCACACTCAGGATCCAAAGACAACGGCACCAGGGACTGCTCACACACTAAAGGCACCAGGACAAAAGGCTCACCAGCTTGGCCTTTGCATTCCCGCTGACAGCTCCACAGCTTGAACCCAGAGAACTGCCTGCTGCCAACAGCCTTTCCAATCACTCTGAGCACCTCATGACAAGGAGCTGCAGCGTGTGGGGAATGAATCTCCAGCAGCCTCCTGCCCCAGGCTGTCCCCCGGGAGCAGCCCTGCTCCAGGCTGTGACTGCCACCTGCACAGCCAAAGGACCCAGAGCCGGTGTTACACACCACGGCTGTGCCTGGCACAGAGACACCAGTGGCCACACAAGTGGCCATGGCACTGTCCACACACAGTCCCTGCTGCTGCTCCCCCAGCCGCTGGCACCAACTCCCAGCCACCCACTCCTAAAGCCACGGGGCCCACTGGGACACTGCGGGGGCTCGTGGAAGCCAGCGGCCATTGTGACACAGCGGGGCTGCACAGAGCCCACGGTGCTTTGTGACCCGTGGCTCCCAGGAGAGCCTTTGTGATGCTGGGGAACTACAAGGAAGCCTGGCTCCTCTGTGACACCACCACAGAAGCTCAGGGGAGCCCTGGAGACCGTGCTGATGCTATTGAACCTGATGCAACCCTGCCTCCTCTGTGACACCACAGAACCTCTGGGAGCCCTGGAGACCGTGGTGATGCTATGGAACCTGATGCAACCCTGCCTCCTCTGTGACACCACAGAACCTCTGGGAGCCCTGGAGACCGTGCTGATGCTATGGAACCTGATGCAACCCTGCCTCCACTGTGACACCACAGAAGCTCAGGGAGCCCTGGAGACTGTGGTGATGCTATGGAACCTGATGCAACCCTGCCTCCACTGTGACACCACAGAACCTCTGGGAGCCCTGGAGACCGTGCTGATGCTATGGAACCTGATGCAACCCTGCCTCCACTGTGACACCACAGAAGCTCGGGGAGCTCTGCAGACCGTGGGGATGCTGGCGAAGCTGACGGAACCCTGGGCACCACAGTGACGCTATGGAACCTGGTGGAACCGAGGGGCCACAGTGACACTGTGGGGCCTTTTGGAAGCAACAGGACCCTGGTGGGAAGCCACGGGATGATTAATCCTGCACGAACCTGCTCCAGGTGGGCTCCTCTCTCCCGGCTTCCACAGGTGCTGCTAGGATCCCACTCCGGCACTGGCTTGGCACGGGCTCACGGCTTCCTTTGGCAATGGCTCTGCTCCAGGATGGCATGCTGCAGAGAATGCAGGTAGATTTTGTGCTCACTCCTGGCATGCAGCTGGACAATAAAGCCTGATCCAGCCCCCCCTCAGCATATGTCCGGCTCTGGCATTGGGGCGGGGCAACTTTGGGAGCAGCCCCAGCCCTGCTCCTGCTCCCGGCTGGGCACCCAGCTGCTGGGACACAGGTGTGTCCTGATGCCACCGTCTACTCCTTTGAGAAGGGGAGGACAGAGTGCATCAGGGAGTTTGGTGTGGCTTACATGCGGCAAGGAGAAGGTGCAGCCCCAAACTGGCTTTCACTTCTAGAACCTTTTGCTATTGCGGGAGCAGCTGCTGGAGCTTTTCAACCGAGCTGCAAGAGTGAAAAGTGTGATGGCATGTCTATCTGAGAAGGAAGGTTCGGTGCCGCAGCCTGTTGTGCACAATTTATATGCTGATAAGAGAAGGGGGTGCTTTTGGAACGTTTTCCTTCCTGACACTTCTGTCTCTGTGAGCTTTAGCTGCTTGGACTCAGGGGTACCGAAGGTATGTGAAAGTGACTGGGATGCGAGAATCATGTTGCACAGGGAACAGGGAAGGTCAGCAAATGTTTCCTGTCCTGGCACATCTCTCAGTCTGAACTGCAGCTGCAGATGCTTCACTTCCGCCAAGGACTCTGCCACCTTGAGAGAAGGATGCGCTCTATGGAGTTGAGAAAGAAAGTGCGTCTCACTAGCTTCTTTCCTCTACTTCATAGACAGCAAAGGGGCTATGAAAGGCAGCACTGGCTTTTTGTTCTAGGACTTCTTCTTTACAAGCAGCTGCTGGATGTTTGGAAGGGGGTTTGGGATATGCAAAAATGAGAGGCTAAGATGGTAAGAGGGTAAGATGGAAGTCATCTGGCAAAAGCAGAGCTCACAAAAGGGCCAGCTGAGAAAGCTCTTGCTGCCTACAACTTCAACTGCACCCCTCAAAGCAGCAGCACACACGCTGCTCTCGGCACTTTCCTTCTCAGCTCTACGCACCATCCTAAGCCTTGCCTCTCCCACACTCAGGATCCAAAGACAACGGCACCAGGGACTGCTCACACACTAAAGGCACCAGGACAAAAGGCTCACCAGCTTGGCCTTTGCATTCCCGCTGACAGCTCCACAGCTTGAACCCAGAGAACTGCCTGCTGCCAACAGCCTTTCCAATCACTCTGAGCACCTCATGACAAGGAGTGTGGGGAATGAATCTCCAGCAGCCTCCTGCCCCAGGCTGTCCCCCGGGAGCAGCCCTGCTCCAGGCCGTGACTGCCACCTGCACAGCCAAAGGACCCAGAGCCGGTGTTACACACCACGGCTGTGCCTGGCACAGAGACACCAGTGGCCACACAAGTGGCCATGGCACTGTCCACACACAGTCCCTGCTGCTGCTCCCCCAGCCGCTGGCACCAACTCCCAGCCACCCACTCCTAAAGCCACGGGGCCCACTGGGACACTGCGGGGGCTCGTGGAAGCCAGCGGCCATTGTGACACAGCGGGGCTGCACAGAGCCCACGGTGCTTTGTGACCCGTGGCTCCCAGGAGAGCCTTTGTGATGCTGGGGAACTACAAGGAAGCCTGGCTCCTCTGTGACACCACCACAGAAGCTCAGGGGAGCCCTGGAGACCGTGCTGATGCTATTGAACCTGATGCAACCCTGCCTCCTCTGTGACACCACAGAAGCTCTTGGAGCCCTGGAGACCGTGGTGATGCTGTGGAACCTGATGCAACCCTGCCTCCTCTGTGACACCACAGAACCTCTGGGAGCCCTGGAGACCGTGCTGATGCTATGGAACCTGATGCAACCCTGCCTCCACTGTGACACCACAGAAGCTCAGGGAGCCCTGGAGACTGTGGTGATGCTATGGAACCTGATGCAACCCTGCCTCCACTGTGACACCACAGAACCTCTGGGAGCCCTGGAGACCGTGCTGATGCTATGGAACCTGATGCAACCCTGCCTCCACTGTGACACCACAGAAGCTCGGGGAGCTCTGCAGACCGTGGGGATGCTGGCGAAGCTGACGGAACCCTGGGCACCACAGTGACGCTATGGAACCTGGTGGAACCGAGGGGCCACAGTGACACTGTGGGGCCTTTTGGAAGCAACAGGACCCTGGTGGGAAGCCACGGGATGATTAATCCTGCACGAACCTGCTCCAGGTGGGCTCCTCTCTCCCGGCTTCCACAGGTGCTGCTAGGATCCCACTCCGGCACTGGCTTGGCACGGGCTCACGGCTTCCTTTGGCAATGGCTCTGCTCCAGGATGGCATGCTGCAGAGAATGCAGGTAGATTTTGTGCTCACTCCTGGCATGCAGCTGGACAATAAAGCCTGATCCAGCCCCCCCTCAGCATATGTCCGGCTCTGGCATTGGGGCGGGGCAACTTTGGGAGCAGCCCCAGCCCTGCTCCTGCTCCCGGCTGGGCACCCAGCTGCTGGGACACAGGTGTGTCCTGATGCCACCGTCTACTCCTTTGAGAAGGGGAGGACAGAGTGCATCAGGGAGTTTGGTGTGGCTTACATGCGGCAAGGAGAAGGTGCAGCCCCAAACTGGCTTTCACTTCTAGAACCTTTTGCTATTGCGGGAGCAGCTGCTGGAGCTTTTCAACCGAGCTGCAAGAGTGAAAAGTGTGATGGCATGTCTATCTGAGAAGGAAGGTTCGGTGCCGCAGCCTGTTGTGCACAATTTATATGCTGATAAGAGAAGGGGGTGCTTTTGCAACGTTTTCCTTCCTGACACTTCTGTCTCTGTGAGCTTTAGCTGCTTGGACTCAGGGATACCGAAGGTATGTGAAAGTGACTGGGATGCGAGAATCATGTTGCACAGGGAACAGGGAAGGTCAGCAAATGTTTCCTGTCCTGGCACATCTCTCAGTCTGAACTGCAGCTGCAGATGCTTCACTTCCGCCAAGGACTCTGCCACCTTGAGAGAAGGATGCGCTCTATGGAGTTGAGAAAGAAAGTGCGTCTCACTAGCTTCTTTCCTCTACTTCATAGACAGCAAAGGGGCTATGAAAGGCAGCACTGGCTTTTTGTTCTAGGACTTCTTCTTTACAAGCAGCTGCTGGATGTTTGGAAGGGGGTTTGGGATATGCAAAAATGAGAGGCTAAGATGGTAAGAGGGTAAGATGGAAGTCATCTGGCAAAAGCAGAGCTCACAAAAGGGCCAGCTGAGAAAGCTCTTGCTGCCTACAACTTCAACTGCACCCCTCAAAGCAGCAGCACACACGCTGCTCTCGGCACTTTCCTTCTCAGCTCTACGCACCATCCTAAGCCTTGCCTCTCCCACACTCAGGATCCAAAGACAACGGCACCAGGGACTGCTCACACACTAAAGGCACCAGGACAAAAGGCTCACCAGCTTGGCCTTTGCATTCCCGCTGACAGCTCCACAGCTTGAACCCAGAGAACTGCCTGCTGCCAACAGCCTTTCCAATCACTCTGAGCACCTCATGACAAGGAGTGTGGGGAATGAATCTCCAGCAGCCTCCTGCCCCAGGCTGTCCCCCGGGAGCAGCCCTGCTCCAGGCCGTGACTGCCACCTGCACAGCCAAAGGACCCAGAGCCGGTGTTACACACCACGGCTGTGCCTGGCACAGAGACACCAGTGGCCACACAAGTGGCCATGGCACTGTCCACACACAGTCCCTGCTGCTGCTCCCCCAGCCGCTGGCACCAACTCCCAGCCACCCACTCCTAAAGCTACGGGGCCCACTGGGACACTGCGGGGGCTCGTGGAAGCCAGCGGCCATTGTGACACAGCGGGGCTGCACAGAGCCCACGGTGCTTTGTGACCCGTGGCTCCCAGGAGAGCCTTTGTGATGCTGGGGAACTACAAGGAAGCCTGGCTCCTCTGTGACACCACCACAGAAGCTCAGGGGAGCCCTGGAGACCGTGCTGATGCTATGGAACCTGATGCAACCCTGCCTCCACTGTGACACCACAGAAGCTCAGGGAGCCCTGGAGACTGTGGTGATGCTATGGAACCTGATGCAACCCTGCCTCCACTGTGACACCACAGAACCTCTGGGAGCCCTGGAGACCGTGCTGATGCTATGGAACCTGATGCAACCCTGCCTCCACTGTGACACCACAGAAGCTCGGGGAGCCCTGGAGACCGTGGGGATGCTGGCGAAGCTGACGGAACCCTGGGCACCACAGTGACGCTATGGAACCTGGTGGAACCGAGGGGCCACAGTGACACTGTGGGGCCTTTTGGAAGCAACAGGACCCTGGTGGGAAGCCACGGGATGATTAATCCTGCACGAACCTGCTCCAGGTGGGCTCCTCTCTCCCGGCTTCCACAGGTGCTGCTAGGATCCCACTCCGGCACTGGCTTGGCACGGGCTCACGGCTTCCTTTGGCAATGGCTCTGCTCCAGGATGGCATGCTGCAGAGAATGCAGGTAGATTTTGTGCTCACTCCTGGCATGCAGCTGGACAATAAAGCCTGATCCAGCCCCCCCTCAGCATATGTCCGGCTCTGGCATTGGGGCGGGGCAACTTTGGGAGCAGCCCCAGCCCTGCTCCTGCTCCCGGCTGGGCACCCAGCTGCTGGGACACAGGTGTGTCCTGATGCCACCGTCTACTCCTTTGAGAAGGGGAGGACAGAGTGCATCAGGGAGTTTGGTGTGGCTTACATGCGGCAAGGAGAAGGTGCAGCCCCAAACTGGCTTTCACTTCTAGAACCTTTTGCTATTGCGGGAGCAGCTGCTGGAGCTTTTCAACCGAGCTGCAAGAGTGAAAAGTGTGATGGCATGTCTATCTGAGAAGGAAGGTTCGGTGCCGCAGCCTGTTGTGCACAATTTATATGCTGATAAGAGAAGGGGGTGCTTTTGCAACGTTTTCCTTCCTGACACTTCTGTCTCTGTGAGCTTTAGCTGCTTGGACTCAGGGGTACCGAAGGTATGTGAAAGTGACTGGGATGCGAGAATCATGTTGCACAGGGAACAGGGAAGGTCAGCAAATGTTTCCTGTCCTGGCACATCTCTCAGTCTGAACTGCAGCTGCAGATGCTTCACTTCCGCCAAGGACTCTGCCACCTTGAGAGAAGGATGCGCTCTATGGAGTTGAGAAAGAAAGTGCGTCTCACTAGCTTCTTTCCTCTACTTCATAGACAGCAAAGGGGCTATGAAAGGCAGCACTGGCTTTTTGTTCTAGGACTTCTTCTTTACAAGCAGCTGCTGGATGTTTGGAAGGGGGTTTGGGATATGCAAAAATGAGAGGCTAAGATGGTAAGAGGGTAAGATGGAAGTCATCTGGCAAAAGCAGAGCTCACAAAAGGGCCAGCTGAGAAAGCTCTTGCTGCCTACAACTTCAACTGCACCCCTCAAAGCAGCAGCACACACGCTGCTCTCGGCACTTTCCTTCTCAGCTCTACGCACCATCCTAAGCCTTGCCTCTCCCACACTCAGGATCCAAAGACAACGGCACCAGGGACTGCTCACACACTAAAGGCACCAGGACAAAAGGCTCACCAGCTTGGCCTTTGCATTCCCGCTGACAGCTCCACAGCTTGAACCCAGAGAACTGCCTGCTGCCAACAGCCTTTCCAATCACTCTGAGCACCTCATGACAAGGAGTGTGGGGAATGAATCTCCAGCAGCCTCCTGCCCCAGGCTGTCCCCCGGGAGCAGCCCTGCTCCAGGCCGTGACTGCCACCTGCACAGCCAAAGGACCCAGAGCCGGTGTTACACACCACGGCTGTGCCTGGCACAGAGACACCAGTGGCCACACAAGTGGCCATGGCACTGTCCACACACAGTCCCTGCTGCTGCTCCCCCAGCCGCTGGCACCAACTCCCAGCCACCCACTCCTAAAGCTACGGGGCCCACTGGGACATTGCGGGGGCTCGTGGAAGCCAGCGGCCATTGTGACACAGCGGGGCTGCACAGAGCCCACGGTGCTTTGTGACCCGTGGCTCCCAGGAGAGCCTTTGTGATGCTGGGGAACTACAAGGAAGCCTGGCTCCTCTGTGACACCACCACAGAAGCTCAGGGGAGCCCTTGAGACTGTGCTGATGCTATTGAACCTGATGCAACCCTGCCTCCTCTGTGACACCACAGAAGCTCTTGGAGCCCTGGAGACCGTGCTGATGCTATGGAACCTGATGCAACCCTGCCTCCTCTGTAACACCACAGAACCTCTGGGAGCTCTGGAGACCGTGGTGATGCTATGGAACCTGATGCAACCCTGCCTCCACTGTGACACCACAGAAGCTCAGGGAGCCCTGGAGACTGTGGTGATGCTATGGAACCTGATGCAACCCTGCCTCCACTGTGACACCACAGAACCTCTGGGAGCCCTGGAGACCGTGCTGATGCTATGGAACCTGATGCAACCCTGCCTCCACTGTGACACCACAGAAGCTCGGGGAGCTCTGCAGACCGTGGGGATGCTGGCGAAGCTGACGGAACCCTGGACACCACAGTGACGCTATGGAACCTGGTGGAACCGAGGGGCCACAGTGACACTGTGGGGCCTTTTGGAAGCAACAGGACCCTGGTGGGAAGCCACGGGATGATTAATCCTGCACGAACCTGCTCCAGGTGGGCTCCTCTCTCCCGGCTTCCACAGGTGCTGCTAGGATCCCACTCCGGCACTGGCTTGGCACGGGCTCACGGCTTCCTTTGGCAATGGCTCTGCTCCAGGATGGCATGCTGCAGAGAATGCAGGTAGATTTTGTGCTCACTCCTGGCATGCAGCTGGACAATAAAGCCTGATCCAGCCCCCCCTCAGCATATGTCCAGCTCTGGCATTGGGGCGGGGCAACTTTGGGAGCAGCCCCAGCCCTGCTCCTGCTCCCGGCTGGGCACCCAGCTGCTGGGACACAGGTGTGTCCTGATGCCACCGTCTACTCCTTTGAGAAGGGGAGGACAGAGTGCATCAGGGAGTTTGGTGTGGCTTACATGCGGCAAGGAGAAGGTGCAGCCCCAAACTGGCTTTCACTTCTAGAACCTTTTGCTATTGCGGGAGCAGCTGCTGGAGCTTTTCAACCGAGCTGCAAGAGTGAAAAGTGTGATGGCATGTCTATCTGAGAAGGAAGGTTCGGTGCCGCAGCCTGTTGTGCACAATTTATATGCTGATAAGAGAAGGGGGTGCTTTTGGAACGTTTTCCTTCCTGACACTTCTGTCTCTGTGAGCTTTAGCTGCTTGGACTCAGGGGTACCGAAGGTATGTGAAAGTGACTGGGATGCGAGAATCATGTTGCACAGGGAACAGGGAAGGTCAGCAAATGTTTCCTGTCCTGGCACATCTCTCAGTCTGAACTGCAGCTGCAGATGCTTCACTTCCGCCAAGGACTCTGCCACCTTGAGAGAAGGATGCGCTCTATGGAGTTGAGAAAGAAAGTGCGTCTCACTAGCTTCTTTCCTCTACTTCATAGACAGCAAAGGGGCTATGAAAGGCAGCACTGGCTTTTTGTTCTAGGACTTCTTCTTTACAAGCAGCTGCTGGATGTTTGGAAGGGGGTTTGGGATATGCAAAAATGAGAGGCTAAGATGGTAAGAGGGTAAGATGGAAGTCATCTGGCAAAAGCAGAGCTCACAAAAGGGCCAGCTGAGAAAGCTCTTGCTGCCTACAACTTCAACTGCACCCCTCAAAGCAGCAGCACACACGCTGCTCTCGGCACTTTCCTTCTCAGCTCTACGCACCATCCTAAGCCTTGCCTCTCCCACACTCAGGATCCAAAGACAACGGCACCAGGGACTGCTCACACACTAAAGGCACCAGGACAAAAGGCTCACCAGCTTGGCCTTTGCATTCCCGCTGACAGCTCCACAGCTTGAACCCAGAGAACTGCCTGCTGCCAACAGCCTTTCCAATCACTCTGAGCACCTCATGACAAGGAGTGTGGGGAATGAATCTCCAGCAGCCTCCTGCCCCAGGCTGTCCCCCGGGAGCAGCCCTGCTCCAGGCCGTGACTGCCACCTGCACAGCCAAAGGACCCAGAGCCGGTGTTACACACCACGGCTGTGCCTGGCACAGAGACACCAGTGGCCACACAAGTGGCCATGGCACTGTCCACACACAGTCCCTGCTGCTGCTCCCCCAGCCGCTGGCACCAACTCCCACCCACCCACTCCTAAAGCTACGGGGCCCACTGGGACACTGCGGGGGCTCGTGGAAGCCAGCGGCCATTGTGACACAGCGGGGCTGCACAGAGCCCACGGTGCTTTGTGACCCGTGGCTCCCAGGAGAGCCTTTGTGATGCTGGGGAACTACAAGGAAGCCTGGCTCCTCTGTGACACCACCACAGAAGCTCAGGGGAGCCCTGGAGACCGTGCTGATGCTATTGAACCTGATGCAACCCTGCCTCCACTGTGACACCACAGAAGCTCAGGGAGCCCTGGAGACTGTGGTGATGCTATGGAACCTGATGCAACCCTGCCTCCACTGTGACACCACAGAACCTCTGGGAGCCCTGGAGACCGTGCTGATGCTATGGAACCTGATGCAACCCTGCCTCCACTGTGACACCACAGAAGCTCGGGGAGCTCTGCAGACCGTGGGGATGCTGGCGAAGCTGACGGAACCCTGGGCACCACAGTGACGCTATGGAACCTGGTGGAACCGAGGGGCCACAGTGACACTGTGGGGCCTTTTGGAAGCAACAGGACCCTGGTGGGAAGCCACGGGATGATTAATCCTGCACGAACCTGCTCCAGGTGGGCTCCTCTCTCCCGGCTTCCACAGGTGCTGCTAGGATCCCACTCCGGCACTGGCTTGGCACGGGCTCACGGCTTCCTTTGGCAATGGCTCTGCTCCAGGATGGCATGCTGCAGAGAATGCAGGTAGATTTTGTGCTCACTCCTGGCATGCAGCTGGACAATAAAGCCTGATCCAGCCCCCCCTCAGCATATGTCCGGCTCTGGCATTGGGGCGGGGCAACTTTGGGAGCAGCCCCAGCCCTGCTCCTGCTCCCGGCTGGGCACCCAGCTGCTGGGACACAGGTGTGTCCTGATGCCACCGTCTACTCCTTTGAGAAGGGGAGGACAGAGTGCATCAGGGAGTTTGGTGTGGCTTACATGCGGCAAGGAGAAGGTGCAGCCCCAAACTGGCTTTCACTTCTAGAACCTTTTGCTATTGCGGGAGCAGCTGCTGGAGCTTTTCAACCGAGCTGCAAGAGTGAAAAGTGTGATGGCATGTCTATCTGAGAAGGAAGGTTCGGTGCCGCAGCCTGTTGTGCACAATTTATATGCTGATAAGAGAAGGGGGTGCTTTTGGAACGTTTTCCTTCCTGACACTTCTGTCTCTGTGAGCTTTAGCTGCTTGGACTCAGGGGTACCGAAGGTATGTGAAAGTGACTGGGATGCGAGAATCATGTTGCACAGGGAACAGGGAAGGTCAGCAAATGTTTCCTGTCCTGGCACATCTCTCAGTCTGAACTGCAGCTGCAGATGCTTCACTTCCGCCAAGGACTCTGCCACCTTGAGAGAAGGATGCGCTCTATGGAGTTGAGAAAGAAAGTGCGTCTCACTAGCTTCTTTCCTCTACTTCATAGACAGCAAAGGGGCTATGAAAGGCAGCACTGGCTTTTTGTTCTAGGACTTCTTCTTTACAAGCAGCTGCTGGATGTTTGGAAGGGGGTTTGGGATATGCAAAAATGAGAGGCTAAGATGGTAAGAGGGTAAGATGGAAGTCATCTGGCAAAAGCAGAGCTCACAAAAGGGCCAGCTGAGAAAGCTCTTGCTGCCTACAACTTCAACTGCACCCCTCAAAGCAGCAGCACACACGCTGCTCTCGGCACTTTCCTTCTCAGCTCTACGCACCATCCTAAGCCTTGCCTCTCCCACACTCAGGATCCAAAGACAACGGCACCAGGGACTGCTCACACACTAAAGGCACCAGGACAAAAGGCTCACCAGCTTGGCCTTTGCATTCCCGCTGACAGCTCCACAGCTTGAACCCAGAGAACTGCCTGCTGCCAACAGCCTTTCCAATCACTCTGAGCACCTCATGACAAGGAGTGTGGGGAATGAATCTCCAGCAGCCTCCTGCCCCAGGCTGTCCCCCGGGAGCAGCCCTGCTCCAGGCCGTGACTGCCACCTGCACAGCCAAAGGACCCAGAGCCGGTGTTACACACCACGGCTGTGCCTGGCACAGAGACACCAGTGGCCACACAAGTGGCCATGGCACTGTCCACACACAGTCCCTGCTGCTGCTCCCCCAGCCGCTGGCACCAACTCCCAGCCACCCACTCCTAAAGCCACGGGGCCCACTGGGACACTGCGGGGGCTCGTGGAAGCCAGCGGCCATTGTGACACAGCGGGGCTGCACAGAGCCCACGGTGCTTTGTGACCCGTGGCTCCCAGGAGAGCCTTTGTGATGCTGGGGAACTACAAGGAAGCCTGGCTCCTCTGTGACACCACCACAGAAGCTCAGGGGAGCCCTTGAGACTGTGCTGATGCTATTGAACCTGATGCAACCCTGCCTCCTCTGTGACACCACAGAAGCTCTTGGAGCCCTGGAGACCGTGGTGATGCTATGGAACCTGATGCAACCCTGCCTCCTCTGTAACACCACAGAACCTCTGGGAGCTCTGGAGACCGTGGTGATGCTATGGAACCTGATGCAACCCTGCCTCCACTGTGACACCACAGAAGCTCAGGGAGCCCTGGAGACTGTGGTGATGCTATGGAACCTGATGCAACCCTGCCTCCACTGTGACACCACAGAACCTCTGGGAGCCCTGGAGACCGTGCTGATGCTATGGAACCTGATGCAACCCTGCCTCCACTGTGACACCACAGAAGCTCGGGGAGCTCTGCAGACCGTGGGGATGCTGGCGAAGCTGACGGAACCCTGGACACCACAGTGACGCTATGGAACCTGGTGGAACCGAGGGGCCACAGTGACACTGTGGGGCCTTTTGGAAGCAACAGGACCCTGGTGGGAAGCCACGGGATGATTAATCCTGCACGAACCTGCTCCAGGTGGGCTCCTCTCTCCCGGCTTCCACAGGTGCTGCTAGGATCCCACTCCGGCACTGGCTTGGCACGGGCTCACGGCTTCCTTTGGCAATGGCTCTGCTCCAGGATGGCATGCTGCAGAGAATGCAGGTAGATTTTGTGCTCACTCCTGGCATGCAGCTGGACAATAAAGCCTGATCCAGCCCCCCCTCAGCATATGTCCGGCTCTGGCATTGGGGCGGGGCAACTTTGGGAGCAGCCCCAGCCCTGCTCCTGCTCCCGGCTGGGCACCCAGCTGCTGGGACACAGGTGTGTCCTGATGCCACCGTCTACTCCTTTGAGAAGGGGAGGACAGAGTGCATCAGGGAGTTTGGTGTGGCTTACATGCGGCAAGGAGAAGGTGCAGCCCCAAACTGGCTTTCACTTCTAGAACCTTTTGCTATTGCGGGAGCAGCTGCTGGAGCTTTTCAACCGAGCTGCAAGAGTGAAAAGTGTGATGGCATGTCTATCTGAGAAGGAAGGTTCGGTGCCGCAGCCTGTTGTGCACAATTTATATGCTGATAAGAGAAGGGGGTGCTTTTGGAACGTTTTCCTTCCTGACACTTCTGTCTCTGTGAGCTTTAGCTGCTTGGACTCAGGGGTACTGAAGGTATGTGAAAGTGACTGGGATGCGAGAATCATGTTGCACAGGGAACAGGGAAGGTCAGCAAATGTTTCCTGTCCTGGCACATCTCTCAGTCTGAACTGCAGCTGCAGATGCTTCACTTCCGCCAAGGACTCTGCCACCTTGAGAGAAGGATGCGCTCTATGGAGTTGAGAAAGAAAGTGCGTCTCACTAGCTTCTTTCCTCTACTTCATAGACAGCAAAGGGGCTATGAAAGGCAGCACTGGCTTTTTGTTCTAGGACTTCTTCTTTACAAGCAGCTGCTGGATGTTTGGAAGGGGGTTTGGGATATGCAAAAATGAGAGGCTAAGATGGTAAGAGGGTAAGATGGAAGTCATCTGGCAAAAGCAGAGCTCACAAAAGGGCCAGCTGAGAAAGCTCTTGCTGCCTACAACTTCAACTGCACCCCTCAAAGCAGCAGCACACACGCTGCTCTCGGCACTTTCCTTCTCAGCTCTACGCACCATCCTAAGCCTTGCCTCTCCCACACTCAGGATCCAAAGACAACAGCACCAGGGACTGCTCACACACTAAAGGCACCAGGACAAAAGGCTCACCAGCTTGGCCTTTGCATTCCCGCTGACAGCTCCACAGCTTGAACCCAGAGAACTGCCTGCTGCCAACAGCCTTTCCAATCACTCTGAGCACCTCATGACAAGGAGTGTGGGGAATGAATCTCCAGCAGCCTCCTGCCCCAGGCTGTCCCCCGGGAGCAGCCCTGCTCCAGGCCGTGACTGCCACCTGCACAGCCAAAGGACCCAGAGCCGGTGTTACACACCACGGCTGTGCCTGGCACAGAGACACCAGTGGCCACACAAGTGGCCATGGCACTGTCCACACACAGTCCCTGCTGCTGCTCCCCCAGCCGCTGGCACCAACTCCCAGCCACCCACTCCTAAAGCCACGGGGCCCACTGGGACATTGCGGGGGCTCGTGGAAGCCAGCGGCCATTGTGACACAGCGGGGCTGCACAGAGCCCACGGTGCTTTGTGACCCGTGGCTCCCAGGAGAGCCTTTGTGATGCTGGGGAACTACAAGGAAGCCTGGCTCCTCTGTGACACCACCACAGAAGCTCAGGGGAGCCCTTGAGACTGTGCTGATGCTATTGAACCTGATGCAACCCTGCCTCCTCTGTGACACCACAGAAGCTCTTGGAGCCCTGGAGACCGTGGTGATGCTATGGAACCTGATGCAACCCTGCCTCCTCTGTAACACCACAGAACCTCTGGGAGCTCTGGAGACCGTGGTGATGCTATGGAACCTGATGCAACCCTGCCTCCACTGTGACACCACAGAAGCTCAGGGAGCCCTGGAGACTGTGGTGATGCTATGGAACCTGATGCAACCCTGCCTCCACTGTGACACCACAGAACCTCTGGGAGCCCTGGAGACCGTGCTGATGCTATGGAACCTGATGCAACCCTGCCTCCACTGTGACACCACAGAAGCTCGGGGAGCTCTGCAGACCGTGGGGATGCTGGCGAAGCTGACGGAACCCTGGGCACCACAGTGACGCTATGGAACCTGGTGGAACCGCGGGGCCACAGTGACACTGTGGGGCCTTTTGGAAGCAACAGGACCCTGGTGGGAAGCCACGGGATGATTAATCCTGCACGAACCTGCTCCAGGTGGGCTCCTCTCTCCCGGCTTCCACAGGTGCTGCTAGGATCCCACTCCGGCACTGGCTTGGCACGGGCTCACGGCTTCCTTTGGCAATGGCTCTGCTCCAGGATGGCATGCTGCAGAGAATGCAGGTAGATTTTGTGCTCACTCCTGGCATGCAGCTGGACAATAAAGCCTGATCCAGCCCCCCCTCAGCATATGTCCGGCTCTGGCATTGGGGCGGGGCAACTTTGGGAGCAGCCCCAGCCCTGCTCCTGCTCCCGGCTGGGCACCCAGCTGCTGGGACACAGGTGTGTCCTGATGCCACCGTCTACTCCTTTGAGAAGGGGAGGACAGAGTGCATCAGGGAGTTTGGTGTGGCTTACATGCGGCAAGGAGAAGGTGCAGCCCCAAACTGGCTTTCACTTCTAGAACCTTTTGCTATTGCGGGAGCAGCTGCTGGAGCTTTTCAACCGAGCTGCAAGAGTGAAAAGTGTGATGGCATGTCTATCTGAGAAGGAAGGTTCGGTGCCGCAGCCTGTTGTGCACAATTTATATGCTGATAAGAGAAGGGGGTGCTTTTGCAACGTTTTCCTTCCTGACACTTCTGTCTCTGTGAGCTTTAGCTGCTTGGACTCAGGGATACCGAAGGTATGTGAAAGTGACTGGGATGCGAGAATCATGTTGCACAGGGAACAGGGAAGGTCAGCAAATGTTTCCTGTCCTGGCACATCTCTCAGTCTGAACTGCAGCTGCAGATGCTTCACTTCCGCCAAGGACTCTGCCACCTTGAGAGAAGGATGCGCTCTATGGAGTTGAGAAAGAAAGTGCGTCTCACTAGCTTCTTTCCTCTACTTCATAGACAGCAAAGGGGCTATGAAAGGCAGCACTGGCTTTTTGTTCTAGGACTTCTTCTTTACAAGCAGCTGCTGGATGTTTGGAAGGGGGTTTGGGATATGCAAAAATGAGAGGCTAAGATGGTAAGAGGGTAAGATGGAAGTCATCTGGCAAAAGCAGAGCTCACAAAAGGGCCAGCTGAGAAAGCTCTTGCTGCCTACAACTTCAACTGCACCCCTCAAAGCAGCAGCACACACGCTGCTCTCGGCACTTTCCTTCTCAGCTCTACGCACCATCCTAAGCCTTGCCTCTCCCACACTCAGGATCCAAAGACAACAGCACCAGGGACTGCTCACACACTAAAGGCACCAGGACAAAAGGCTCACCAGCTTGGCCTTTGCATTCCCGCTGACAGCTCCACAGCTTGAACCCAGAGAACTGCCTGCTGCCAACAGCCTTTCCAATCACTCTGAGCACCTCATGACAAGGAGTGTGGGGAATGAATCTCCAGCAGCCTCCTGCCCCAGGCTGTCCCCCGGGAGCAGCCCTGCTCCAGGCCGTGACTGCCACCTGCACAGCCAAAGGACCCAGAGCCGGTGTTACACACCACGGCTGTGCCTGGCACAGAGACACCAGTGGCCACACAAGTGGCCATGGCACTGTCCACACACAGTCCCTGCTGCTGCTCCCCCAGCCGCTGGCACCAACTCCCAGCCACCCACTCCTAAAGCCACGGGGCCCACTGGGACATTGCGGGGGCTCGTGGAAGCCAGCGGCCATTGTGACACAGCGGGGCTGCACAGAGCCCACGGTGCTTTGTGACCCGTGGCTCCCAGGAGAGCCTTTGTGATGCTGGGGAACTACAAGGAAGCCTGGCTCCTCTGTGACACCACCACAGAAGCTCAGGGGAGCCCTTGAGACTGTGCTGATGCTATTGAACCTGATGCAACCCTGCCTCCTCTGTGACACCACAGAAGCTCTTGGAGCCCTGGAGACCGTGGTGATGCTATGGAACCTGATGCAACCCTGCCTCCTCTGTAACACCACAGAACCTCTGGGAGCTCTGGAGACCGTGGTGATGCTATGGAACCTGATGCAACCCTGCCTCCACTGTGACACCACAGAAGCTCAGGGAGCCCTGGAGACTGTGGTGATGCTATGGAACCTGATGCAACCCTGCCTCCACTGTGACACCACAGAACCTCTGGGAGCCCTGGAGACCGTGCTGATGCTATGGAACCTGATGCAACCCTGCCTCCACTGTGACACCACAGAAGCTCGGGGAGCTCTGCAGACCGTGGGGATGCTGGCGAAGCTGACGGAACCCTGGGCACCACAGTGACGCTATGGAACCTGGTGGAACCGCGGGGCCACAGTGACACTGTGGGGCCTTTTGGAAGCAACAGGACCCTGGTGGGAAGCCACGGGATGATTAATCCTGCACGAACCTGCTCCAGGTGGGCTCCTCTCTCCCGGCTTCCACAGGTGCTGCTAGGATCCCACTCCGGCACTGGCTTGGCACGGGCTCACGGCTTCCTTTGGCAATGGCTCTGCTCCAGGATGGCATGCTGCAGAGAATGCAGGTAGATTTTGTGCTCACTCCTGGCATGCAGCTGGACAATAAAGCCTGATCCAGCCCCCCCTCAGCATATGTCCGGCTCTGGCATTGGGGCGGGGCAACTTTGGGAGCAGCCCCAGCCCTGCTCCTGCTCCCGGCTGGGCACCCAGCTGCTGGGACACAGGTGTGTCCTGATGCCACCGTCTACTCCTTTGAGAAGGGGAGGACAGAGTGCATCAGGGAGTTTGGTGTGGCTTACATGCGGCAAGGAGAAGGTGCAGCCCCAAACTGGCTTTCACTTCTAGAACCTTTTGCTATTGCGGGAGCAGCTGCTGGAGCTTTTCAACCGAGCTGCAAGAGTGAAAAGTGTGATGGCATGTCTATCTGAGAAGGAAGGTTCGGTGCCGCAGCCTGTTGTGCACAATTTATATGCTGATAAGAGAAGGGGGTGCTTTTGGAACGTTTTCCTTCCTGACACTTCTGTCTCTGTGAGCTTTAGCTGCTTGGACTCAGGGATACCGAAGGTATGTGAAAGTGACTGGGATGCGAGAATCATGTTGCACAGGGAACAGGGAAGGTCAGCAAATGTTTCCTGTCCTGGCACATCTCTCAGTCTGAACTGCAGCTGCAGATGCTTCACTTCCGCCAAGGACTCTGCCACCTTGAGAGAAGGATGCGCTCTATGGAGTTGAGAAAGAAAGTGCGTCTCACTAGCTTCTTTCCTCTACTTCATAGACAGCAAAGGGGCTATGAAAGGCAGCACTGGCTTTTTGTTCTAGGACTTCTTCTTTACAAGCAGCTGCTGGATGTTTGGAAGGGGGTTTGGGATATGCAAAAATGAGAGGCTAAGATGGTAAGAGGGTAAGATGGAAGTCATCTGGCAAAAGCAGAGCTCACAAAAGGGCCAGCTGAGAAAGCTCTTGCTGCCTACAACTTCAACTGCACCCCTCAAAGCAGCAGCACACACGCTGCTCTCGGCACTTTCCTTCTCAGCTCTACGCACCATCCTAAGCCTTGCCTCTCCCACACTCAGGATCCAAAGACAACGGCACCAGGGACTGCTCACACACTAAAGGCACCAGGACAAAAGGCTCACCAGCTTGGCCTTTGCATTCCCGCTGACAGCTCCACAGCTTGAACCCAGAGAACTGCCTGCTGCCAACAGCCTTTCCAATCACTCTGAGCACCTCATGACAAGGAGTGTGGGGAATGAATCTCCAGCAGCCTCCTGCCCCAGGCTGTCCCCCGGGAGCAGCCCTGCTCCAGGCCGTGACTGCCACCTGCACAGCCAAAGGACCCAGAGCCGGTGTTACACACCACGGCTGTGCCTGGCACAGAGACACCAGTGGCCACACAAGTGGCCATGGCACTGTCCACACACAGTCCCTGCTGCTGCTCCCCCAGCCGCTGGCACCAACTCCCAGCCACCCACTCCTAAAGCTACGGGGCCCACTGGGACATTGCGGGGGCTCGTGGAAGCCAGCGGCCATTGTGACACAGCGGGGCTGCACAGAGCCCACGGTGCTTTGTGACCCGTGGCTCCCAGGAGAGCCTTTGTGATGCTGGGGAACTACAAGGAAGCCTGGCTCCTCTGTGACACCACCACAGAAGCTCAGGGGAGCCCTTGAGACTGTGCTGATGCTATTGAACCTGATGCAACCCTGCCTCCTCTGTGACACCACAGAAGCTCTTGGAGCCCTGGAGACCGTGGTGATGCTATGGAACCTGATGCAACCCTGCCTCCTCTGTAACACCACAGAACCTCTGGGAGCTCTGGAGACCGTGGTGATGCTATGGAACCTGATGCAACCCTGCCTCCACTGTGACACCACAGAAGCTCAGGGAGCCCTGGAGACTGTGGTGATGCTATGGAACCTGATGCAACCCTGCCTCCACTGTGACACCACAGAACCTCTGGGAGCCCTGGAGACCGTGCTGATGCTATGGAACCTGATGCAACCCTGCCTCCACTGTGACACCACAGAAGCTCGGGGAGCTCTGCAGACCGTGGGGATGCTGGCGAAGCTGACGGAACCCTGGACACCACAGTGACGCTATGGAACCTGGTGGAACCGAGGGGCCACAGTGACACTGTGGGGCCTTTTGGAAGCAACAGGACCCTGGTGGGAAGCCACGGGATGATTAATCCTGCACGAACCTGCTCCAGGTGGGCTCCTCTCTCCCGGCTTCCACAGGTGCTGCTAGGATCCCACTCCGGCACTGGCTTGGCACGGGCTCACGGCTTCCTTTGGCAATGGCTCTGCTCCAGGATGGCATGCTGCAGAGAATGCAGGTAGATTTTGTGCTCACTCCTGGCATGCAGCTGGACAATAAAGCCTGATCCAGCCCCCCCTCAGCATATGTCCGGCTCTGGCATTGGGGCGGGGCAACTTTGGGAGCAGCCCCAGCCCTGCTCCTGCTCCCGGCTGGGCACCCAGCTGCTGGGACACAGGTGTGTCCTGATGCCACCGTCTACTCCTTTGAGAAGGGGAGGACAGAGTGCATCAGGGAGTTTGGTGTGGCTTACATGCGGCAAGGAGAAGGTGCAGCCCCAAACTGGCTTTCACTTCTAGAACCTTTTGCTATTGCGGGAGCAGCTGCTGGAGCTTTTCAACCGAGCTGCAAGAGTGAAAAGTGTGATGGCATGTCTATCTGAGAAGGAAGGTTCGGTGCCGCAGCCTGTTGTGCACAATTTATATGCTGATAAGAGAAGGGGGTGCTTTTGCAACGTTTTCCTTCCTGACACTTCTGTCTCTGTGAGCTTTAGCTGCTTGGACTCAGGGGTACCGAAGGTATGTGAAAGTGACTGGGATGCGAGAATCATGTTGCACAGGGAACAGGGAAGGTCAGCAAATGTTTCCTGTCCTGGCACATCTCTCAGTCTGAACTGCAGCTGCAGATGCTTCACTTCCGCCAAGGACTCTGCCACCTTGAGAGAAGGATGCGCTCTATGGAGTTGAGAAAGAAAGTGCGTCTCACTAGCTTCTTTCCTCTACTTCATAGACAGCAAAGGGGCTATGAAAGGCAGCACTGGCTTTTTGTTCTAGGACTTCTTCTTTACAAGCAGCTGCTGGATGTTTGGAAGGGGGTTTGGGATATGCAAAAATGAGAGGCTAAGATGGTAAGAGGGTAAGATGGAAGTCATCTGGCAAAAGCAGAGCTCACAAAAGGGCCAGCTGAGAAAGCTCTTGCTGCCTACAACTTCAACTGCACCCCTCAAAGCAGCAGCACACACGCTGCTCTCGGCACTTTCCTTCTCAGCTCTACGCACCATCCTAAGCCTTGCCTCTCCCACACTCAGGATCCAAAGACAACGGCACCAGGGACTGCTCACACACTAAAGGCACCAGGACAAAAGGCTCACCAGCTTGGCCTTTGCATTCCCGCTGACAGCTCCACAGCTTGAACCCAGAGAACTGCCTGCTGCCAACAGCCTTTCCAATCACTCTGAGCACCTCATGACAAGGAGTGTGGGGAATGAATCTCCAGCAGCCTCCTGCCCCAGGCTGTCCCCCGGGAGCAGCCCTGCTCCAGGCCGTGACTGCCACCTGCACAGCCAAAGGACCCAGAGCCGGTGTTACACACCACGGCTGTGCCTGGCACAGAGACACCAGTGGCCACACAAGTGGCCATGGCACTGTCCACACACAGTCCCTGCTGCTGCTCCCCCAGCCGCTGGCACCAACTCCCAGCCACCCACTCCTAAAGCTACTGGGCCCACTGGGACACTGCGGGGGCTCGTGGAAGCCAGCGGCCATTGTGACACAGCGGGGCTGCACAGAGCCCACGGTGCTTTGTGACCCGTGGCTCCCAGGAGAGCCTTTGTGATGCTGGGGAACTACAAGGAAGCCTGGCTCCTCTGTGACACCACCACAGAAGCTCAGGGGAGCCCTGGAGACCGTGGTGATGCTATGGAACCTGATGCAACCCTGCCTCCACTGTGACACCACAGAAGCTCAGGGAGCCCTGGAGACTGTGGTGATGCTATGGAACCTGATGCAACCCTGCCTCCACTGTGACACCACAGAACCTCTGGGAGCCCTGGAGACCGTGCTGATGCTATGGAACCTGATGCAACCCTGCCTCCACTGTGACACCACAGAAGCTCGGGGAGCTCTGCAGACCGTGGGGATGCTGGCGAAGCTGACGGAACCCTGGACACCACAGTGACGCTATGGAACCTGGTGGAACCGAGGGGCCACAGTGACACTGTGGGGCCTTTTGGAAGCAACAGGACCCTGGTGGGAAGCCACGGGATGATTAATCCTGCACGAACCTGCTCCAGGTGGGCTCCTCTCTCCCGGCTTCCACAGGTGCTGCTAGGATCCCACTCCGGCACTGGCTTGGCACGGGCTCACGGCTTCCTTTGGCAATGGCTCTGCTCCAGGATGGCATGCTGCAGAGAATGCAGGTAGATTTTGTGCTCACTCCTGGCATGCAGCTGGACAATAAAGCCTGATCCAGCCCCCCCTCAGCATATGTCCGGCTCTGGCATTGGGGCGGGGCAACTTTGGGAGCAGCCCCAGCCCTGCTCCTGCTCCCGGCTGGGCACCCAGCTGCTGGGACACAGGTGTGTCCTGATGCCACCGTCTACTCCTTTGAGAAGGGGAGGACAGAGTGCATCAGGGAGTTTGGTGTGGCTTACATGCGGCAAGGAGAAGGTGCAGCCCCAAACTGGCTTTCACTTCTAGAACCTTTTGCTATTGCGGGAGCAGCTGCTGGAGCTTTTCAACCGAGCTGCAAGAGTGAAAAGTGTGATGGCATGTCTATCTGAGAAGGAAGGTTCGGTGCCGCAGCCTGTTGTGCACAATTTATATGCTGATAAGAGAAGGGGGTGCTTTTGGAACGTTTTCCTTCCTGACACTTCTGTCTCTGTGAGCTTTAGCTGCTTGGACTCAGGGGTACCGAAGGTATGTGAAAGTGACTGGGATGCGAGAATCATGTTGCACAGGGAACAGGGAAGGTCAGCAAATGTTTCCTGTCCTGGCACATCTCTCAGTCTGAACTGCAGCTGCAGATGCTTCACTTCCGCCAAGGACTCTGCCACCTTGAGAGAAGGATGCGCTCTATGGAGTTGAGAAAGAAAGTGCGTCTCACTAGCTTCTTTCCTCTACTTCATAGACAGCAAAGGGGCTATGAAAGGCAGCACTGGCTTTTTGTTCTAGGACTTCTTCTTTACAAGCAGCTGCTGGATGTTTGGAAGGGGGTTTGGGATATGCAAAAATGAGAGGCTAAGATGGTAAGAGGGTAAGATGGAAGTCATCTGGCAAAAGCAGAGCTCACAAAAGGGCCAGCTGAGAAAGCTCTTGCTGCCTACAACTTCAACTGCACCCCTCAAAGCAGCAGCACACACGCTGCTCTCGGCACTTTCCTTCTCAGCTCTACGCACCATCCTAAGCCTTGCCTCTCCCACACTCAGGATCCAAAGACAACGGCACCAGGGACTGCTCACACACTAAAGGCACCAGGACAAAAGGCTCACCAGCTTGGCCTTTGCATTCCCGCTGACAGCTCCACAGCTTGAACCCAGAGAACTGCCTGCTGCCAACAGCCTTTCCAATCACTCTGAGCACCTCATGACAAGGAGTGTGGGGAATGAATCTCCAGCAGCCTCCTGCCCCAGGCTGTCCCCCGGGAGCAGCCCTGCTCCAGGCCGTGACTGCCACCTGCACAGCCAAAGGACCCAGAGCCGGTGTTACACACCACGGCTGTGCCTGGCACAGAGACACCAGTGGCCACACAAGTGGCCATGGCACTGTCCACACACAGTCCCTGCTGCTGCTCCCCCAGCCGCTGGCACCAACTCCCAGCCACCCACTCCTAAAGCCACGGGGCCCACTGGGACATTGCGGGGGCTCGTGGAAGCCAGCGGCCATTGTGACACAGCGGGGCTGCACAGAGCCCACGGTGCTTTGTGACCCGTGGCTCCCAGGAGAGCCTTTGTGATGCTGGGGAACTACAAGGAAGCCTGGCTCCTCTGTGACACCACCACAGAAGCTCAGGGGAGCCCTTGAGACTGTGCTGATGCTATTGAACCTGATGCAACCCTGCCTCCTCTGTGACACCACAGAAGCTCTTGGAGCCCTGGAGACCGTGCTGATGCTATGGAACCTGATGCAACCCTGCCTCCTCTGTAACACCACAGAACCTCTGGGAGCTCTGGAGACCGTGGTGATGCTATGGAACCTGATGCAACCCTGCCTCCACTGTGACACCACAGAAGCTCAGGGAGCCCTGGAGACTGTGGTGATGCTATGGAACCTGATGCAACCCTGCCTCCACTGTGACACCACAGAACCTCTGGGAGCCCTGGAGACCGTGCTGATGCTATGGAACCTGATGCAACCCTGCCTCCACTGTGACACCACAGAAGCTCGGGGAGCTCTGCAGACCGTGGGGATGCTGGCGAAGCTGACGGAACCCTGGACACCACAGTGACGCTATGGAACCTGGTGGAACCGAGGGGCCACAGTGACACTGTGGGGCCTTTTGGAAGCAACAGGACCCTGGTGGGAAGCCACGGGATGATTAATCCTGCACGAACCTGCTCCAGGTGGGCTCCTCTCTCCCGGCTTCCACAGGTGCTGCTAGGATCCCACTCCGGCACTGGCTTGGCACGGGCTCACGGCTTCCTTTGGCAATGGCTCTGCTCCAGGATGGCATGCTGCAGAGAATGCAGGTAGATTTTGTGCTCACTCCTGGCATGCAGCTGGACAATAAAGCCTGATCCAGCCCCCCCTCAGCATATGTCCGGCTCTGGCATTGGGGCGGGGCAACTTTGGGAGCAGCCCCAGCCCTGCTCCTGCTCCCGGCTGGGCACCCAGCTGCTGGGACACAGGTGTGTCCTGATGCCACCGTCTACTCCTTTGAGAAGGGGAGGACAGAGTGCATCAGGGAGTTTGGTGTGGCTTACATGCGGCAAGGAGAAGGTGCAGCCCCAAACTGGCTTTCACTTCTAGAACCTTTTGCTATTGCGGGAGCAGCTGCTGGAGCTTTTCAACCGAGCTGCAAGAGTGAAAAGTGTGATGGCATGTCTATCTGAGAAGGAAGGTTCGGTGCCGCAGCCTGTTGTGCACAATTTATATGCTGATAAGAGAAGGGGGTGCTTTTGCAACGTTTTCCTTCCTGACACTTCTGTCTCTGTGAGCTTTAGCTGCTTGGACTCAGGGATACCGAAGGTATGTGAAAGTGACTGGGATGCGAGAATCATGTTGCACAGGGAACAGGGAAGGTCAGCAAATGTTTCCTGTCCTGGCACATCTCTCAGTCTGAACTGCAGCTGCAGATGCTTCACTTCCGCCAAGGACTCTGCCACCTTGAGAGAAGGATGCGCTCTATGGAGTTGAGAAAGAAAGTGCGTCTCACTAGCTTCTTTCCTCTACTTCATAGACAGCAAAGGGGCTATGAAAGGCAGCACTGGCTTTTTGTTCTAGGACTTCTTCTTTACAAGCAGCTGCTGGATGTTTGGAAGGGGGTTTGGGATATGCAAAAATGAGAGGCTAAGATGGTAAGAGGGTAAGATGGAAGTCATCTGGCAAAAGCAGAGCTCACAAAAGGGCCAGCTGAGAAAGCTCTTGCTGCCTACAACTTCAACTGCACCCCTCAAAGCAGCAGCACACACGCTGCTCTCGGCACTTTCCTTCTCAGCTCTACGCACCATCCTAAGCCTTGCCTCTCCCACACTCAGGATCCAAAGACAACGGCACCAGGGACTGCTCACACACTAAAGGCACCAGGACAAAAGGCTCACCAGCTTGGCCTTTGCATTCCCGCTGACAGCTCCACAGCTTGAACCCAGAGAACTGCCTGCTGCCAACAGCCTTTCCAATCACTCTGAGCACCTCATGACAAGGAGTGTGGGGAATGAATCTCCAGCAGCCTCCTGCCCCAGGCTGTCCCCCGGGAGCAGCCCTGCTCCAGGCCGTGACTGCCACCTGCACAGCCAAAGGACCCAGAGCCAGTGTTACACACCACGGCTGTGCCTGGCACAGAGACACCAGTGGCCACACAAGTGGCCATGGCACTGTCCACACACAGTCCCTGCTGCTGCTCCCCCAGCCGCTGGCACCAACTCCCAGCCACCCACTCCTAAAGCCACGGGGCCCACTGGGACACTGCGGGGGCTCGTGGAAGCCAGCGGCCATTGTGACACAGCGGGGCTGCACAGAGCCCACGGTGCTTTGTGACCCGTGGCTCCCAGGAGAGCCTTTGTGATGCTGGGGAACTACAAGGAAGCCTGCCTCCTCTGTGACACCACCACAGAAGCTCAGGGGAGCCCTGGAGACCGTGCTGATGCTATTGAACCTGATGCAACCCTGCCTCCTCTGTGACACCACAGAAGCTCTTGGAGCCCTGGAGACCGTGGTGATGCTATGGAACCTGATGCAACCCTGCCTCCTCTGTGACACCACAGAACCTCTGGGAGCCCTGGAGACCGTGCTGATGCTATGGAACCTGATGCAACCCTGCCTCCACTGTGACACCACAGAAGCTCAGGGAGCCCTGGAGACTGTGGTGATGCTATGGAACCTGATGCAACCCTGCCTCCACTGTGACACCACAGAACCTCTGGGAGCCCTGGAGACCGTGCTGATGCTATGGAACCTGATGCAACCCTGCCTCCACTGTGACACCACAGAAGCTCGGGGAGCTCTGCAGACCGTGGGGATGCTGGCGAAGCTGACGGAACCCTGGGCACCACAGTGACGCTATGGAACCTGGTGGAACCGAGGGGCCACAGTGACACTGTGGGGCCTTTTGGAAGCAACAGGACCCTGGTGGGAAGCCACGGGATGATTAATCCTGCACGAACCTGCTCCAGGTGGGCTCCTCTCTCCCGGCTTCCACAGGTGCTGCTAGGATCCCACTCCGGCACTGGCTTGGCACAGGCTCACGGCTTCCTTTGGCAATGGCTCTGCTCCAGGATGGCATGCTGCAGAGAATGCAGGTAGATTTTGTGCTCAATCCTGGCATGCAGCTGGACAATAAAGCCTGATCCAGCCCCCCCTCAGCATATGTCCGGCTCTGGCATTGGGGCGGGGCAACTTTGGGAGCAGCCCCAGCCCTGCTCCTGCTCCCGGCTGGGCACCCAGCTGCTGGGACACAGGTGTGTCCTGATGCCACCGTCTACTCCTTTGAGAAGGGGAGGACAGAGTGCATCAGGGAGTTTGGTGTGGCTTACATGCGGCAAGGAGAAGGTGCAGCCCCAAACTGGCTTTCACTTCTAGAACCTTTTGCTATTGCGGGAGCAGCTGCTGGAGCTTTTCAACCGAGCTGCAAGAGTGAAAAGTGTGATGGCATGTCTATCTGAGAAGGAAGGTTCGGTGCCGCAGCCTGTTGTGCACAATTTATATGCTGATAAGAGAAGGGGGTGCTTTTGGAACGTTTTCCTTCCTGACACTTCTGTCTCTGTGAGCTTTAGCTGCTTGGACTCAGGGATACCGAAGGTATGTGAAAGTGACTGGGATGCGAGAATCATGTTGCACAGGGAACTGGGAAGGTCAGCAAATGTTTCCTGTCCTGGCACATCTCTCAGTCTGAACTGCAGCTGCAGATGCTTCACTTCCGCCAAGGACTCTGCCACCTTGAGAGAAGGATGCGCTCTATGGAGTTGAGAAAGAAAGTGCGTCTCACTAGCTTCTTTCCTCTACTTCATAGACAGCAAAGGGGCTATGAAAGGCAGCACTGGCTTTTTGTTCTAGGACTTCTTCTTTACAAGCAGCTGCTGGATGTTTGGAAGGGGGTTTGGGATATGCAAAAATGAGAGGCTAAGATGGTAAGAGGGTAAGATGGAAGTCATCTGGCAAAAGCAGAGCTCACAAAAGGGCCAGCTGAGAAAGCTCTTGCTGCCTACAACTTCAACTGCACCCCTCAAAGCAGCAGCACACACGCTGCTCTCGGCACTTTCCTTCTCAGCTCTACGCACCATCCTAAGCCTTGCCTCTCCCACACTCAGGATCCAAAGACAACGGCACCAGGGACTGCTCACACACTAAAGGCACCAGGACAAAAGGCTCACCAGCTTGGCCTTTGCATTCCCGCTGACAGCTCCACAGCTTGAACCCAGAGAACTGCCTGCTGCCAACAGCCTTTCCAATCACTCTGAGCACCTCATGACAAGGAGTGTGGGGAATGAATCTCCAGCAGCCTCCTGCCCCAGGCTGTCCCCCGGGAGCAGCCCTGCTCCAGGCCGTGACTGCCACCTGCACAGCCAAAGGACCCAGAGCCGGTGTTACACACCACGGCTGTGCCTGGCACAGAGACACCAGTGGCCACACAAGTGGCCATGGCACTGTCCACACACAGTCCCTGCTGCTGCTCCCCCAGCCGCTGGCACCAACTCCCAGCCACCCACTCCTAAAGCCACGGGGCCCACTGGGACATTGCGGGGGCTCGTGGAAGCCAGCGGCCATTGTGACACAGCGGGGCTGCACAGAGCCCACGGTGCTTTGTGACCCGTGGCTCCCAGGAGAGCCTTTGTGATGCTGGGGAACTACAAGGAAGCCTGGCTCCTCTGTGACACCACCACAGAAGCTCAGGGGAGCCCTTGAGACTGTGCTGATGCTATTGAACCTGATGCAACCCTGCCTCCTCTGTGACACCACAGAAGCTCTTGGAGCCCTGGAGACCGTGGTGATGCTATGGAACCTGATGCAACCCTGCCTCCTCTGTAACACCACAGAACCTCTGGGAGCTCTGGAGACCGTGGTGATGCTATGGAACCTGATGCAACCCTGCCTCCACTGTGACACCACAGAAGCTCAGGGAGCCCTGGAGACTGTGGTGATGCTATGGAACCTGATGCAACCCTGCCTCCACTGTGACACCACAGAACCTCTGGGAGCCCTGGAGACCGTGCTGATGCTATGGAACCTGATGCAACCCTGCCTCCACTGTGACACCACAGAAGCTCGGGGAGCTCTGCAGACCGTGGGGATGCTGGCGAAGCTGACGGAACCCTGGGCACCACAGTGACGCTATGGAACCTGGTGGAACCGAGGGGCCACAGTGACACTGTGGGGCCTTTTGGAAGCAACAGGACCCTGGTGGGAAGCCACGGGATGATTAATCCTGCACGAACCTGCTCCAGGTGGGCTCCTCTCTCCCGGCTTCCACAGGTGCTGCTAGGATCCCACTCCGGCACTGGCTTGGCACGGGCTCACGGCTTCCTTTGGCAATGGCTCTGCTCCAGGATGGCATGCTGCAGAGAATGCAGGTAGATTTTGTGCTCACTCCTGGCATGCAGCTGGACAATAAAGCCTGATCCAGCCCCCCCTCAGCATATGTCCGGCTCTGGCATTGGGGCGGGGCAACTTTGGGAGCAGCCCCAGCCCTGCTCCTGCTCCCGGCTGGGCACCCAGCTGCTGGGACACAGGTGTGTCCTGATGCCACCGTCTACTCCTTTGAGAAGGGGAGGACAGAGTGCATCAGGGAGTTTGGTGTGGCTTACATGCGGCAAGGAGAAGGTGCAGCCCCAAACTGGCTTTCACTTCTAGAACCTTTTGCTATTGCGGGAGCAGCTGCTGGAGCTTTTCAACCGAGCTGCAAGAGTGAAAAGTGTGATGGCATGTCTATCTGAGAAGGAAGGTTCGGTGCCGCAGCCTGTTGTGCACAATTTATATGCTAATAAGAGAAGGGGGTGCTTTTGGAACGTTTTCCTTCCTGACACTTCTGTCTCTGTGAGCTTTAGCTGCTTGGACTCAGGGATACCGAAGGTATGTGAAAGTGACTGGGATGCGAGAATCATGTTGCACAGGGAACAGGGAAGGTCAGCAAATTTTTCCTGTCCTGGCACATCTCTCAGTCTGAACTGCAGCTGCAGATGCTTCACTTCCGCCAAGGACTCTGCCACCTTGAGAGAAGGATGCGCTCTATGGAGTTGAGAAAGAAAGTGCGTCTCACTAGCTTCTTTCCTCTACTTCATAGACAGCAAAGGGGCTATGAAAGGCAGCACTGGCTTTTTGTTCTAGGACTTCTTCTTTACAAGCAGCTGCTGGATGTTTGGAAGGGGGTTTGGGATATGCAAAAATGAGAGGCTAAGATGGTAAGAGGGTAAGATGGAAGTCATCTGGCAAAAGCAGAGCTCACAAAAGGGCCAGCTGAGAAAGCTCTTGCTGCCTACAACTTCAACTGCACCCCTCAAAGCAGCAGCACACACGCTGCTCTCGGCACTTTCCTTCTCAGCTCTACGCACCATCCTAAGCCTTGCCTCTCCCACACTCAGGATCCAAAGACAACGGCACCAGGGACTGCTCACACACTAAAGGCACCAGGACAAAAGGCTCACCAGCTTGGCCTTTGCATTCCCGCTGACAGCTCCACAGCTTGAACCCAGAGAACTGCCTGCTGCCAACAGCCTTTCCAATCACTCTGAGCACCTCATGACAAGGAGTGTGGGGAATGAATCTCCAGCAGCCTCCTGCCCCAGGCTGTCCCCCGGGAGCAGCCCTGCTCCAGGCCGTGACTGCCACCTGCACAGCCAAAGGACCCAGAGCCGGTGTTACACACCACGGCTGTGCCTGGCACAGAGACACCAGTGGCCACACAAGTGGCCATGGCACTGTCCACACACAGTCCCTGCTGCTGCTCCCCCAGCCGCTGGCACCAACTCCCAGCCACCCACTCCTAAAGCCACGGGGCCCACTGGGACACTGCGGGGGCTCGTGGAAGCCAGCGGCCATTGTGACACAGCGGGGCTGCACAGAGCCCACGGTGCTTTGTGACCCGTGGCTCCCAGGAGAGCCTTTGTGATGCTGGGGAACTACAAGGAAGCCTGCCTCCTCTGTGACACCACCACAGAAGCTCAGGGGAGCCCTGGAGACCGTGCTGATGCTATTGAACCTGATGCAACCCTGCCTCCTCTGTGACACCACAGAAGCTCTTGGAGCCCTGGAGACCGTGGTGATGCTATGGAACCTGATGCAACCCTGCCTCCTCTGTGACACCACAGAACCTCTGGGAGCCCTGGAGACCGTGCTGATGCTATGGAACCTGATGCAACCCTGCCTCCACTGTGACACCACAGAAGCTCAGGGAGCCCTGGAGACTGTGGTGATGCTATGGAACCTGATGCAACCCTGCCTCCACTGTGACACCACAGAACCTCTGGGAGCCCTGGAGACCGTGCTGATGCTATGGAACCTGATGCAACCCTGCCTCCACTGTGACACCACAGAAGCTCGGGGAGCTCTGCAGACCGTGGGGATGCTGGCGAAGCTGACGGAACCCTGGGCACCACAGTGACGCTATGGAACCTGGTGGAACCGAGGGGCCACAGTGACACTGTGGGGCCTTTTGGAAGCAACAGGACCCTGGTGGGAAGCCACGGGATGATTAATCCTGCACGAACCTGCTCCAGGTGGGCTCCTCTCTCCCGGCTTCCACAGGTGCTGCTAGGATCCCACTCCGGCACTGGCTTGGCACAGGCTCACGGCTTCCTTTGGCAATGGCTCTGCTCCAGGATGGCATGCTGCAGAGAATGCAGGTAGATTTTGTGCTCAATCCTGGCATGCAGCTGGACAATAAAGCCTGATCCAGCCCCCCCTCAGCATATGTCCGGCTCTGGCATTGGGGCGGGGCAACTTTGGGAGCAGCCCCAGCCCTGCTCCTGCTCCCGGCTGGGCACCCAGCTGCTGGGACACAGGTGTGTCCTGATGCCACCGTCTACTCCTTTGAGAAGGGGAGGACAGAGTGCATCAGGGAGTTTGGTGTGGCTTACATGCGGCAAGGAGAAGGTGCAGCCCCAAACTGGCTTTCACTTCTAGAACCTTTTGCTATTGCGGGAGCAGCTGCTGGAGCTTTTCAACCGAGCTGCAAGAGTGAAAAGTGTGATGGCATGTCTATCTGAGAAGGAAGGTTCGGTGCCGCAGCCTGTTGTGCACAATTTATATGCTGATAAGAGAAGGGGGTGCTTTTGGAACGTTTTCCTTCCTGACACTTCTGTCTCTGTGAGCTTTAGCTGCTTGGACTCAGGGATACCGAAGGTGTGTGAAAGTGACTGGGATGCGAGAATCATGTTGCACAGGGAACTGGGAAGGTCAGCAAATGTTTCCTGTCCTGGCACATCTCTCAGTCTGAACTGCAGCTGCAGATGCTTCACTTCCGCCAAGGACTCTGCCACCTTGAGAGAAGGATGCGCTCTATGGAGTTGAGAAAGAAAGTGCGTCTCACTAGCTTCTTTCCTCTACTTCATAGACAGCAAAGGGGCTATGAAAGGCAGCACTGGCTTTTTGTTCTAGGACTTCTTCTTTACAAGCAGCTGCTGGATGTTTGGAAGGGGGTTTGGGATATGCAAAAATGAGAGGCTAAGATGGTAAGAGGGTAAGATGGAAGTCATCTGGCAAAAGCAGAGCTCACAAAAGGGCCAGCTGAGAAAGCTCTTGCTGCCTACAACTTCAACTGCACCCCTCAAAGCAGCAGCACACACGCTGCTCTCGGCACTTTCCTTCTCAGCTCTACGCACCATCCTAAGCCTTGCCTCTCCCACACTCAGGATCCAAAGACAACGGCACCAGGGACTGCTCACACACTAAAGGCACCAGGACAAAAGGCTCACCAGCTTGGCCTTTGCATTCCCGCTGACAGCTCCACAGCTTGAACCCAGAGAACTGCCTGCTGCCAACAGCCTTTCCAATCACTCTGAGCACCTCATGACAAGGAGTGTGGGGAATGAATCTCCAGCAGCCTCCTGCCCCAGGCTGTCCCCCGGGAGCAGCCCTGCTCCAGGCCGTGACTGCCACCTGCACAGCCAAAGGACCCAGAGCCGGTGTTACACACCACGGCTGTGCCTGGCACAGAGACACCAGTGGCCACACAAGTGGCCATGGCACTGTCCACACACAGTCCCTGCTGCTGCTCCCCCAGCCGCTGGCACCAACTCCCAGCCACCCACTCCTAAAGCCACGGGGCCCACTGGGACATTGCGGGGGCTCGTGGAAGCCAGCGGCCATTGTGACACAGCGGGGCTGCACAGAGCCCACGGTGCTTTGTGACCCGTGGCTCCCAGGAGAGCCTTTGTGATGCTGGGGAACTACAAGGAAGCCTGGCTCCTCTGTGACACCACCACAGAAGCTCAGGGGAGCCCTTGAGACTGTGCTGATGCTATTGAACCTGATGCAACCCTGCCTCCTCTGTGACACCACAGAAGCTCTTGGAGCCCTGGAGACCGTGGTGATGCTATGGAACCTGATGCAACCCTGCCTCCTCTGTAACACCACAGAACCTCTGGGAGCTCTGGAGACCGTGGTGATGCTATGGAACCTGATGCAACCCTGCCTCCACTGTGACACCACAGAAGCTCAGGGAGCCCTGGAGACTGTGGTGATGCTATGGAACCTGATGCAACCCTGCCTCCACTGTGACACCACAGAACCTCTGGGAGCCCTGGAGACCGTGCTGATGCTATGGAACCTGATGCAACCCTGCCTCCACTGTGACACCACAGAAGCTCGGGGAGCTCTGCAGACCGTGGGGATGCTGGCGAAGCTGACGGAACCCTGGGCACCACAGTGACGCTATGGAACCTGGTGGAACCGAGGGGCCACAGTGACACTGTGGGGCCTTTTGGAAGCAACAGGACCCTGGTGGGAAGCCACGGGATGATTAATCCTGCACGAACCTGCTCCAGGTGGGCTCCTCTCTCCCGGCTTCCACAGGTGCTGCTAGGATCCCACTCCGGCACTGGCTTGGCACGGGCTCACGGCTTCCTTTGGCAATGGCTCTGCTCCAGGATGGCATGCTGCAGAGAATGCAGGTAGATTTTGTGCTCACTCCTGGCATGCAGCTGGACAATAAAGCCTGATCCAGCCCCCCCTCAGCATATGTCCGGCTCTGGCATTGGGGCGGGGCAACTTTGGGAGCAGCCCCAGCCCTGCTCCTGCTCCCGGCTGGGCACCCAGCTGCTGGGACACAGGTGTGTCCTGATGCCACCGTCTACTCCTTTGAGAAGGGGAGGACAGAGTGCATCAGGGAGTTTGGTGTGGCTTACATGCGGCAAGGAGAAGGTGCAGCCCCAAACTGGCTTTCACTTCTAGAACCTTTTGCTATTGCGGGAGCAGCTGCTGGAGCTTTTCAACCGAGCTGCAAGAGTGAAAAGTGTGATGGCATGTCTATCTGAGAAGGAAGGTTCGGTGCCGCAGCCTGTTGTGCACAATTTATATGCTAATAAGAGAAGGGGGTGCTTTTGGAACGTTTTCCTTCCTGACACTTCTGTCTCTGTGAGCTTTAGCTGCTTGGACTCAGGGATACCGAAGGTATGTGAAAGTGACTGGGATGCGAGAATCATGTTGCACAGGGAACAGGGAAGGTCAGCAAATTTTTCCTGTCCTGGCACATCTCTCAGTCTGAACTGCAGCTGCAGATGCTTCACTTCCGCCAAGGACTCTGCCACCTTGAGAGAAGGATGCGCTCTATGGAGTTGAGAAAGAAAGTGCGTCTCACTAGCTTCTTTCCTCTACTTCATAGACAGCAAAGGGGCTATGAAAGGCAGCACTGGCTTTTTGTTCTAGGACTTCTTCTTTACAAGCAGCTGCTGGATGTTTGGAAGGGGGTTTGGGATATGCAAAAATGAGAGGCTAAGATGGTAAGAGGGTAAGATGGAAGTCATCTGGCAAAAGCAGAGCTCACAAAAGGGCCAGCTGAGAAAGCTCTTGCTGCCTACAACTTCAACTGCACCCCTCAAAGCAGCAGCACACACGCTGCTCTCGGCACTTTCCTTCTCAGCTCTACGCACCATCCTAAGCCTTGCCTCTCCCACACTCAGGATCCAAAGACAACGGCACCAGGGACTGCTCACACACTAAAGGCACCAGGACAAAAGGCTCACCAGCTTGGCCTTTGCATTCCCGCTGACAGCTCCACAGCTTGAACCCAGAGAACTGCCTGCTGCCAACAGCCTTTCCAATCACTCTGAGCACCTCATGACAAGGAGTGTGGGGAATGAATCTCCAGCAGCCTCCTGCCCCAGGCTGTCCCCCGGGAGCAGCCCTGCTCCAGGCCGTGACTGCCACCTGCACAGCCAAAGGACCCAGAGCCGGTGTTACACACCACGGCTGTGCCTGGCACAGAGACACCAGTGGCCACACAAGTGGCCATGGCACTGTCCACACACAGTCCCTGCTGCTGCTCCCCCAGCCGCTGGCACCAACTCCCAGCCACCCACTCCTAAAGCCACGGGGCCCACTGGGACATTGCGGGGGCTCGTGGAAGCCAGCGGCCATTGTGACACAGCGGGGCTGCACAGAGCCCATGGTGCTTTGTGACCCGTGGCTCCCAGGAGAGCCTTTGTGATGCTGGGGAACTACAAGGAAGCCTGGCTCCTCTGTGACACCACCACAGAAGCTCAGGGGAGCCCTGGAGACCGTGCTGATGCTATTGAACCTGATGCAACCCTGCCTCCTCTGTGACACCACAGAAGCTCTTGGAGCCCTGGAGACCGTGGTGATGCTATGGAACCTGATGCAACCCTGCCTCCTCTGTGACACCACAGAACCTCTGGGAGCCCTGGAGACCGTGCTGATGCTATGGAACCTGATGCAACCCTGCCTCCACTGTGACACCACAGAAGCTCAGGGAGCCCTGGAGACTGTGGTGATGCTATGGAACCTGATGCAACCCTGCCTCCACTGTGACACCACAGAACCTCTGGGAGCCCTGGAGACCGTGCTGATGCTATGGAACCTGATGCAACCCTGCCTCCACTGTGACACCACAGAAGCTCGGGGAGCTCTGCAGACCGTGGGGATGCTGGCGAAGCTGACGGAACCCTGGGCACCACAGTGACGCTATGGAACCTGGTGGAACCGAGGGGCCACAGTGACACTGTGGGGCCTTTTGGAAGCAACAGGACCCTGGTGGGAAGCCACGGGATGATTAATCCTGCACGAACCTGCTCCAGGTGGGCTCCTCTCTCCCGGCTTCCACAGGTGCTGCTAGGATCCCACTCCGGCACTGGCTTGGCACGGGCTCACGGCTTCCTTTGGCAATGGCTCTGCTCCAGGATGGCATGCTGCAGAGAATGCAGGTAGATTTTGTGCTCAATCCTGGCATGCAGCTGGACAATAAAGCCTGATCCAGCCCCCCCTCAGCATATGTCCGGCTCTGGCATTGGGGCGGGGCAACTTTGGGAGCAGCCCCAGCCCTGCTCCTGCTCCCGGCTGGGCACCCAGCTGCTGGGACACAGGTGTGTCCTGATGCCACCGTCTACTCCTTTGAGAAGGGGAGGACAGAGTGCATCAGGGAGTTTGGTGTGGCTTACATGCGGCAAGGAGAAGGTGCAGCCCCAAACTGGCTTTCACTTCTAGAACCTTTTGCTATTGCGGGAGCAGCTGCTGGAGCTTTTCAACCGAGCTGCAAGAGTGAAAAGTGTGATGGCATGTCTATCTGAGAAGGAAGGTTCGGTGCCGCAGCCTGTTGTGCACAATTTATATGCTGATAAGAGAAGGGGGTGCTTTTGCAACGTTTTCCTTCCTGACACTTCTGTCTCTGTGAGCTTTAGCTGCTTGGACTCAGGGATACCGAAGGTATGTGAAAGTGACTGGGATGCGAGAATCATGTTGCACAGGGAACTGGGAAGGTCAGCAAATGTTTCCTGTCCTGGCACATCTCTCAGTCTGAACTGCAGCTGCAGATGCTTCACTTCCGCCAAGGACTCTGCCACCTTGAGAGAAGGATGCGCTCTATGGAGTTGAGAAAGAAAGTGCGTCTCACTAGCTTCTTTCCTCTACTTCATAGACAGCAAAGGGGCTATGAAAGGCAGCACTGGCTTTTTGTTCTAGGACTTCTTCTTTACAAGCAGCTGCTGGATGTTTGGAAGGGGGTTTGGGATATGCAAAAATGAGAGGCTAAGATGGTAAGAGGGTAAGATGGAAGTCATCTGGCAAAAGCAGAGCTCACAAAAGGGCCAGCTGAGAAAGCTCTTGCTGCCTACAACTTCAACTGCACCCCTCAAAGCAGCAGCACACACGCTGCTCTCGGCACTTTCCTTCTCAGCTCTACGCACCATCCTAAGCCTTGCCTCTCCCACACTCAGGATCCAAAGACAACGGCACCAGGGACTGCTCACACACTAAAGGCACCAGGACAAAAGGCTCACCAGCTTGGCCTTTGCATTCCCGCTGACAGCTCCACAGCTTGAACCCAGAGAACTGCCTGCTGCCAACAGCCTTTCCAATCACTCTGAGCACCTCATGACAAGGAGTGTGGGGAATGAATCTCCAGCAGCCTCCTGCCCCAGGCTGTCCCCCGGGAGCAGCCCTGCTCCAGGCCGTGACTGCCACCTGCACAGCCAAAGGACCCAGAGCCGGTGTTACACACCACGGCTGTGCCTGGCACAGAGACACCAGTGGCCACACAAGTGGCCATGGCACTGTCCACACACAGTCCCTGCTGCTGCTCCCCCAGCCGCTGGCACCAACTCCCAGCCACCCACTCCTAAAGCCACGGGGCCCACTGGGACATTGCGGGGGCTCGTGGAAGCCAGCGGCCATTGTGACACAGCGGGGCTGCACAGAGCCCACGGTGCTTTGTGACCCGTGGCTCCCAGGAGAGCCTTTGTGATGCTGGGGAACTACAAGGAAGCCTGGCTCCTCTGTGACACCACCACAGAAGCTCAGGGGAGCCCTTGAGACTGTGCTGATGCTATTGAACCTGATGCAACCCTGCCTCCTCTGTGACACCACAGAAGCTCTTGGAGCCCTGGAGACCGTGGTGATGCTATGGAACCTGATGCAACCCTGCCTCCTCTGTAACACCACAGAACCTCTGGGAGCTCTGGAGACCGTGCTGATGCTATGGAACCTGATGCAACCCTGCCTCCACTGTGACACCACAGAAGCTCAGGGAGCCCTGGAGACTGTGGTGATGCTATGGAACCTGATGCAACCCTGCCTCCACTGTGACACCACAGAACCTCTGGGAGCCCTGGAGACCGTGCTGATGCTATGGAACCTGATGCAACCCTGCCTCCACTGTGACACCACAGAAGCTCGGGGAGCTCTGCAGACCGTGGGGATGCTGGCGAAGCTGACGGAACCCTGGACACCACAGTGACGCTATGGAACCTGGTGGAACCGAGGGGCCACAGTGACACTGTGGGGCCTTTTGGAAGCAACAGGACCCTGGTGGGAAGCCACGGGATGATTAATCCTGCACGAACCTGCTCCAGGTGGGCTCCTCTCTCCCGGCTTCCACAGGTGCTGCTAGGATCCCACTCCGGCACTGGCTTGGCACGGGCTCACGGCTTCCTTTGGCAATGGCTCTGCTCCAGGATGGCATGCTGCAGAGAATGCAGGTAGATTTTGTGCTCACTCCTGGCATGCAGCTGGACAATAAAGCCTGATCCAGCCCCCCCTCAGCATATGTCCGGCTCTGGCATTGGGGCGGGGCAACTTTGGGAGCAGCCCCAGCCCTGCTCCTGCTCCCGGCTGGGCACCCAGCTGCTGGGACACAGGTGTGTCCTGATGCCACCGTCTACTCCTTTGAGAAGGGGAGGACAGAGTGCATCAGGGAGTTTGGTGTGGCTTACATGCGGCAAGGAGAAGGTGCAGCCCCAAACTGGCTTTCACTTCTAGAACCTTTTGCTATTGCGGGAGCAGCTGCTGGAGCTTTTCAACCGAGCTGCAAGAGTGAAAAGTGTGATGGCATGTCTATCTGAGAAGGAAGGTTCGGTGCCGCAGCCTGTTGTGCACAATTTATATGCTAATAAGAGAAGGGGGTGCTTTTGGAACGTTTTCCTTCCTGACACTTCTGTCTCTGTGAGCTTTAGCTGCTTGGACTCAGGGATACCGAAGGTATGTGAAAGTGACTGGGATGCGAGAATCATGTTGCACAGGGAACAGGGAAGGTCAGCAAATTTTTCCTGTCCTGGCACATCTCTCAGTCTGAACTGCAGCTGCAGATGCTTCACTTCCGCCAAGGACTCTGCCACCTTGAGAGAAGGATGCGCTCTATGGAGTTGAGAAAGAAAGTGCGTCTCACTAGCTTCTTTCCTCTACTTCATAGACAGCAAAGGGGCTATGAAAGGCAGCACTGGCTTTTTGTTCTAGGACTTCTTCTTTACAAGCAGCTGCTGGATGTTTGGAAGGGGGTTTGGGATATGCAAAAATGAGAGGCTAAGATGGTAAGAGGGTAAGATGGAAGTCATCTGGCAAAAGCAGAGCTCACAAAAGGGCCAGCTGAGAAAGCTCTTGCTGCCTACAACTTCAACTGCACCCCTCAAAGCAGCAGCACACACGCTGCTCTCGGCACTTTCCTTCTCAGCTCTACGCACCATCCTAAGCCTTGCCTCTCCCACACTCAGGATCCAAAGACAACGGCACCAGGGACTGCTCACACACTAAAGGCACCAGGACAAAAGGCTCACCAGCTTGGCCTTTGCATTCCCGCTGACAGCTCCACAGCTTGAACCCAGAGAACTGCCTGCTGCCAACAGCCTTTCCAATCACTCTGAGCACCTCATGACAAGGAGTGTGGGGAATGAATCTCCAGCAGCCTCCTGCCCCAGGCTGTCCCCCGGGAGCAGCCCTGCTCCAGGCCGTGACTGCCACCTGCACAGCCAAAGGACCCAGAGCCGGTGTTACACACCACGGCTGTGCCTGGCACAGAGACACCAGTGGCCACACAAGTGGCCATGGCACTGTCCACACACAGTCCCTGCTGCTGCTCCCCCAGCCGCTGGCACCAACTCCCAGCCACCCACTCCTAAAGCCACGGGGCCCACTGGGACACTGCGGGGGCTCGTGGAAGCCAGCGGCCATTGTGACACAGCGGGGCTGCACAGAGCCCACGGTGCTTTGTGACCCGTGGCTCCCAGGAGAGCCTTTGTGATGCTGGGGAACTACAAGGAAGCCTGCCTCCTCTGTGACACCACCACAGAAGCTCAGGGGAGCCCTGGAGACCGTGCTGATGCTATTGAACCTGATGCAACCCTGCCTCCTCTGTGACACCACAGAAGCTCTTGGAGCCCTGGAGACCGTGGTGATGCTATGGAACCTGATGCAACCCTGCCTCCTCTGTGACACCACAGAACCTCTGGGAGCCCTGGAGACCGTGCTGATGCTATGGAACCTGATGCAACCCTGCCTCCACTGTGACACCACAGAAGCTCAGGGAGCCCTGGAGACTGTGGTGATGCTATGGAACCTGATGCAACCCTGCCTCCACTGTGACACCACAGAACCTCTGGGAGCCCTGGAGACCGTGCTGATGCTATGGAACCTGATGCAACCCTGCCTCCACTGTGACACCACAGAAGCTCGGGGAGCTCTGCAGACCGTGGGGATGCTGGCGAAGCTGACGGAACCCTGGGCACCACAGTGACGCTATGGAACCTGGTGGAACCGAGGGGCCACAGTGACACTGTGGGGCCTTTTGGAAGCAACAGGACCCTGGTGGGAAGCCACGGGATGATTAATCCTGCACGAACCTGCTCCAGGTGGGCTCCTCTCTCCCGGCTTCCACAGGTGCTGCTAGGATCCCACTCCGGCACTGGCTTGGCACAGGCTCACGGCTTCCTTTGGCAATGGCTCTGCTCCAGGATGGCATGCTGCAGAGAATGCAGGTAGATTTTGTGCTCAATCCTGGCATGCAGCTGGACAATAAAGCCTGATCCAGCCCCCCCTCAGCATATGTCCGGCTCTGGCATTGGGGCGGGGCAACTTTGGGAGCAGCCCCAGCCCTGCTCCTGCTCCCGGCTGGGCACCCAGCTGCTGGGACACAGGTGTGTCCTGATGCCACCGTCTACTCCTTTGAGAAGGGGAGGACAGAGTGCATCAGGGAGTTTGGTGTGGCTTACATGCGGCAAGGAGAAGGTGCAGCCCCAAACTGGCTTTCACTTCTAGAACCTTTTGCTATTGCGGGAGCAGCTGCTGGAGCTTTTCAACCGAGCTGCAAGAGTGAAAAGTGTGATGGCATGTCTATCTGAGAAGGAAGGTTCGGTGCCGCAGCCTGTTGTGCACAATTTATATGCTGATAAGAGAAGGGGGTGCTTTTGGAACGTTTTCCTTCCTGACACTTCTGTCTCTGTGAGCTTTAGCTGCTTGGACTCAGGGATACCGAAGGTGTGTGAAAGTGACTGGGATGCGAGAATCATGTTGCACAGGGAACTGGGAAGGTCAGCAAATGTTTCCTGTCCTGGCACATCTCTCAGTCTGAACTGCAGCTGCAGATGCTTCACTTCCGCCAAGGACTCTGCCACCTTGAGAGAAGGATGCGCTCTATGGAGTTGAGAAAGAAAGTGCGTCTCACTAGCTTCTTTCCTCTACTTCATAGACAGCAAAGGGGCTATGAAAGGCAGCACTGGCTTTTTGTTCTAGGACTTCTTCTTTACAAGCAGCTGCTGGATGTTTGGAAGGGGGTTTGGGATATGCAAAAATGAGAGGCTAAGATGGTAAGAGGGTAAGATGGAAGTCATCTGGCAAAAGCAGAGCTCACAAAAGGGCCAGCTGAGAAAGCTCTTGCTGCCTACAACTTCAACTGCACCCCTCAAAGCAGCAGCACACACGCTGCTCTCGGCACTTTCCTTCTCAGCTCTACGCACCATCCTAAGCCTTGCCTCTCCCACACTCAGGATCCAAAGACAACGGCACCAGGGACTGCTCACACACTAAAGGCACCAGGACAAAAGGCTCACCAGCTTGGCCTTTGCATTCCCGCTGACAGCTCCACAGCTTGAACCCAGAGAACTGCCTGCTGCCAACAGCCTTTCCAATCACTCTGAGCACCTCATGACAAGGAGTGTGGGGAATGAATCTCCAGCAGCCTCCTGCCCCAGGCTGTCCCCCGGGAGCAGCCCTGCTCCAGGCCGTGACTGCCACCTGCACAGCCAAAGGACCCAGAGCCGGTGTTACACACCACGGCTGTGCCTGGCACAGAGACACCAGTGGCCACACAAGTGGCCATGGCACTGTCCACACACAGTCCCTGCTGCTGCTCCCCCAGCCGCTGGCACCAACTCCCAGCCACCCACTCCTAAAGCCACGGGGCCCACTGGGACATTGCGGGGGCTCGTGGAAGCCAGCGGCCATTGTGACACAGCGGGGCTGCACAGAGCCCACGGTGCTTTGTGACCCGTGGCTCCCAGGAGAGCCTTTGTGATGCTGGGGAACTACAAGGAAGCCTGGCTCCTCTGTGACACCACCACAGAAGCTCAGGGGAGCCCTTGAGACTGTGCTGATGCTATTGAACCTGATGCAACCCTGCCTCCTCTGTGACACCACAGAAGCTCTTGGAGCCCTGGAGACCGTGGTGATGCTATGGAACCTGATGCAACCCTGCCTCCTCTGTAACACCACAGAACCTCTGGGAGCTCTGGAGACCGTGGTGATGCTATGGAACCTGATGCAACCCTGCCTCCACTGTGACACCACAGAAGCTCAGGGAGCCCTGGAGACTGTGGTGATGCTATGGAACCTGATGCAACCCTGCCTCCACTGTGACACCACAGAACCTCTGGGAGCCCTGGAGACCGTGCTGATGCTATGGAACCTGATGCAACCCTGCCTCCACTGTGACACCACAGAAGCTCGGGGAGCTCTGCAGACCGTGGGGATGCTGGCGAAGCTGACGGAACCCTGGGCACCACAGTGACGCTATGGAACCTGGTGGAACCGAGGGGCCACAGTGACACTGTGGGGCCTTTTGGAAGCAACAGGACCCTGGTGGGAAGCCACGGGATGATTAATCCTGCACGAACCTGCTCCAGGTGGGCTCCTCTCTCCCGGCTTCCACAGGTGCTGCTAGGATCCCACTCCGGCACTGGCTTGGCACGGGCTCACGGCTTCCTTTGGCAATGGCTCTGCTCCAGGATGGCATGCTGCAGAGAATGCAGGTAGATTTTGTGCTCACTCCTGGCATGCAGCTGGACAATAAAGCCTGATCCAGCCCCCCCTCAGCATATGTCCGGCTCTGGCATTGGGGCGGGGCAACTTTGGGAGCAGCCCCAGCCCTGCTCCTGCTCCCGGCTGGGCACCCAGCTGCTGGGACACAGGTGTGTCCTGATGCCACCGTCTACTCCTTTGAGAAGGGGAGGACAGAGTGCATCAGGGAGTTTGGTGTGGCTTACATGCGGCAAGGAGAAGGTGCAGCCCCAAACTGGCTTTCACTTCTAGAACCTTTTGCTATTGCGGGAGCAGCTGCTGGAGCTTTTCAACCGAGCTGCAAGAGTGAAAAGTGTGATGGCATGTCTATCTGAGAAGGAAGGTTCGGTGCCGCAGCCTGTTGTGCACAATTTATATGCTAATAAGAGAAGGGGGTGCTTTTGGAACGTTTTCCTTCCTGACACTTCTGTCTCTGTGAGCTTTAGCTGCTTGGACTCAGGGATACCGAAGGTATGTGAAAGTGACTGGGATGCGAGAATCATGTTGCACAGGGAACAGGGAAGGTCAGCAAATTTTTCCTGTCCTGGCACATCTCTCAGTCTGAACTGCAGCTGCAGATGCTTCACTTCCGCCAAGGACTCTGCCACCTTGAGAGAAGGATGCGCTCTATGGAGTTGAGAAAGAAAGTGCGTCTCACTAGCTTCTTTCCTCTACTTCATAGACAGCAAAGGGGCTATGAAAGGCAGCACTGGCTTTTTGTTCTAGGACTTCTTCTTTACAAGCAGCTGCTGGATGTTTGGAAGGGGGTTTGGGATATGCAAAAATGAGAGGCTAAGATGGTAAGAGGGTAAGATGGAAGTCATCTGGCAAAAGCAGAGCTCACAAAAGGGCCAGCTGAGAAAGCTCTTGCTGCCTACAACTTCAACTGCACCCCTCAAAGCAGCAGCACACACGCTGCTCTCGGCACTTTCCTTCTCAGCTCTACGCACCATCCTAAGCCTTGCCTCTCCCACACTCAGGATCCAAAGACAACGGCACCAGGGACTGCTCACACACTAAAGGCACCAGGACAAAAGGCTCACCAGCTTGGCCTTTGCATTCCCGCTGACAGCTCCACAGCTTGAACCCAGAGAACTGCCTGCTGCCAACAGCCTTTCCAATCACTCTGAGCACCTCATGACAAGGAGTGTGGGGAATGAATCTCCAGCAGCCTCCTGCCCCAGGCTGTCCCCCGGGAGCAGCCCTGCTCCAGGCCGTGACTGCCACCTGCACAGCCAAAGGACCCAGAGCCGGTGTTACACACCACGGCTGTGCCTGGCACAGAGACACCAGTGGCCACACAAGTGGCCATGGCACTGTCCACACACAGTCCCTGCTGCTGCTCCCCCAGCCGCTGGCACCAACTCCCAGCCACCCACTCCTAAAGCCACGGGGCCCACTGGGACACTGCGGGGGCTCGTGGAAGCCAGCGGCCATTGTGACACAGCGGGGCTGCACAGAGCCCATGGTGCTTTGTGACCCGTGGCTCCCAGGAGAGCCTTTGTGATGCTGGGGAACTACAAGGAAGCCTGGCTCCTCTGTGACACCACCACAGAAGCTCAGGGGAGCCCTGGAGACCGTGCTGATGCTATTGAACCTGATGCAACCCTGCCTCCTCTGTGACACCACAGAAGCTCTTGGAGCCCTGGAGACCGTGGTGATGCTATGGAACCTGATGCAACCCTGCCTCCTCTGTGACACCACAGAACCTCTGGGAGCCCTGGAGACCGTGCTGATGCTATGGAACCTGATGCAACCCTGCCTCCACTGTGACACCACAGAAGCTCAGGGAGCCCTGGAGACTGTGGTGATGCTATGGAACCTGATGCAACCCTGCCTCCACTGTGACACCACAGAACCTCTGGGAGCCCTGGAGACCGTGCTGATGCTATGGAACCTGATGCAACCCTGCCTCCACTGTGACACCACAGAAGCTCGGGGAGCTCTGCAGACCGTGGGGATGCTGGCGAAGCTGACGGAACCCTGGGCACCACAGTGACGCTATGGAACCTGGTGGAACCGAGGGGCCACAGTGACACTGTGGGGCCTTTTGGAAGCAACAGGACCCTGGTGGGAAGCCACGGGATGATTAATCCTGCACGAACCTGCTCCAGGTGGGCTCCTCTCTCCCGGCTTCCACAGGTGCTGCTAGGATCCCACTCCGGCACTGGCTTGGCACGGGCTCACGGCTTCCTTTGGCAATGGCTCTGCTCCAGGATGGCATGCTGCAGAGAATGCAGGTAGATTTTGTGCTCAATCCTGGCATGCAGCTGGACAATAAAGCCTGATCCAGCCCCCCCTCAGCATATGTCCGGCTCTGGCATTGGGGCGGGGCAACTTTGGGAGCAGCCCCAGCCCTGCTCCTGCTCCCGGCTGGGCACCCAGCTGCTGGGACACAGGTGTGTCCTGATGCCACCGTCTACTCCTTTGAGAAGGGGAGGACAGAGTGCATCAGGGAGTTTGGTGTGGCTTACATGCGGCAAGGAGAAGGTGCAGCCCCAAACTGGCTTTCACTTCTAGAACCTTTTGCTATTGCGGGAGCAGCTGCTGGAGCTTTTCAACCGAGCTGCAAGAGTGAAAAGTGTGATGGCATGTCTATCTGAGAAGGAAGGTTCGGTGCCGCAGCCTGTTGTGCACAATTTATATGCTGATAAGAGAAGGGGGTGCTTTTGCAACGTTTTCCTTCCTGACACTTCTGTCTCTGTGAGCTTTAGCTGCTTGGACTCAGGGATACCGAAGGTATGTGAAAGTGACTGGGATGCGAGAATCATGTTGCACAGGGAACTGGGAAGGTCAGCAAATGTTTCCTGTCCTGGCACATCTCTCAGTCTGAACTGCAGCTGCAGATGCTTCACTTCCGCCAAGGACTCTGCCACCTTGAGAGAAGGATGCGCTCTATGGAGTTGAGAAAGAAAGTGCGTCTCACTAGCTTCTTTCCTCTACTTCATAGACAGCAAAGGGGCTATGAAAGGCAGCACTGGCTTTTTGTTCTAGGACTTCTTCTTTACAAGCAGCTGCTGGATGTTTGGAAGGGGGTTTGGGATATGCAAAAATGAGAGGCTAAGATGGTAAGAGGGTAAGATGGAAGTCATCTGGCAAAAGCAGAGCTCACAAAAGGGCCAGCTGAGAAAGCTCTTGCTGCCTACAACTTCAACTGCACCCCTCAAAGCAGCAGCACACACGCTGCTCTCGGCACTTTCCTTCTCAGCTCTACGCACCATCCTAAGCCTTGCCTCTCCCACACTCAGGATCCAAAGACAACGGCACCAGGGACTGCTCACACACTAAAGGCACCAGGACAAAAGGCTCACCAGCTTGGCCTTTGCATTCCCGCTGACAGCTCCACAGCTTGAACCCAGAGAACTGCCTGCTGCCAACAGCCTTTCCAATCACTCTGAGCACCTCATGACAAGGAGTGTGGGGAATGAATCTCCAGCAGCCTCCTGCCCCAGGCTGTCCCCCGGGAGCAGCCCTGCTCCAGGCCGTGACTGCCACCTGCACAGCCAAAGGACCCAGAGCCGGTGTTACACACCACGGCTGTGCCTGGCACAGAGACACCAGTGGCCACACAAGTGGCCATGGCACTGTCCACACACAGTCCCTGCTGCTGCTCCCCCAGCCGCTGGCACCAACTCCCAGCCACCCACTCCTAAAGCCACGGGGCCCACTGGGACATTGCGGGGGCTCGTGGAAGCCAGCGGCCATTGTGACACAGCGGGGCTGCACAGAGCCCACGGTGCTTTGTGACCCGTGGCTCCCAGGAGAGCCTTTGTGATGCTGGGGAACTACAAGGAAGCCTGGCTCCTCTGTGACACCACCACAGAAGCTCAGGGGAGCCCTTGAGACTGTGCTGATGCTATTGAACCTGATGCAACCCTGCCTCCTCTGTGACACCACAGAAGCTCTTGGAGCCCTGGAGACCGTGGTGATGCTATGGAACCTGATGCAACCCTGCCTCCTCTGTAACACCACAGAACCTCTGGGAGCTCTGGAGACCGTGGTGATGCTATGGAACCTGATGCAACCCTGCCTCCACTGTGACACCACAGAAGCTCAGGGAGCCCTGGAGACTGTGGTGATGCTATGGAACCTGATGCAACCCTGCCTCCACTGTGACACCACAGAACCTCTGGGAGCCCTGGAGACCGTGCTGATGCTATGGAACCTGATGCAACCCTGCCTCCACTGTGACACCACAGAAGCTCGGGGAGCTCTGCAGACCGTGGGGATGCTGGCGAAGCTGACGGAACCCTGGACACCACAGTGACGCTATGGAACCTGGTGGAACCGAGGGGCCACAGTGACACTGTGGGGCCTTTTGGAAGCAACAGGACCCTGGTGGGAAGCCACGGGATGATTAATCCTGCACGAACCTGCTCCAGGTGGGCTCCTCTCTCCCGGCTTCCACAGGTGCTGCTAGGATCCCACTCCGGCACTGGCTTGGCACGGGCTCACGGCTTCCTTTGGCAATGGCTCTGCTCCAGGATGGCATGCTGCAGAGAATGCAGGTAGATTTTGTGCTCACTCCTGGCATGCAGCTGGACAATAAAGCCTGATCCAGCCCCCCCTCAGCATATGTCCGGCTCTGGCATTGGGGCGGGGCAACTTTGGGAGCAGCCCCAGCCCTGCTCCTGCTCCCGGCTGGGCACCCAGCTGCTGGGACACAGGTGTGTCCTGATGCCACCGTCTACTCCTTTGAGAAGGGGAGGACAGAGTGCATCAGGGAGTTTGGTGTGGCTTACATGCGGCAAGGAGAAGGTGCAGCCCCAAACTGGCTTTCACTTCTAGAACCTTTTGCTATTGCGGGAGCAGCTGCTGGAGCTTTTCAACCGAGCTGCAAGAGTGAAAAGTGTGATGGCATGTCTATCTGAGAAGGAAGGTTCGGTGCCGCAGCCTGTTGTGCACAATTTATATGCTGATAAGAGAAGGGGGTGCTTTTGGAACGTTTTCCTTCCTGACACTTCTGTCTCTGTGAGCTTTAGCTGCTTGGACTCAGGGATACCGAAGGTATGTGAAAGTGACTGGGATGCGAGAATCATGTTGCACAGGGAACAGGGAAGGTCAGCAAATGTTTCCTGTCCTGGCACATCTCTCAGTCTGAACTGCAGCTGCAGATGCTTCACTTCCGCCAAGGACTCTGCCACCTTGAGAGAAGGATGCGCTCTATGGAGTTGAGAAAGAAAGTGCGTCTCACTAGCTTCTTTCCTCTACTTCATAGACAGCAAAGGGGCTATGAAAGGCAGCACTGGCTTTTTGTTCTAGGACTTCTTCTTTACAAGCAGCTGCTGGATGTTTGGAAGGGGGTTTGGGATATGCAAAAATGAGAGGCTAAGATGGTAAGAGGGTAAGATGGAAGTCATCTGGCAAAAGCAGAGCTCACAAAAGGGCCAGCTGAGAAAGCTCTTGCTGCCTACAACTTCAACTGCACCCCTCAAAGCAGCAGCACACACGCTGCTCTCGGCACTTTCCTTCTCAGCTCTACGCACCATCCTAAGCCTTGCCTCTCCCACACTCAGGATCCAAAGACAACGGCACCAGGGACTGCTCACACACTAAAGGCACCAGGACAAAAGGCTCACCAGCTTGGCCTTTGCATTCCCGCTGACAGCTCCACAGCTTGAACCCAGAGAACTGCCTGCTGCCAACAGCCTTTCCAATCACTCTGAGCACCTCATGACAAGGAGTGTGGGGAATGAATCTCCAGCAGCCTCCTGCCCCAGGCTGTCCCCCGGGAGCAGCCCTGCTCCAGGCCGTGACTGCCACCTGCACAGCCAAAGGACCCAGAGCCGGTGTTACACACCACGGCTGTGCCTGGCACAGAGACACCAGTGGCCACACAAGTGGCCATGGCACTGTCCACACACAGTCCCTGCTGCTGCTCCCCCAGCCGCTGGCACCAACTCCCAGCCACCCACTCCTAAAGCCACGGGGCCCACTGGGACATTGCGGGGGCTCGTGGAAGCCAGCGGCCATTGTGACACAGCGGGGCTGCACAGAGCCCACGGTGCTTTGTGACCCGTGGCTCCCAGGAGAGCCTTTGTGATGCTGGGGAACTACAAGGAAGCCTGGCTCCTCTGTGACACCACCACAGAAGCTCAGGGGAGCCCTTGAGACTGTGCTGATGCTATTGAACCTGATGCAACCCTGCCTCCTCTGTGACACCACAGAAGCTCTTGGAGCCCTGGAGACCGTGGTGATGCTATGGAACCTGATGCAACCCTGCCTCCTCTGTAACACCACAGAACCTCTGGGAGCTCTGGAGACCGTGGTGATGCTATGGAACCTGATGCAACCCTGCCTCCACTGTGACACCACAGAAGCTCAGGGAGCCCTGGAGACTGTGGTGATGCTATGGAACCTGATGCAACCCTGCCTCCACTGTGACACCACAGAACCTCTGGGAGCCCTGGAGACCGTGCTGATGCTATGGAACCTGATGCAACCCTGCCTCCACTGTGACACCACAGAAGCTCGGGGAGCTCTGCAGACCGTGGGGATGCTGGCGAAGCTGACGGAACCCTGGGCACCACAGTGACGCTATGGAACCTGGTGGAACCGAGGGGCCACAGTGACACTGTGGGGCCTTTTGGAAGCAACAGGACCCTGGTGGGAAGCCACGGGATGATTAATCCTGCACGAACCTGCTCCAGGTGGGCTCCTCTCTCCCGGCTTCCACAGGTGCTGCTAGGATCCCACTCCGGCACTGGCTTGGCACGGGCTCACGGCTTCCTTTGGCAATGGCTCTGCTCCAGGATGGCATGCTGCAGAGAATGCAGGTAGATTTTGTGCTCACTCCTGGCATGCAGCTGGACAATAAAGCCTGATCCAGCCCCCCCTCAGCATATGTCCGGCTCTGGCATTGGGGCGGGGCAACTTTGGGAGCAGCCCCAGCCCTGCTCCTGCTCCCGGCTGGGCACCCAGCTGCTGGGACACAGGTGTGTCCTGATGCCACCGTCTACTCCTTTGAGAAGGGGAGGACAGAGTGCATCAGGGAGTTTGGTGTGGCTTACATGCGGCAAGGAGAAGGTGCAGCCCCAAACTGGCTTTCACTTCTAGAACCTTTTGCTATTGCGGGAGCAGCTGCTGGAGCTTTTCAACCGAGCTGCAAGAGTGAAAAGTGTGATGGCATGTCTATCTGAGAAGGAAGGTTCGGTGCCGCAGCCTGTTGTGCACAATTTATATGCTGATAAGAGAAGGGGGTGCTTTTGCAACGTTTTCCTTCCTGACACTTCTGTCTCTGTGAGCTTTAGCTGCTTGGACTCAGGGGTACCGAAGGTATGTGAAAGTGACTGGGATGCGAGAATCATGTTGCACAGGGAACAGGGAAGGTCAGCAAATGTTTCCTGTCCTGGCACATCTCTCAGTCTGAACTGCAGCTGCAGATGCTTCACTTCCGCCAAGGACTCTGCCACCTTGAGAGAAGGATGCGCTCTATGGAGTTGAGAAAGAAAGTGCGTCTCACTAGCTTCTTTCCTCTACTTCATAGACAGCAAAGGGGCTATGAAAGGCAGCACTGGCTTTTTGTTCTAGGACTTCTTCTTTACAAGCAGCTGCTGGATGTTTGGAAGGGGGTTTGGGATATGCAAAAATGAGAGGCTAAGATGGTAAGAGGGTAAGATGGAAGTCATCTGGCAAAAGCAGAGCTCACAAAAGGGCCAGCTGAGAAAGCTCTTGCTGCCTACAACTTCAACTGCACCCCTCAAAGCAGCAGCACACACGCTGCTCTCGGCACTTTCCTTCTCAGCTCTACGCACCATCCTAAGCCTTGCCTCTCCCACACTCAGGATCCAAAGACAACGGCACCAGGGACTGCTCACACACTAAAGGCACCAGGACAAAAGGCTCACCAGCTTGGCCTTTGCATTCCCGCTGACAGCTCCACAGCTTGAACCCAGAGAACTGCCTGCTGCCAACAGCCTTTCCAATCACTCTGAGCACCTCATGACAAGGAGTGTGGGGAATGAATCTCCAGCAGCCTCCTGCCCCAGGCTGTCCCCCGGGAGCAGCCCTGCTCCAGGCCGTGACTGCCACCTGCACAGCCAAAGGACCCAGAGCCGGTGTTACACACCACGGCTGTGCCTGGCACAGAGACACCAGTGGCCACACAAGTGGCCATGGCACTGTCCACACACAGTCCCTGCTGCTGCTCCCCCAGCCGCTGGCACCAACTCCCAGCCACCCACTCCTAAAGCCACGGGGCCCACTGGGACATTGCGGGGGCTCGTGGAAGCCAGCGGCCATTGTGACACAGCGGGGCTGCACAGAGCCCACGGTGCTTTGTGACCCGTGGCTCCCAGGAGAGCCTTTGTGATGCTGGGGAACTACAAGGAAGCCTGGCTCCTCTGTGACACCACCACAGAAGCTCAGGGGAGCCCTTGAGACTGTGCTGATGCTATTGAACCTGATGCAACCCTGCCTCCTCTGTGACACCACAGAAGCTCTTGGAGCCCTGGAGACCGTGGTGATGCTATGGAACCTGATGCAACCCTGCCTCCTCTGTAACACCACAGAACCTCTGGGAGCTCTGGAGACCGTGGTGATGCTATGGAACCTGATGCAACCCTGCCTCCACTGTGACACCACAGAAGCTCAGGGAGCCCTGGAGACTGTGGTGATGCTATGGAACCTGATGCAACCCTGCCTCCACTGTGACACCACAGAACCTCTGGGAGCCCTGGAGACCGTGCTGATGCTATGGAACCTGATGCAACCCTGCCTCCACTGTGACACCACAGAAGCTCGGGGAGCTCTGCAGACCGTGGGGATGCTGGCGAAGCTGACGGAACCCTGGGCACCACAGTGACGCTATGGAACCTGGTGGAACCGAGGGGCCACAGTGACACTGTGGGGCCTTTTGGAAGCAACAGGACCCTGGTGGGAAGCCACGGGATGATTAATCCTGCACGAACCTGCTCCAGGTGGGCTCCTCTCTCCCGGCTTCCACAGGTGCTGCTAGGATCCCACTCCGGCACTGGCTTGGCACGGGCTCACGGCTTCCTTTGGCAATGGCTCTGCTCCAGGATGGCATGCTGCAGAGAATGCAGGTAGATTTTGTGCTCACTCCTGGCATGCAGCTGGACAATAAAGCCTGATCCAGCCCCCCCTCAGCATATGTCCGGCTCTGGCATTGGGGCGGGGCAACTTTGGGAGCAGCCCCAGCCCTGCTCCTGCTCCCGGCTGGGCACCCAGCTGCTGGGACACAGGTGTGTCCTGATGCCACCGTCTACTCCTTTGAGAAGGGGAGGACAGAGTGCATCAGGGAGTTTGGTGTGGCTTACATGCGGCAAGGAGAAGGTGCAGCCCCAAACTGGCTTTCACTTCTAGAACCTTTTGCTATTGCGGGAGCAGCTGCTGGAGCTTTTCAACCGAGCTGCAAGAGTGAAAAGTGTGATGGCATGTCTATCTGAGAAGGAAGGTTCGGTGCCGCAGCCTGTTGTGCACAATTTATATGCTGATAAGAGAAGGGGGTGCTTTTGCAACGTTTTCCTTCCTGACACTTCTGTCTCTGTGAGCTTTAGCTGCTTGGACTCAGGGGTACCGAAGGTATGTGAAAGTGACTGGGATGCGAGAATCATGTTGCACAGGGAACAGGGAAGGTCAGCAAATGTTTCCTGTCCTGGCACATCTCTCAGTCTGAACTGCAGCTGCAGATGCTTCACTTCCGCCAAGGACTCTGCCACCTTGAGAGAAGGATGCGCTCTATGGAGTTGAGAAAGAAAGTGCGTCTCACTAGCTTCTTTCCTCTACTTCATAGACAGCAAAGGGGCTATGAAAGGCAGCACTGGCTTTTTGTTCTAGGACTTCTTCTTTACAAGCAGCTGCTGGATGTTTGGAAGGGGGTTTGGGATATGCAAAAATGAGAGGCTAAGATGGTAAGAGGGTAAGATGGAAGTCATCTGGCAAAAGCAGAGCTCACAAAAGGGCCAGCTGAGAAAGCTCTTGCTGCCTACAACTTCAACTGCACCCCTCAAAGCAGCAGCACACACGCTGCTCTCGGCACTTTCCTTCTCAGCTCTACGCACCATCCTAAGCCTTGCCTCTCCCACACTCAGGATCCAAAGACAACGGCACCAGGGACTGCTCACACACTAAAGGCACCAGGACAAAAGGCTCACCAGCTTGGCCTTTGCATTCCCGCTGACAGCTCCACAGCTTGAACCCAGAGAACTGCCTGCTGCCAACAGCCTTTCCAATCACTCTGAGCACCTCATGACAAGGAGTGTGGGGAATGAATCTCCAGCAGCCTCCTGCCCCAGGCTGTCCCCCGGGAGCAGCCCTGCTCCAGGCCGTGACTGCCACCTGCACAGCCAAAGGACCCAGAGCCGGTGTTACACACCACGGCTGTGCCTGGCACAGAGACACCAGTGGCCACACAAGTGGCCATGGCACTGTCCACACACAGTCCCTGCTGCTGCTCCCCCAGCCGCTGGCACCAACTCCCAGCCACCCACTCCTAAAGCCACGGGGCCCACTGGGACATTGCGGGGGCTCGTGGAAGCCAGCGGCCATTGTGACACAGCGGGGCTGCACAGAGCCCACGGTGCTTTGTGACCCGTGGCTCCCAGGAGAGCCTTTGTGATGCTGGGGAACTACAAGGAAGCCTGGCTCCTCTGTGACACCACCACAGAAGCTCAGGGGAGCCCTTGAGACTGTGCTGATGCTATTGAACCTGATGCAACCCTGCCTCCTCTGTGACACCACAGAAGCTCTTGGAGCCCTGGAGACCGTGGTGATGCTATGGAACCTGATGCAACCCTGCCTCCTCTGTAACACCACAGAACCTCTGGGAGCTCTGGAGACCGTGCTGATGCTATGGAACCTGATGCAACCCTGCCTCCACTGTGACACCACAGAAGCTCAGGGAGCCCTGGAGACTGTGGTGATGCTATGGAACCTGATGCAACCCTGCCTCCACTGTGACACCACAGAACCTCTGGGAGCCCTGGAGACCGTGCTGATGCTATGGAACCTGATGCAACCCTGCCTCCACTGTGACACCACAGAAGCTCGGGGAGCTCTGCAGACCGTGGGGATGCTATGGAAGCTGACGGAACCCTGGGCACCACAGTGACGCTATGGAACCTGGTGGAACCGAGGGGCCACAGTGACACTGTGGGGCCTTTTGGAAGCAACAGGACCCTGGTGGGAAGCCACGGGATGATTAATCCTGCACGAACCTGCTCCAGGTGGGCTCCTCTCTCCCGGCTTCCACAGGTGCTGCTAGGATCCCACTCCGGCACTGGCTTGGCACGGGCTCACGGCTTCCTTTGGCAATGGCTCTGCTCCAGGATGGCATGCTGCAGAGAATGCAGGTAGATTTTGTGCTCACTCCTGGCATGCAGCTGGACAATAAAGCCTGATCCAGCCCCCCCTCAGCATATGTCTGGCTCTGGCATTGGGGCGGGGCAACTTTGGGAGCAGCCCCAGCCCTGCTCCTGCTCCCGGCTGGGCACCCAGCTGCTGGGACACAGGTGTGTCCTGATGCCACCGTCTACTCCTTTGAGAAGGGGAGGACAGAGTGCATCAGGGAGTTTGGTGTGGCTTACATGCGGCAAGGAGAAGGTGCAGCCCCAAACTGGCTTTCACTTCTAGAACCTTTTGCTATTGCGGGAGCAGCTGCTGGAGCTTTTCAACCGAGCTGCAAGAGTGAAAAGTGTGATGGCATGTCTATCTGAGAAGGAAGGTTCGGTGCCGCAGCCTGTTGTGCACAATTTATATGCTGATAACAGAAGGGGGTGCTTTTGGAACGTTTTCCTTCCTGACACTTCTGTCTCTGTGAGCTTTAGCTGCTTGGACTCAGGGATACCGAAGGTATGTGAAAGTGACTGGGATGCGAGAATCATGTTGCACAGGGAACAGGGAAGGTCAGCAAATTTTTCCTGTCCTGGCACATCTCTCAGTCTGAACTGCAGCTGCAGATGCTTCACTTCCGCCAAGGACTCTGCCACCTTGAGAGAAGGATGCGCTCTATGGAGTTGAGAAAGAAAGTGCGTCTCACTAGCTTCTTTCCTCTACTTCATAGACAGCAAAGGGGCTATGAAAGGCAGCACTGGCTTTTTGTTCTAGGACTTCTTCTTTACAAGCAGCTGCTGGATGTTTGGAAGGGGGTTTGGGATATGCAAAAATGAGAGGCTAAGATGGTAAGAGGGTAAGATGGAAGTCATCTGGCAAAAGCAGAGCTCACAAAAGGGCCAGCTGAGAAAGCTCTTGCTGCCTACAACTTCAACTGCACCCCTCAAAGCAGCAGCACACACGCTGCTCTCGGCACTTTCCTTCTCAGCTCTACGCACCATCCTAAGCCTTGCCTCTCCCACACTCAGGATCCAAAGACAACGGCACCAGGGACTGCTCACACACTAAAGGCACCAGGACAAAAGGCTCACCAGCTTGGCCTTTGCATTCCCGCTGACAGCTCCACAGCTTGAACCCAGAGAACTGCCTGCTGCCAACAGCCTTTCCAATCACTCTGAGCACCTCATGACAAGGAGTGTGGGGAATGAATCTCCAGCAGCCTCCTGCCCCAGGCTGTCCCCCGGGAGCAGCCCTGCTCCAGGCCGTGACTGCCACCTGCACAGCCAAAGGACCCAGAGCCGGTGTTACACACCACGGCTGTGCCTGGCACAGAGACACCAGTGGCCACACAAGTGGCCATGGCACTGTCCACACACAGTCCCTGCTGCTGCTCCCCCAGCCGCTGGCACCAACTCCCAGCCACCCACTCCTAAAGCCACGGGGCCCACTGGGACATTGCGGGGGCTCGTGGAAGCCAGCGGCCATTGTGACACAGCGGGGCTGCACAGAGCCCACGGTGCTTTGTGACCCGTGGCTCCCAGGAGAGCCTTTGTGATGCTGGGGAACTACAAGGAAGCCTGGCTCCTCTGTGACACCACCACAGAAGCTCAGGGGAGCCCTTGAGACTGTGCTGATGCTATTGAACCTGATGCAACCCTGCCTCCTCTGTGACACCACAGAAGCTCTTGGAGCCCTGGAGACCGTGCTGATGCTATGGAACCTGATGCAACCCTGCCTCCTCTGTAACACCACAGAACCTCTGGGAGCTCTGGAGACCGTGGTGATGCTATGGAACCTGATGCAACCCTGCCTCCACTGTGACACCACAGAAGCTCAGGGAGCCCTGGAGACTGTGGTGATGCTATGGAACCTGATGCAACCCTGCCTCCACTGTGACACCACAGAACCTCTGGGAGCCCTGGAGACCGTGCTGATGCTATGGAACCTGATGCAACCCTGCCTCCACTGTGACACCACAGAAGCTCGGGGAGCTCTGCAGACCGTGGGGATGCTGGCGAAGCTGACGGAACCCTGGGCACCACAGTGACGCTATGGAACCTGGTGGAACCGAGGGGCCACAGTGACACTGTGGGGCCTTTTGGAAGCAACAGGACCCTGGTGGGAAGCCACGGGATGATTAATCCTGCACGAACCTGCTCCAGGTGGGCTCCTCTCTCCCGGCTTCCACAGGTGCTGCTAGGATCCCACTCCGGCACTGGCTTGGCACGGGCTCACGGCTTCCTTTGGCAATGGCTCTGCTCCAGGATGGCATGCTGCAGAGAATGCAGGTAGATTTTGTGCTCACTCCTGGCATGCAGCTGGACAATAAAGCCTGATCCAGCCCCCCCTCAGCATATGTCCGGCTCTGGCATTGGGGCGGGGCAACTTTGGGAGCAGCCCCAGCCCTGCTCCTGCTCCCGGCTGGGCACCCAGCTGCTGGGACACAGGTGTGTCCTGATGCCACCGTCTACTCCTTTGAGAAGGGGAGGACAGAGTGCATCAGGGAGTTTGGTGTGGCTTACATGCGGCAAGGAGAAGGTGCAGCCCCAAACTGGCTTTCACTTCTAGAACCTTTTGCTATTGCGGGAGCAGCTGCTGGAGCTTTTCAACCGAGCTGCAAGAGTGAAAAGTGTGATGGCATGTCTATCTGAGAAGGAAGGTTCGGTGCCGCAGCCTGTTGTGCACAATTTATATGCTGATAAGAGAAGGGGGTGCTTTTGGAACGTTTTCCTTCCTGACACTTCTGTCTCTGTGAGCTTTAGCTGCTTGGACTCAGGGATACCGAAGGTATGTGAAAGTGACTGGGATGCGAGAATCATGTTGCACAGGGAACAGGGAAGGTCAGCAAATGTTTCCTGTCCTGGCACATCTCTCAGTCTGAACTGCAGCTGCAGATGCTTCACTTCCGCCAAGGACTCTGCCACCTTGAGAGAAGGATGCGCTCTATGGAGTTGAGAAAGAAAGTGCGTCTCACTAGCTTCTTTCCTCTACTTCATAGACAGCAAAGGGGCTATGAAAGGCAGCACTGGCTTTTTGTTCTAGGACTTCTTCTTTACAAGCAGCTGCTGGATGTTTGGAAGGGGGTTTGGGATATGCAAAAATGAGAGGCTAAGATGGTAAGAGGGTAAGATGGAAGTCATCTGGCAAAAGCAGAGCTCACAAAAGGGCCAGCTGAGAAAGCTCTTGCTGCCTACAACTTCAACTGCACCCCTCAAAGCAGCAGCACACACGCTGCTCTCGGCACTTTCCTTCTCAGCTCTACGCACCATCCTAAGCCTTGCCTCTCCCACACTCAGGATCCAAAGACAACGGCACCAGGGACTGCTCACACACTAAAGGCACCAGGACAAAAGGCTCACCAGCTTGGCCTTTGCATTCCCGCTGACAGCTCCACAGCTTGAACCCAGAGAACTGCCTGCTGCCAACAGCCTTTCCAATCACTCTGAGCACCTCATGACAAGGAGTGTGGGGAATGAATCTCCAGCAGCCTCCTGCCCCAGGCTGTCCCCCGGGAGCAGCCCTGCTCCAGGCCGTGACTGCGACCTGCACAGCCAAAGGACCCAGAGCCGGTGTTACACACCACGGCTGTGCCTGGCACAGAGACACCAGTGGCCACACAAGTGGCCATGGCACTGTCCACACACAGTCCCTGCTGCTGCTCCCCCAGCCGCTGGCACCAACTCCCAGCCACCCACTCCTAAAGCCACGGGGCCCACTGGGACATTGCGGGGGCTCGTGGAAGCCAGCGGCCATTGTGACACAGCGGGGCTGCACAGAGCCCACGGTGCTTTGTGACCCGTGGCTCCCAGGAGAGCCTTTGTGATGCTGGGGAACTACAAGGAAGCCTGGCTCCTCTGTGACACCACCACAGAAGCTCAGGGGAGCCCTTGAGACTGTGCTGATGCTATTGAACCTGATGCAACCCTGCCTCCTCTGTGACACCACAGAAGCTCTTGGAGCCCTGGAGACCGTGGTGATGCTATGGAACCTGATGCAACCCTGCCTCCTCTGTAACACCACAGAACCTCTGGGAGCTCTGGAGACCGTGCTGATGCTATGGAACCTGATGCAACCCTGCCTCCACTGTGACACCACAGAAGCTCAGGGAGCCCTGGAGACTGTGGTGATGCTATGGAACCTGATGCAACCCTGCCTCCACTGTGACACCACAGAACCTCTGGGAGCCCTGGAGACCGTGCTGATGCTATGGAACCTGATGCAACCCTGCCTCCACTGTGACACCACAGAAGCTCGGGGAGCTCTGCAGACCGTGGGGATGCTGGCGAAGCTGACGGAACCCTGGGCACCACAGTGACGCTATGGAACCTGGTGGAACCGAGGGGCCACAGTGACACTGTGGGGCCTTTTGGAAGCAACAGGACCCTGGTGGGAAGCCACGGGATGATTAATCCTGCACGAACCTGCTCCAGGTGGGCTCCTCTCTCCCGGCTTCCACAGGTGCTGCTAGGATCCCACTCCGGCACTGGCTTGGCACGGGCTCACGGCTTCCTTTGGCAATGGCTCTGCTCCAGGATGGCATGCTGCAGAGAATGCAGGTAGATTTTGTGCTCACTCCTGGCATGCAGCTGGACAATAAAGCCTGATCCAGCCCCCCCTCAGCATATGTCCGGCTCTGGCATTGGGGCGGGGCAACTTTGGGAGCAGCCCCAGCCCTGCTCCTGCTCCCGGCTGGGCACCCAGCTGCTGGGACACAGGTGTGTCCTGATGCCACCGTCTACTCCTTTGAGAAGGGGAGGACAGAGTGCATCAGGGAGTTTGGTGTGGCTTACATGCGGCAAGGAGAAGGTGCAGCCCCAAACTGGCTTTCACTTCTAGAACCTTTTGCTATTGCGGGAGCAGCTGCTGGAGCTTTTCAACCGAGCTGCAAGAGTGAAAAGTGTGATGGCATGTCTATCTGAGAAGGAAGGTTCGGTGCCGCAGCCTGTTGTGCACAATTTATATGCTGATAAGAGAAGGGGGTGCTTTTGGAACGTTTTCCTTCCTGACACTTCTGTCTCTGTGAGCTTTAGCTGCTTGGACTCAGGGGTACCGAAGGTATGTGAAAGTGACTGGGATGCGAGAATCATGTTGCACAGGGAACAGGGAAGGTCAGCAAATGTTTCCTGTCCTGGCACATCTCTCAGTCTGAACTGCAGCTGCAGATGCTTCACTTCCGCCAAGGACTCTGCCACCTTGAGAGAAGGATGCGCTCTATGGAGTTGAGAAAGAAAGTGCGTCTCACTAGCTTCTTTCCTCTACTTCATAGACAGCAAAGGGGCTATGAAAGGCAGCACTGGCTTTTTGTTCTAGGACTTCTTCTTTACAAGCAGCTGCTGGATGTTTGGAAGGGGGTTTGGGATATGCAAAAATGAGAGGCTAAGATGGTAAGAGGGTAAGATGGAAGTCATCTGGCAAAAGCAGAGCTCACAAAAGGGCCAGCTGAGAAAGCTCTTGCTGCCTACAACTTCAACTGCACCCCTCAAAGCAGCAGCACACACGCTGCTCTCGGCACTTTCCTTCTCAGCTCTACGCACCATCCTAAGCCTTGCCTCTCCCACACTCAGGATCCAAAGACAACGGCACCAGGGACTGCTCACACACTAAAGGCACCAGGACAAAAGGCTCACCAGCTTGGCCTTTGCATTCCCGCTGACAGCTCCACAGCTTGAACCCAGAGAACTGCCTGCTGCCAACAGCCTTTCCAATCACTCTGAGCACCTCATGACAAGGAGTGTGGGGAATGAATCTCCAGCAGCCTCCTGCCCCAGGCTGTCCCCCGGGAGCAGCCCTGCTCCAGGCCGTGACTGCCACCTGCACAGCCAAAGGACCCAGAGCCGGTGTTACACACCACGGCTGTGCCTGGCACAGAGACACCAGTGGCCACACAAGTGGCCATGGCACTGTCCACACACAGTCCCTGCTGCTGCTCCCCCAGCCGCTGGCACCAACTCCCAGCCACCCACTCCTAAAGCCACGGGGCCCACTGGGACATTGCGGGGGCTCGTGGAAGCCAGCGGCCATTGTGACACAGCGGGGCTGCACAGAGCCCACGGTGCTTTGTGACCCGTGGCTCCCAGGAGAGCCTTTGTGATGCTGGGGAACTACAAGGAAGCCTGGCTCCTCTGTGACACCACCACAGAAGCTCAGGGGAGCCCTTGAGACTGTGCTGATGCTATTGAACCTGATGCAACCCTGCCTCCTCTGTGACACCACAGAAGCTCTTGGAGCCCTGGAGACCGTGCTGATGCTATGGAACCTGATGCAACCCTGCCTCCTCTGTAACACCACAGAACCTCTGGGAGCTCTGGAGACCGTGGTGATGCTATGGAACCTGATGCAACCCTGCCTCCACTGTGACACCACAGAAGCTCAGGGAGCCCTGGAGACTGTGGTGATGCTATGGAACCTGATGCAACCCTGCCTCCACTGTGACACCACAGAACCTCTGGGAGCCCTGGAGACCGTGCTGATGCTATGGAACCTGATGCAACCCTGCCTCCACTGTGACACCACAGAAGCTCGGGGAGCTCTGCAGACCGTGGGGATGCTGGCGAAGCTGACGGAACCCTGGGCACCACAGTGACGCTATGGAACCTGGTGGAACCGAGGGGCCACAGTGACACTGTGGGGCCTTTTGGAAGCAACAGGACCCTGGTGGGAAGCCACGGGATGATTAATCCTGCACGAACCTGCTCCAGGTGGGCTCCTCTCTCCCGGCTTCCACAGGTGCTGCTAGGATCCCACTCCGGCACTGGCTTGGCACGGGCTCACGGCTTCCTTTGGCAATGGCTCTGCTCCAGGATGGCATGCTGCAGAGAATGCAGGTAGATTTTGTGCTCACTCCTGGCATGCAGCTGGACAATAAAGCCTGATCCAGCCCCCCCTCAGCATATGTCCGGCTCTGGCATTGGGGCGGGGCAACTTTGGGAGCAGCCCCAGCCCTGCTCCTGCTCCCGGCTGGGCACCCAGCTGCTGGGACACAGGTGTGTCCTGATGCCACCGTCTACTCCTTTGAGAAGGGGAGGACAGAGTGCATCAGGGAGTTTGGTGTGGCTTACATGCGGCAAGGAGAAGGTGCAGCCCCAAACTGGCTTTCACTTCTAGAACCTTTTGCTATTGCGGGAGCAGCTGCTGGAGCTTTTCAACCGAGCTGCAAGAGTGAAAAGTGTGATGGCATGTCTATCTGAGAAGGAAGGTTCGGTGCCGCAGCCTGTTGTGCACAATTTATATGCTGATAAGAGAAGGGGGTGCTTTTGGAACGTTTTCCTTCCTGACACTTCTGTCTCTGTGAGCTTTAGCTGCTTGGACTCAGGGGTACCGAAGGTATGTGAAAGTGACTGGGATGCGAGAATCATGTTGCACAGGGAACAGGGAAGGTCAGCAAATGTTTCCTGTCCTGGCACATCTCTCAGTCTGAACTGCAGCTGCAGATGCTTCACTTCCGCCAAGGACTCTGCCACCTTGAGAGAAGGATGCGCTCTATGGAGTTGAGAAAGAAAGTGCGTCTCACTAGCTTCTTTCCTCTACTTCATAGACAGCAAAGGGGCTATGAAAGGCAGCACTGGCTTTTTGTTCTAGGACTTCTTCTTTACAAGCAGCTGCTGGATGTTTGGAAGGGGGTTTGGGATATGCAAAAATGAGAGGCTAAGATGGTAAGAGGGTAAGATGGAAGTCATCTGGCAAAAGCAGAGCTCACAAAAGGGCCAGCTGAGAAAGCTCTTGCTGCCTACAACTTCAACTGCACCCCTCAAAGCAGCAGCACACACGCTGCTCTCGGCACTTTCCTTCTCAGCTCTACGCACCATCCTAAGCCTTGCCTCTCCCACACTCAGGATCCAAAGACAACGGCACCAGGGACTGCTCACACACTAAAGGCACCAGGACAAAAGGCTCACCAGCTTGGCCTTTGCATTCCCGCTGACAGCTCCACAGCTTGAACCCAGAGAACTGCCTGCTGCCAACAGCCTTTCCAATCACTCTGAGCACCTCATGACAAGGAGTGTGGGGAATGAATCTCCAGCAGCCTCCTGCCCCAGGCTGTCCCCCGGGAGCAGCCCTGCTCCAGGCCGTGACTGCGACCTGCACAGCCAAAGGACCCAGAGCCGGTGTTACACACCACGGCTGTGCCTGGCACAGAGACACCAGTGGCCACACAAGTGGCCATGGCACTGTCCACACACAGTCCCTGCTGCTGCTCCCCCAGCCGCTGGCACCAACTCCCAGCCACCCACTCCTAAAGCCACGGGGCCCACTGGGACATTGCGGGGGCTCGTGGAAGCCAGCGGCCATTGTGACACAGCGGGGCTGCACAGAGCCCACGGTGCTTTGTGACCCGTGGCTCCCAGGAGAGCCTTTGTGATGCTGGGGAACTACAAGGAAGCCTGGCTCCTCTGTGACACCACCACAGAAGCTCAGGGGAGCCCTTGAGACTGTGCTGATGCTATTGAACCTGATGCAACCCTGCCTCCTCTGTGACACCACAGAAGCTCTTGGAGCCCTGGAGACCGTGGTGATGCTATGGAACCTGATGCAACCCTGCCTCCTCTGTAACACCACAGAACCTCTGGGAGCTCTGGAGACCGTGCTGATGCTATGGAACCTGATGCAACCCTGCCTCCACTGTGACACCACAGAAGCTCAGGGAGCCCTGGAGACTGTGGTGATGCTATGGAACCTGATGCAACCCTGCCTCCACTGTGACACCACAGAACCTCTGGGAGCCCTGGAGACCGTGCTGATGCTATGGAACCTGATGCAACCCTGCCTCCACTGTGACACCACAGAAGCTCGGGGAGCTCTGCAGACCGTGGGGATGCTGGCGAAGCTGACGGAACCCTGGGCACCACAGTGACGCTATGGAACCTGGTGGAACCGAGGGGCCACAGTGACACTGTGGGGCCTTTTGGAAGCAACAGGACCCTGGTGGGAAGCCACGGGATGATTAATCCTGCACGAACCTGCTCCAGGTGGGCTCCTCTCTCCCGGCTTCCACAGGTGCTGCTAGGATCCCACTCCGGCACTGGCTTGGCACGGGCTCACGGCTTCCTTTGGCAATGGCTCTGCTCCAGGATGGCATGCTGCAGAGAATGCAGGTAGATTTTGTGCTCACTCCTGGCATGCAGCTGGACAATAAAGCCTGATCCAGCCCCCCCTCAGCATATGTCCGGCTCTGGCATTGGGGCGGGGCAACTTTGGGAGCAGCCCCAGCCCTGCTCCTGCTCCCGGCTGGGCACCCAGCTGCTGGGACACAGGTGTGTCCTGATGCCACCGTCTACTCCTTTGAGAAGGGGAGGACAGAGTGCATCAGGGAGTTTGGTGTGGCTTACATGCGGCAAGGAGAAGGTGCAGCCCCAAACTGGCTTTCACTTCTAGAACCTTTTGCTATTGCGGGAGCAGCTGCTGGAGCTTTTCAACCGAGCTGCAAGAGTGAAAAGTGTGATGGCATGTCTATCTGAGAAGGAAGGTTCGGTGCCGCAGCCTGTTGTGCACAATTTATATGCTGATAAGAGAAGGGGGTGCTTTTGGAACGTTTTCCTTCCTGACACTTCTGTCTCTGTGAGCTTTAGCTGCTTGGACTCAGGGGTACCGAAGGTATGTGAAAGTGACTGGGATGCGAGAATCATGTTGCACAGGGAACAGGGAAGGTCAGCAAATGTTTCCTGTCCTGGCACATCTCTCAGTCTGAACTGCAGCTGCAGATGCTTCACTTCCGCCAAGGACTCTGCCACCTTGAGAGAAGGATGCGCTCTATGGAGTTGAGAAAGAAAGTGCGTCTCACTAGCTTCTTTCCTCTACTTCATAGACAGCAAAGGGGCTATGAAAGGCAGCACTGGCTTTTTGTTCTAGGACTTCTTCTTTACAAGCAGCTGCTGGATGTTTGGAAGGGGGTTTGGGATATGCAAAAATGAGAGGCTAAGATGGTAAGAGGGTAAGATGGAAGTCATCTGGCAAAAGCAGAGCTCACAAAAGGGCCAGCTGAGAAAGCTCTTGCTGCCTACAACTTCAACTGCACCCCTCAAAGCAGCAGCACACACGCTGCTCTCGGCACTTTCCTTCTCAGCTCTACGCACCATCCTAAGCCTTGCCTCTCCCACACTCAGGATCCAAAGACAACGGCACCAGGGACTGCTCACACACTAAAGGCACCAGGACAAAAGGCTCACCAGCTTGGCCTTTGCATTCCCGCTGACAGCTCCACAGCTTGAACCCAGAGAACTGCCTGCTGCCAACAGCCTTTCCAATCACTCTGAGCACCTCATGACAAGGAGTGTGGGGAATGAATCTCCAGCAGCCTCCTGCCCCAGGCTGTCCCCCGGGAGCAGCCCTGCTCCAGGCCGTGACTGCCACCTGCACAGCCAAAGGACCCAGAGCCGGTGTTACACACCACGGCTGTGCCTGGCACAGAGACACCAGTGGCCACACAAGTGGCCATGGCACTGTCCACACACAGTCCCTGCTGCTGCTCCCCCAGCCGCTGGCACCAACTCCCAGCCACCCACTCCTAAAGCCACGGGGCCCACTGGGACATTGCGGGGGCTCGTGGAAGCCAGCGGCCATTGTGACACAGCGGGGCTGCACAGAGCCCACGGTGCTTTGTGACCCGTGGCTCCCAGGAGAGCCTTTGTGATGCTGGGGAACTACAAGGAAGCCTGGCTCCTCTGTGACACCACCACAGAAGCTCAGGGGAGCCCTTGAGACTGTGCTGATGCTATTGAACCTGATGCAACCCTGCCTCCTCTGTGACACCACAGAAGCTCTTGGAGCCCTGGAGACCGTGGTGATGCTATGGAACCTGATGCAACCCTGCCTCCTCTGTAACACCACAGAACCTCTGGGAGCTCTGGAGACCGTGCTGATGCTATGGAACCTGATGCAACCCTGCCTCCACTGTGACACCACAGAAGCTCAGGGAGCCCTGGAGACTGTGGTGATGCTATGGAACCTGATGCAACCCTGCCTCCACTGTGACACCACAGAACCTCTGGGAGCCCTGGAGACCGTGCTGATGCTATGGAACCTGATGCAACCCTGCCTCCACTGTGACACCACAGAAGCTCGGGGAGCTCTGCAGACCGTGGGGATGCTGGCGAAGCTGACGGAACCCTGGACACCACAGTGACGCTATGGAACCTGGTGGAACCGAGGGGCCACAGTGACACTGTGGGGCCTTTTGGAAGCAACAGGACCCTGGTGGGAAGCCACGGGATGATTAATCCTGCACGAACCTGCTCCAGGTGGGCTCCTCTCTCCCGGCTTCCACAGGTGCTGCTAGGATCCCACTCCGGCACTGGCTTGGCACGGGCTCACGGCTTCCTTTGGCAATGGCTCTGCTCCAGGATGGCATGCTGCAGAGAATGCAGGTAGATTTTGTGCTCACTCCTGGCATGCAGCTGGACAATAAAGCCTGATCCAGCCCCCCCTCAGCATATGTCCGGCTCTGGCATTGGGGCGGGGCAACTTTGGGAGCAGCCCCAGCCCTGCTCCTGCTCCCGGCTGGGCACCCAGCTGCTGGGACACAGGTGTGTCCTGATGCCACCGTCTACTCCTTTGAGAAGGGGAGGACAGAGTGCATCAGGGAGTTTGGTGTGGCTTACATGCGGCAAGGAGAAGGTGCAGCCCCAAACTGGCTTTCACTTCTAGAACCTTTTGCTATTGCGGGAGCAGCTGCTGGAGCTTTTCAACCGAGCTGCAAGAGTGAAAAGTGTGATGGCATGTCTATCTGAGAAGGAAGGTTCGGTGCCGCAGCCTGTTGTGCACAATTTATATGCTGATAAGAGAAGGGGGTGCTTTTGGAACGTTTTCCTTCCTGACACTTCTGTCTCTGTGAGCTTTAGCTGCTTGGACTCAGGGGTACCGAAGGTATGTGAAAGTGACTGGGATGCGAGAATCATGTTGCACAGGGAACAGGGAAGGTCAGCAAATGTTTCCTGTCCTGGCACATCTCTCAGTCTGAACTGCAGCTGCAGATGCTTCACTTCCGCCAAGGACTCTGCCACCTTGAGAGAAGGATGCGCTCTATGGAGTTGAGAAAGAAAGTGCGTCTCACTAGCTTCTTTCCTCTACTTCATAGACAGCAAAGGGGCTATGAAAGGCAGCACTGGCTTTTTGTTCTAGGACTTCTTCTTTACAAGCAGCTGCTGGATGTTTGGAAGGGGGTTTGGGATATGCAAAAATGAGAGGCTAAGATGGTAAGAGGGTAAGATGGAAGTCATCTGGCAAAAGCAGAGCTCACAAAAGGGCCAGCTGAGAAAGCTCTTGCTGCCTACAACTTCAACTGCACCCCTCAAAGCAGCAGCACACACGCTGCTCTCGGCACTTTCCTTCTCAGCTCTACGCACCATCCTAAGCCTTGCCTCTCCCACACTCAGGATCCAAAGACAACGGCACCAGGGACTGCTCACACACTAAAGGCACCAGGACAAAAGGCTCACCAGCTTGGCCTTTGCATTCCCGCTGACAGCTCCACAGCTTGAACCCAGAGAACTGCCTGCTGCCAACAGCCTTTCCAATCACTCTGAGCACCTCATGACAAGGAGTGTGGGGAATGAATCTCCAGCAGCCTCCTGCCCCAGGCTGTCCCCCGGGAGCAGCCCTGCTCCAGGCCGTGACTGCCACCTGCACAGCCAAAGGACCCAGAGCCGGTGTTACACACCACGGCTGTGCCTGGCACAGAGACACCAGTGGCCACACAAGTGGCCATGGCACTGTCCACACACAGTCCCTGCTGCTGCTCCCCCAGCCGCTGGCACCAACTCCCAGCCACCCACTCCTAAAGCCACGGGGCCCACTGGGACATTGCGGGGGCTCGTGGAAGCCAGCGGCCATTGTGACACAGCGGGGCTGCACAGAGCCCACGGTGCTTTGTGACCCGTGGCTCCCAGGAGAGCCTTTGTGATGCTGGGGAACTACAAGGAAGCCTGGCTCCTCTGTGACACCACCACAGAAGCTCAGGGGAGCCCTTGAGACTGTGCTGATGCTATTGAACCTGATGCAACCCTGCCTCCTCTGTGACACCACAGAAGCTCTTGGAGCCCTGGAGACCGTGGTGATGCTATGGAACCTGATGCAACCCTGCCTCCTCTGTAACACCACAGAACCTCTGGGAGCTCTGGAGACCGTGCTGATGCTATGGAACCTGATGCAACCCTGCCTCCACTGTGACACCACAGAAGCTCAGGGAGCCCTGGAGACTGTGGTGATGCTATGGAACCTGATGCAACCCTGCCTCCACTGTGACACCACAGAACCTCTGGGAGCCCTGGAGACCGTGCTGATGCTATGGAACCTGATGCAACCCTGCCTCCACTGTGACACCACAGAAGCTCGGGGAGCTCTGCAGACCGTGGGGATGCTGGCGAAGCTGACGGAACCCTGGGCACCACAGTGACGCTATGGAACCTGGTGGAACCGAGGGGCCACAGTGACACTGTGGGGCCTTTTGGAAGCAACAGGACCCTGGTGGGAAGCCACGGGATGATTAATCCTGCACGAACCTGCTCCAGGTGGGCTCCTCTCTCCCGGCTTCCACAGGTGCTGCTAGGATCCCACTCCGGCACTGGCTTGGCACGGGCTCACGGCTTCCTTTGGCAATGGCTCTGCTCCAGGATGGCATGCTGCAGAGAATGCAGGTAGATTTTGTGCTCACTCCTGGCATGCAGCTGGACAATAAAGCCTGATCCAGCCCCCCCTCAGCATATGTCCGGCTCTGGCATTGGGGCGGGGCAACTTTGGGAGCAGCCCCAGCCCTGCTCCTGCTCCCGGCTGGGCACCCAGCTGCTGGGACACAGGTGTGTCCTGATGCCACCGTCTACTCCTTTGAGAAGGGGAGGACAGAGTGCATCAGGGAGTTTGGTGTGGCTTACATGCGGCAAGGAGAAGGTGCAGCCCCAAACTGGCTTTCACTTCTAGAACCTTTTGCTATTGCGGGAGCAGCTGCTGGAGCTTTTCAACCGAGCTGCAAGAGTGAAAAGTGTGATGGCATGTCTATCTGAGAAGGAAGGTTCGGTGCCGCAGCCTGTTGTGCACAATTTATATGCTGATAAGAGAAGGGGGTGCTTTTGCAACGTTTTCCTTCCTGACACTTCTGTCTCTGTGAGCTTTAGCTGCTTGGACTCAGGGATACCGAAGGTATGTGAAAGTGACTGGGATGCGAGAATCATGTTGCACAGGGAACAGGGAAGGTCAGCAAATGTTTCCTGTCCTGGCACATCTCTCAGTCTGAACTGCAGCTGCAGATGCTTCACTTCCGCCAAGGACTCTGCCACCTTGAGAGAAGGATGCGCTCTATGGAGTTGAGAAAGAAAGTGCGTCTCACTAGCTTCTTTCCTCTACTTCATAGACAGCAAAGGGGCTATGAAAGGCAGCACTGGCTTTTTGTTCTAGGACTTCTTCTTTACAAGCAGCTGCTGGATGTTTGGAAGGGGGTTTGGGATATGCAAAAATGAGAGGCTAAGATGGTAAGAGGGTAAGATGGAAGTCATCTGGCAAAAGCAGAGCTCACAAAAGGGCCAGCTGAGAAAGCTCTTGCTGCCTACAACTTCAACTGCACCCCTCAAAGCAGCAGCACACACGCTGCTCTCGGCACTTTCCTTCTCAGCTCTACGCACCATCCTAAGCCTTGCCTCTCCCACACTCAGGATCCAAAGACAACGGCACCAGGGACTGCTCACACACTAAAGGCACCAGGACAAAAGGCTCACCAGCTTGGCCTTTGCATTCCCGCTGACAGCTCCACAGCTTGAACCCAGAGAACTGCCTGCTGCCAACAGCCTTTCCAATCACTCTGAGCACCTCATGACAAGGAGTGTGGGGAATGAATCTCCAGCAGCCTCCTGCCCCAGGCTGTCCCCCGGGAGCAGCCCTGCTCCAGGCCGTGACTGCCACCTGCACAGCCAAAGGACCCAGAGCCGGTGTTACACACCACGGCTGTGCCTGGCACAGAGACACCAGTGGCCACACAAGTGGCCATGGCACTGTCCACACACAGTCCCTGCTGCTGCTCCCCCAGCCGCTGGCACCAACTCCCAGCCACCCACTCCTAAAGCCACGGGGCCCACTGGGACATTGCGGGGGCTCGTGGAAGCCAGCGGCCATTGTGACACAGCGGGGCTGCACAGAGCCCACGGTGCTTTGTGACCCGTGGCTCCCAGGAGAGCCTTTGTGATGCTGGGGAACTACAAGGAAGCCTGGCTCCTCTGTGACACCACCACAGAAGCTCAGGGGAGCCCTTGAGACTGTGCTGATGCTATTGAACCTGATGCAACCCTGCCTCCTCTGTGACACCACAGAAGCTCTTGGAGCCCTGGAGACCGTGGTGATGCTATGGAACCTGATGCAACCCTGCCTCCTCTGTAACACCACAGAACCTCTGGGAGCTCTGGAGACCGTGCTGATGCTATGGAACCTGATGCAACCCTGCCTCCACTGTGACACCACAGAAGCTCAGGGAGCCCTGGAGACTGTGGTGATGCTATGGAACCTGATGCAACCCTGCCTCCACTGTGACACCACAGAACCTCTGGGAGCCCTGGAGACCGTGCTGATGCTATGGAACCTGATGCAACCCTGCCTCCACTGTGACACCACAGAAGCTCGGGGAGCTCTGCAGACCGTGGGGATGCTGGCGAAGCTGACGGAACCCTGGGCACCACAGTGACGCTATGGAACCTGGTGGAACCGAGGGGCCACAGTGACACTGTGGGGCCTTTTGGAAGCAACAGGACCCTGGTGGGAAGCCACGGGATGATTAATCCTGCACGAACCTGCTCCAGGTGGGCTCCTCTCTCCCGGCTTCCACAGGTGCTGCTAGGATCCCACTCCGGCACTGGCTTGGCACGGGCTCACGGCTTCCTTTGGCAATGGCTCTGCTCCAGGATGGCATGCTGCAGAGAATGCAGGTAGATTTTGTGCTCACTCCTGGCATGCAGCTGGACAATAAAGCCTGATCCAGCCCCCCCTCAGCATATGTCCGGCTCTGGCATTGGGGCGGGGCAACTTTGGGAGCAGCCCCAGCCCTGCTCCTGCTCCCGGCTGGGCACCCAGCTGCTGGGACACAGGTGTGTCCTGATGCCACCGTCTACTCCTTTGAGAAGGGGAGGACAGAGTGCATCAGGGAGTTTGGTGTGGCTTACATGCGGCAAGGAGAAGGTGCAGCCCCAAACTGGCTTTCACTTCTAGAACCTTTTGCTATTGCGGGAGCAGCTGCTGGAGCTTTTCAACCGAGCTGCAAGAGTGAAAAGTGTGATGGCATGTCTATCTGAGAAGGAAGGTTCGGTGCCGCAGCCTGTTGTGCACAATTTATATGCTGATAACAGAAGGGGGTGCTTTTGGAACGTTTTCCTTCCTGACACTTCTGTCTCTGTGAGCTTTAGCTGCTTGGACTCAGGGATACCGAAGGTATGTGAAAGTGACTGGGATGCGAGAATCATGTTGCACAGGGAACAGGGAAGGTCAGCAAATGTTTCCTGTCCTGGCACATCTCTCAGTCTGAACTGCAGCTGCAGATGCTTCACTTCCGCCAAGGACTCTGCCACCTTGAGAGAAGGATGCGCTCTATGGAGTTGAGAAAGAAAGTGCGTCTCACTAGCTTCTTTCCTCTACTTCATAGACAGCAAAGGGGCTATGAAAGGCAGCACTGGCTTTTTGTTCTAGGACTTCTTCTTTACAAGCAGCTGCTGGATGTTTGGAAGGGGGTTTGGGATATGCAAAAATGAGAGGCTAAGATGGTAAGAGGGTAAGATGGAAGTCATCTGGCAAAAGCAGAGCTCACAAAAGGGCCAGCTGAGAAAGCTCTTGCTGCCTACAACTTCAACTGCACCCCTCAAAGCAGCAGCACACACGCTGCTCTCGGCACTTTCCTTCTCAGCTCTACGCACCATCCTAAGCCTTGCCTCTCCCACACTCAGGATCCAAAGACAACGGCACCAGGGACTGCTCACACACTAAAGGCACCAGGACAAAAGGCTCACCAGCTTGGCCTTTGCATTCCCGCTGACAGCTCCACAGCTTGAACCCAGAGAACTGCCTGCTGCCAACAGCCTTTCCAATCACTCTGAGCACCTCATGACAAGGAGTGTGGGGAATGAATCTCCAGCAGCCTCCTGCCCCAGGCTGTCCCCCGGGAGCAGCCCTGCTCCAGGCCGTGACTGCCACCTGCACAGCCAAAGGACCCAGAGCCGGTGTTACACACCACGGCTGTGCCTGGCACAGAGACACCAGTGGCCACACAAGTGGCCATGGCACTGTCCACACACAGTCCCTGCTGCTGCTCCCCCAGCCGCTGGCACCAACTCCCAGCCACCCACTCCTAAAGCCACGGGGCCCACTGGGACATTGCGGGGGCTCGTGGAAGCCAGCGGCCATTGTGACACAGCGGGGCTGCACAGAGCCCACGGTGCTTTGTGACCCGTGGCTCCCAGGAGAGCCTTTGTGATGCTGGGGAACTACAAGGAAGCCTGGCTCCTCTGTGACACCACCACAGAAGCTCAGGGGAGCCCTTGAGACTGTGCTGATGCTATTGAACCTGATGCAACCCTGCCTCCTCTGTGACACCACAGAAGCTCTTGGAGCCCTGGAGACCGTGGTGATGCTATGGAACCTGATGCAACCCTGCCTCCTCTGTAACACCACAGAACCTCTGGGAGCTCTGGAGACCGTGCTGATGCTATGGAACCTGATGCAACCCTGCCTCCACTGTGACACCACAGAAGCTCAGGGAGCCCTGGAGACTGTGGTGATGCTATGGAACCTGATGCAACCCTGCCTCCACTGTGACACCACAGAACCTCTGGGAGCCCTGGAGACCGTGCTGATGCTATGGAACCTGATGCAACCCTGCCTCCACTGTGACACCACAGAAGCTCGGGGAGCTCTGCAGACCGTGGGGATGCTGGCGAAGCTGACGGAACCCTGGGCACCACAGTGACGCTATGGAACCTGGTGGAACCGAGGGGCCACAGTGACACTGTGGGGCCTTTTGGAAGCAACAGGACCCTGGTGGGAAGCCACGGGATGATTAATCCTGCACGAACCTGCTCCAGGTGGGCTCCTCTCTCCCGGCTTCCACAGGTGCTGCTAGGATCCCACTCCGGCACTGGCTTGGCACGGGCTCACGGCTTCCTTTGGCAATGGCTCTGCTCCAGGATGGCATGCTGCAGAGAATGCAGGTAGATTTTGTGCTCACTCCTGGCATGCAGCTGGACAATAAAGCCTGATCCAGCCCCCCCTCAGCATATGTCCGGCTCTGGCATTGGGGCGGGGCAACTTTGGGAGCAGCCCCAGCCCTGCTCCTGCTCCCGGCTGGGCACCCAGCTGCTGGGACACAGGTGTGTCCTGATGCCACCGTCTACTCCTTTGAGAAGGGGAGGACAGAGTGCATCAGGGAGTTTGGTGTGGCTTACATGCGGCAAGGAGAAGGTGCAGCCCCAAACTGGCTTTCACTTCTAGAACCTTTTGCTATTGCGGGAGCAGCTGCTGGAGCTTTTCAACCGAGCTGCAAGAGTGAAAAGTGTGATGGCATGTCTATCTGAGAAGGAAGGTTCGGTGCCGCAGCCTGTTGTGCACAATTTATATGCTGATAAGAGAAGGGGGTGCTTTTGGAACGTTTTCCTTCCTGACACTTCTGTCTCTGTGAGCTTTAGCTGCTTGGACTCAGGGATACCGAAGGTATGTGAAAGTGACTGGGATGCGAGAATCATGTTGCACAGGGAACAGGGAAGGTCAGCAAATTTTTCCTGTCCTGGCACATCTCTCAGTCTGAACTGCAGCTGCAGATGCTTCACTTCCGCCAAGGACTCTGCCACCTTGAGAGAAGGATGCGCTCTATGGAGTTGAGAAAGAAAGTGCGTCTCACTAGCTTCTTTCCTCTACTTCATAGACAGCAAAGGGGCTATGAAAGGCAGCACTGGCTTTTTGTTCTAGGACTTCTTCTTTACAAGCAGCTGCTGGATGTTTGGAAGGGGGTTTGGGATATGCAAAAATGAGAGGCTAAGATGGTAAGAGGGTAAGATGGAAGTCATCTGGCAAAAGCAGAGCTCACAAAAGGGCCAGCTGAGAAAGCTCTTGCTGCCTACAACTTCAACTGCACCCCTCAAAGCAGCAGCACACACGCTGCTCTCGGCACTTTCCTTCTCAGCTCTACGCACCATCCTAAGCCTTGCCTCTCCCACACTCAGGATCCAAAGACAACGGCACCAGGGACTGCTCACACACTAAAGGCACCAGGACAAAAGGCTCACCAGCTTGGCCTTTGCATTCCCGCTGACAGCTCCACAGCTTGAACCCAGAGAACTGCCTGCTGCCAACAGCCTTTCCAATCACTCTGAGCACCTCATGACAAGGAGTGTGGGGAATGAATCTCCAGCAGCCTCCTGCCCCAGGCTGTCCCCCGGGAGCAGCCCTGCTCCAGGCCGTGACTGCCACCTGCACAGCCAAAGGACCCAGAGCCGGTGTTACACACCACGGCTGTGCCTGGCACAGAGACACCAGTGGCCACACAAGTGGCCATGGCACTGTCCACACACAGTCCCTGCTGCTGCTCCCCCAGCCGCTGGCACCAACTCCCAGCCACCCACTCCTAAAGCCACGGGGCCCACTGGGACATTGCGGGGGCTCGTGGAAGCCAGCGGCCATTGTGACACAGCGGGGCTGCACAGAGCCCACGGTGCTTTGTGACCCGTGGCTCCCAGGAGAGCCTTTGTGATGCTGGGGAACTACAAGGAAGCCTGGCTCCTCTGTGACACCACCACAGAAGCTCAGGGGAGCCCTTGAGACTGTGCTGATGCTATTGAACCTGATGCAACCCTGCCTCCTCTGTGACACCACAGAAGCTCTTGGAGCCCTGGAGACCGTGGTGATGCTATGGAACCTGATGCAACCCTGCCTCCTCTGTAACACCACAGAACCTCTGGGAGCTCTGGAGACCGTGCTGATGCTATGGAACCTGATGCAACCCTGCCTCCACTGTGACACCACAGAAGCTCAGGGAGCCCTGGAGACTGTGGTGATGCTATGGAACCTGATGCAACCCTGCCTCCACTGTGACACCACAGAACCTCTGGGAGCCCTGGAGACCGTGCTGATGCTATGGAACCTGATGCAACCCTGCCTCCACTGTGACACCACAGAAGCTCGGGGAGCTCTGCAGACCGTGGGGATGCTGGCGAAGCTGACGGAACCCTGGACACCACAGTGACGCTATGGAACCTGGTGGAACCGAGGGGCCACAGTGACACTGTGGGGCCTTTTGGAAGCAACAGGACCCTGGTGGGAAGCCACGGGATGATTAATCCTGCACGAACCTGCTCCAGGTGGGCTCCTCTCTCCCGGCTTCCACAGGTGCTGCTAGGATCCCACTCCGGCACTGGCTTGGCACGGGCTCACGGCTTCCTTTGGCAATGGCTCTGCTCCAGGATGGCATGCTGCAGAGAATGCAGGTAGATTTTGTGCTCACTCCTGGCATGCAGCTGGACAATAAAGCCTGATCCAGCCCCCCCTCAGCATATGTCCGGCTCTGGCATTGGGGCGGGGCAACTTTGGGAGCAGCCCCAGCCCTGCTCCTGCTCCCGGCTGGGCACCCAGCTGCTGGGACACAGGTGTGTCCTGATGCCACCGTCTACTCCTTTGAGAAGGGGAGGACAGAGTGCATCAGGGAGTTTGGTGTGGCTTACATGCGGCAAGGAGAAGGTGCAGCCCCAAACTGGCTTTCACTTCTAGAACCTTTTGCTATTGCGGGAGCAGCTGCTGGAGCTTTTCAACCGAGCTGCAAGAGTGAAAAGTGTGATGGCATGTCTATCTGAGAAGGAAGGTTCGGTGCCGCAGCCTGTTGTGCACAATTTATATGCTGATAAGAGAAGGGGGTGCTTTTGGAACGTTTTCCTTCCTGACACTTCTGTCTCTGTGAGCTTTAGCTGCTTGGACTCAGGGATACCGAAGGTATGTGAAAGTGACTGGGATGCGAGAATCATGTTGCACAGGGAACAGGGAAGGTCAGCAAATGTTTCCTGTCCTGGCACATCTCTCAGTCTGAACTGCAGCTGCAGATGCTTCACTTCCGCCAAGGACTCTGCCACCTTGAGAGAAGGATGCGCTCTATGGAGTTGAGAAAGAAAGTGCGTCTCACTAGCTTCTTTCCTCTACTTCATAGACAGCAAAGGGGCTATGAAAGGCAGCACTGGCTTTTTGTTCTAGGACTTCTTCTTTACAAGCAGCTGCTGGATGTTTGGAAGGGGGTTTGGGATATGCAAAAATGAGAGGCTAAGATGGTAAGAGGGTAAGATGGAAGTCATCTGGCAAAAGCAGAGCTCACAAAAGGGCCAGCTGAGAAAGCTCTTGCTGCCTACAACTTCAACTGCACCCCTCAAAGCAGCAGCACACACGCTGCTCTCGGCACTTTCCTTCTCAGCTCTACGCACCATCCTAAGCCTTGCCTCTCCCACACTCAGGATCCAAAGACAATGGCACCAGGGACTGCTCACACACTAAAGGCACCAGGACAAAAGGCTCACCAGCTTGGCCTTTGCATTCCCGCTGACAGCTCCACAGCTTGAACCCAGAGAACTGCCTGCTGCCAACAGCCTTTCCAATCACTCTGAGCACCTCATGACAAGGAGTGTGGGGAATGAATCTCCAGCAGCCTCCTGCCCCAGGCTGTCCCCCGGGAGCAGCCCTGCTCCAGGCCGTGACTGCCACCTGCACAGCCAAAGGACCCAGAGCCGGTGTTACACACCACGGCTGTGCCTGGCACAGAGACACCAGTGGCCACACAAGTGGCCATGGCACTGTCCACACACAGTCCCTGCTGCTGCTCCCCCAGCCGCTGGCACCAACTCCCAGCCACCCACTCCTAAAGCCACGGGGCCCACTGGGACATTGCGGGGGCTCGTGGAAGCCAGCGGCCATTGTGACACAGCGGGGCTGCACAGAGCCCACGGTGCTTTGTGACCCGTGGCTCCCAGGAGAGCCTTTGTGATGCTGGGGAACTACAAGGAAGCCTGGCTCCTCTGTGACACCACCACAGAAGCTCAGGGGAGCCCTTGAGACTGTGCTGATGCTATTGAACCTGATGCAACCCTGCCTCCTCTGTGACACCACAGAAGCTCTTGGAGCCCTGGAGACCGTGGTGATGCTGTGGAACCTGATGCAACCCTGCCTCCTCTGTAACACCACAGAACCTCTGGGAGCTCTGGAGACCGTGCTGATGCTATGGAACCTGATGCAACCCTGCCTCCACTGTGACACCACAGAAGCTCAGGGAGCCCTGGAGACTGTGGTGATGCTATGGAACCTGATGCAACCCTGCCTCCACTGTGACACCACAGAACCTCTGGGAGCCCTGGAGACCGTGCTGATGCTATGGAACCTGATGCAACCCTGCCTCCACTGTGACACCACAGAAGCTCGGGGAGCTCTGCAGACCGTGGGGATGCTGGCGAAGCTGACGGAACCCTGGACACCACAGTGACGCTATGGAACCTGGTGGAACCGAGGGGCCACAGTGACACTGTGGGGCCTTTTGGAAGCAACAGGACCCTGGTGGGAAGCCACGGGATGATTAATCCTGCACGAACCTGCTCCAGGTGGGCTCCTCTCTCCCGGCTTCCACAGGTGCTGCTAGGATCCCACTCCGGCACTGGCTTGGCACGGGCTCACGGCTTCCTTTGGCAATGGCTCTGCTCCAGGATGGCATGCTGCAGAGAATGCAGGTAGATTTTGTGCTCACTCCTGGCATGCAGCTGGACAATAAAGCCTGATCCAGCCCCCCCTCAGCATATGTCCGGCTCTGGCATTGGGGCGGGGCAACTTTGGGAGCAGCCCCAGCCCTGCTCCTGCTCCCGGCTGGGCACCCAGCTGCTGGGACACAGGTGTGTCCTGATGCCACCGTCTACTCCTTTGAGAAGGGGAGGACAGAGTGCATCAGGGAGTTTGGTGTGGCTTACATGCGGCAAGGAGAAGGTGCAGCCCCAAACTGGCTTTCACTTCTAGAACCTTTTGCTATTGCGGGAGCAGCTGCTGGAGCTTTTCAACCGAGCTGCAAGAGTGAAAAGTGTGATGGCATGTCTATCTGAGAAGGAAGGTTCGGTGCCGCAGCCTGTTGTGCACAATTTATATGCTGATAAGAGAAGGGGGTGCTTTTGGAACGTTTTCCTTCCTGACACTTCTGTCTCTGTGAGCTTTAGCTGCTTGGACTCAGGGATACCGAAGGTATGTGAAAGTGACTGGGATGCGAGAATCATGTTGCACAGGGAACAGGGAAGGTCAGCAAATTTTTCCTGTCCTGGCACATCTCTCAGTCTGAACTGCAGCTGCAGATGCTTCACTTCCGCCAAGGACTCTGCCACCTTGAGAGAAGGATGCGCTCTATGGAGTTGAGAAAGAAAGTGCGTCTCACTAGCTTCTTTCCTCTACTTCATAGACAGCAAAGGGGCTATGAAAGGCAGCACTGGCTTTTTGTTCTAGGACTTCTTCTTTACAAGCAGCTGCTGGATGTTTGGAAGGGGGTTTGGGATATGCAAAAATGAGAGGCTAAGATGGTAAGAGGGTAAGATGGAAGTCATCTGGCAAAAGCAGAGCTCACAAAAGGGCCAGCTGAGAAAGCTCTTGCTGCCTACAACTTCAACTGCACCCCTCAAAGCAGCAGCACACACGCTGCTCTCGGCACTTTCCTTCTCAGCTCTACGCACCATCCTAAGCCTTGCCTCTCCCACACTCAGGATCCAAAGACAACGGCACCAGGGACTGCTCACACACTAAAGGCACCAGGACAAAAGGCTCACCAGCTTGGCCTTTGCATTCCCGCTGACAGCTCCACAGCTTGAACCCAGAGAACTGCCTGCTGCCAACAGCCTTTCCAATCACTCTGAGCACCTCATGACAAGGAGTGTGGGGAATGAATCTCCAGCAGCCTCCTGCCCCAGGCTGTCCCCCGGGAGCAGCCCTGCTCCAGGCCGTGACTGCCACCTGCACAGCCAAAGGACCCAGAGCCGGTGTTACACACCACGGCTGTGCCTGGCACAGAGACACCAGTGGCCACACAAGTGGCCATGGCACTGTCCACACACAGTCCCTGCTGCTGCTCCCCCAGCCGCTGGCACCAACTCCCAGCCACCCACTCCTAAAGCCACGGGGCCCACTGGGACATTGCGGGGGCTCGTGGAAGCCAGCGGCCATTGTGACACAGCGGGGCTGCACAGAGCCCACGGTGCTTTGTGACCCGTGGCTCCCAGGAGAGCCTTTGTGATGCTGGGGAACTACAAGGAAGCCTGGCTCCTCTGTGACACCACCACAGAAGCTCAGGGGAGCCCTTGAGACTGTGCTGATGCTATTGAACCTGATGCAACCCTGCCTCCTCTGTGACACCACAGAAGCTCTTGGAGCCCTGGAGACCGTGGTGATGCTATGGAACCTGATGCAACCCTGCCTCCTCTGTAACACCACAGAACCTCTGGGAGCTCTGGAGACCGTGGTGATGCTATGGAACCTGATGCAACCCTGCCTCCACTGTGACACCACAGAAGCTCAGGGAGCCCTGGAGACTGTGGTGATGCTATGGAACCTGATGCAACCCTGCCTCCACTGTGACACCACAGAACCTCTGGGAGCCCTGGAGACCGTGCTGATGCTATGGAACCTGATGCAACCCTGCCTCCACTGTGACACCACAGAAGCTCGGGGAGCTCTGCAGACCGTGGGGATGCTGGCGAAGCTGACGGAACCCTGGGCACCACAGTGACGCTATGGAACCTGGTGGAACCGAGGGGCCACAGTGACACTGTGGGGCCTTTTGGAAGCAACAGGACCCTGGTGGGAAGCCACGGGATGATTAATCCTGCACGAACCTGCTCCAGGTGGGCTCCTCTCTCCCGGCTTCCACAGGTGCTGCTAGGATCCCACTCCGGCACTGGCTTGGCACGGGCTCACGGCTTCCTTTGGCAATGGCTCTGCTCCAGGATGGCATGCTGCAGAGAATGCAGGTAGATTTTGTGCTCACTCCTGGCATGCAGCTGGACAATAAAGCCTGATCCAGCCCCCCCTCAGCATATGTCCGGCTCTGGCATTGGGGCGGGGCAACTTTGGGAGCAGCCCCAGCCCTGCTCCTGCTCCCGGCTGGGCACCCAGCTGCTGGGACACAGGTGTGTCCTGATGCCACCGTCTACTCCTTTGAGAAGGGGAGGACAGAGTGCATCAGGGAGTTTGGTGTGGCTTACATGCGGCAAGGAGAAGGTGCAGCCCCAAACTGGCTTTCACTTCTAGAACCTTTTGCTATTGCGGGAGCAGCTGCTGGAGCTTTTCAACCGAGCTGCAAGAGTGAAAAGTGTGATGGCATGTCTATCTGAGAAGGAAGGTTCGGTGCCGCAGCCTGTTGTGCACAATTTATATGCTGATAAGAGAAGGGGGTGCTTTTGGAACGTTTTCCTTCCTGACACTTCTGTCTCTGTGAGCTTTAGCTGCTTGGACTCAGGGATACCGAAGGTATGTGAAAGTGACTGGGATGCGAGAATCATGTTGCACAGGGAACTGGGAAGGTCAGCAAATGTTTCCTGTCCTGGCACATCTCTCAGTCTGAACTGCAGCTGCAGATGCTTCACTTCCGCCAAGGACTCTGCCACCTTGAGAGAAGGATGCGCTCTATGGAGTTGAGAAAGAAAGTGCGTCTCACTAGCTTCTTTCCTCTACTTCATAGACAGCAAAGGGGCTATGAAAGGCAGCACTGGCTTTTTGTTCTAGGACTTCTTCTTTACAAGCAGCTGCTGGATGTTTGGAAGGGGGTTTGGGATATGCAAAAATGAGAGGCTAAGATGGTAAGAGGGTAAGATGGAAGTCATCTGGCAAAAGCAGAGCTCACAAAAGGGCCAGCTGAGAAAGCTCTTGCTGCCTACAACTTCAACTGCACCCCTCAAAGCAGCAGCACACACGCTGCTCTCGGCACTTTCCTTCTCAGCTCTACGCACCATCCTAAGCCTTGCCTCTCCCACACTCAGGATCCAAAGACAACGGCACCAGGGACTGCTCACACACTAAAGGCACCAGGACAAAAGGCTCACCAGCTTGGCCTTTGCATTCCCGCTGACAGCTCCACAGCTTGAACCCAGAGAACTGCCTGCTGCCAACAGCCTTTCCAATCACTCTGAGCACCTCATGACAAGGAGTGTGGGGAATGAATCTCCAGCAGCCTCCTGCCCCAGGCTGTCCCCCGGGAGCAGCCCTGCTCCAGGCCGTGACTGCCACCTGCACAGCCAAAGGACCCAGAGCCGGTGTTACACACCACGGCTGTGCCTGGCACAGAGACACCAGTGGCCACACAAGTGGCCATGGCACTGTCCACACACAGTCCCTGCTGCTGCTCCCCCAGCCGCTGGCACCAACTCCCAGCCACCCACTCCTAAAGCCACGGGGCCCACTGGGACATTGCGGGGGCTCGTGGAAGCCAGCGGCCATTGTGACACAGCGGGGCTGCACAGAGCCCACGGTGCTTTGTGACCCGTGGCTCCCAGGAGAGCCTTTGTGATGCTGGGGAACTACAAGGAAGCCTGGCTCCTCTGTGACACCACCACAGAAGCTCAGGGGAGCCCTTGAGACTGTGCTGATGCTATTGAACCTGATGCAACCCTGCCTCCTCTGTGACACCACAGAAGCTCTTGGAGCCCTGGAGACCGTGGTGATGCTATGGAACCTGATGCAACCCTGCCTCCTCTGTAACACCACAGAACCTCTGGGAGCTCTGGAGACCGTGCTGATGCTATGGAACCTGATGCAACCCTGCCTCCACTGTGACACCACAGAAGCTCAGGGAGCCCTGGAGACTGTGGTGATGCTATGGAACCTGATGCAACCCTGCCTCCACTGTGACACCACAGAACCTCTGGGAGCCCTGGAGACCGTGCTGATGCTATGGAACCTGATGCAACCCTGCCTCCACTGTGACACCACAGAAGCTCGGGGAGCTCTGCAGACCGTGGGGATGCTGGCGAAGCTGACGGAACCCTGGGCACCACAGTGACGCTATGGAACCTGGTGGAACCGAGGGGCCACAGTGACACTGTGGGGCCTTTTGGAAGCAACAGGACCCTGGTGGGAAGCCACGGGATGATTAATCCTGCACGAACCTGCTCCAGGTGGGCTCCTCTCTCCCGGCTTCCACAGGTGCTGCTAGGATCCCACTCCGGCACTGGCTTGGCACGGGCTCACGGCTTCCTTTGGCAATGGCTCTGCTCCAGGATGGCATGCTGCAGAGAATGCAGGTAGATTTTGTGCTCACTCCTGGCATGCAGCTGGACAATAAAGCCTGATCCAGCCCCCCCTCAGCATATGTCCGGCTCTGGCATTGGGGCGGGGCAACTTTGGGAGCAGCCCCAGCCCTGCTCCTGCTCCCGGCTGGGCACCCAGCTGCTGGGACACAGGTGTGTCCTGATGCCACCGTCTACTCCTTTGAGAAGGGGAGGACAGAGTGCATCAGGGAGTTTGGTGTGGCTTACATGCGGCAAGGAGAAGGTGCAGCCCCAAACTGGCTTTCACTTCTAGAACCTTTTGCTATTGCGGGAGCAGCTGCTGGAGCTTTTCAACCGAGCTGCAAGAGTGAAAAGTGTGATGGCATGTCTATCTGAGAAGGAAGGTTCGGTGCCGCAGCCTGTTGTGCACAATTTATATGCTGATAAGAGAAGGGGGTGCTTTTGGAACGTTTTCCTTCCTGACACTTCTGTCTCTGTGAGCTTTAGCTGCTTGGACTCAGGGATACCGAAGGTATGTGAAAGTGACTGGGATGCGAGAATCATGTTGCACAGGGAACTGGGAAGGTCAGCAAATGTTTCCTGTCCTGGCACATCTCTCAGTCTGAACTGCAGCTGCAGATGCTTCACTTCCGCCAAGGACTCTGCCACCTTGAGAGAAGGATGCGCTCTATGGAGTTGAGAAAGAAAGTGCGTCTCACTAGCTTCTTTCCTCTACTTCATAGACAGCAAAGGGGCTATGAAAGGCAGCACTGGCTTTTTGTTCTAGGACTTCTTCTTTACAAGCAGCTGCTGGATGTTTGGAAGGGGGTTTGGGATATGCAAAAATGAGAGGCTAAGATGGTAAGAGGGTAAGATGGAAGTCATCTGGCAAAAGCAGAGCTCACAAAAGGGCCAGCTGAGAAAGCTCTTGCTGCCTACAACTTCAACTGCACCCCTCAAAGCAGCAGCACACACGCTGCTCTCGGCACTTTCCTTCTCAGCTCTACGCACCATCCTAAGCCTTGCCTCTCCCACACTCAGGATCCAAAGACAACGGCACCAGGGACTGCTCACACACTAAAGGCACCAGGACAAAAGGCTCACCAGCTTGGCCTTTGCATTCCCGCTGACAGCTCCACAGCTTGAACCCAGAGAACTGCCTGCTGCCAACAGCCTTTCCAATCACTCTGAGCACCTCATGACAAGGAGTGTGGGGAATGAATCTCCAGCAGCCTCCTGCCCCAGGCTGTCCCCCGGGAGCAGCCCTGCTCCAGGCCGTGACTGCCACCTGCACAGCCAAAGGACCCAGAGCCGGTGTTACACACCACGGCTGTGCCTGGCACAGAGACACCAGTGGCCACACAAGTGGCCATGGCACTGTCCACACACAGTCCCTGCTGCTGCTCCCCCAGCCGCTGGCACCAACTCCCAGCCACCCACTCCTAAAGCCACGGGGCCCACTGGGACATTGCGGGGGCTCGTGGAAGCCAGCGGCCATTGTGACACAGCGGGGCTGCACAGAGCCCACGGTGCTTTGTGACCCGTGGCTCCCAGGAGAGCCTTTGTGATGCTGGGGAACTACAAGGAAGCCTGGCTCCTCTGTGACACCACCACAGAAGCTCAGGGGAGCCCTTGAGACTGTGCTGATGCTATTGAACCTGATGCAACCCTGCCTCCTCTGTGACACCACAGAAGCTCTTGGAGCCCTGGAGACCGTGGTGATGCTATGGAACCTGATGCAACCCTGCCTCCTCTGTAACACCACAGAACCTCTGGGAGCTCTGGAGACCGTGCTGATGCTATGGAACCTGATGCAACCCTGCCTCCACTGTGACACCACAGAAGCTCAGGGAGCCCTGGAGACTGTGGTGATGCTATGGAACCTGATGCAACCCTGCCTCCACTGTGACACCACAGAACCTCTGGGAGCCCTGGAGACCGTGCTGATGCTATGGAACCTGATGCAACCCTGCCTCCACTGTGACACCACAGAAGCTCGGGGAGCTCTGCAGACCGTGGGGATGCTGGCGAAGCTGACGGAACCCTGGACACCACAGTGACGCTATGGAACCTGGTGGAACCGAGGGGCCACAGTGACACTGTGGGGCCTTTTGGAAGCAACAGGACCCTGGTGGGAAGCCACGGGATGATTAATCCTGCACGAACCTGCTCCAGGTGGGCTCCTCTCTCCCGGCTTCCACAGGTGCTGCTAGGATCCCACTCCGGCACTGGCTTGGCACGGGCTCACGGCTTCCTTTGGCAATGGCTCTGCTCCAGGATGGCATGCTGCAGAGAATGCAGGTAGATTTTGTGCTCACTCCTGGCATGCAGCTGGACAATAAAGCCTGATCCAGCCCCCCCTCAGCATATGTCCGGCTCTGGCATTGGGGCGGGGCAACTTTGGGAGCAGCCCCAGCCCTGCTCCTGCTCCCGGCTGGGCACCCAGCTGCTGGGACACAGGTGTGTCCTGATGCCACCGTCTACTCCTTTGAGAAGGGGAGGACAGAGTGCATCAGGGAGTTTGGTGTGGCTTACATGCGGCAAGGAGAAGGTGCAGCCCCAAACTGGCTTTCACTTCTAGAACCTTTTGCTATTGCGGGAGCAGCTGCTGGAGCTTTTCAACCGAGCTGCAAGAGTGAAAAGTGTGATGGCATGTCTATCTGAGAAGGAAGGTTCGGTGCCGCAGCCTGTTGTGCACAATTTATATGCTGATAAGAGAAGGGGGTGCTTTTGGAACGTTTTCCTTCCTGACACTTCTGTCTCTGTGAGCTTTAGCTGCTTGGACTCAGGGATACCGAAGGTATGTGAAAGTGACTGGGATGCGAGAATCATGTTGCACAGGGAACAGGGAAGGTCAGCAAATGTTTCCTGTCCTGGCACATCTCTCAGTCTGAACTGCAGCTGCAGATGCTTCACTTCCGCCAAGGACTCTGCCACCTTGAGAGAAGGATGCGCTCTATGGAGTTGAGAAAGAAAGTGCGTCTCACTAGCTTCTTTCCTCTACTTCATAGACAGCAAAGGGGCTATGAAAGGCAGCACTGGCTTTTTGTTCTAGGACTTCTTCTTTACAAGCAGCTGCTGGATGTTTGGAAGGGGGTTTGGGATATGCAAAAATGAGAGGCTAAGATGGTAAGAGGGTAAGATGGAAGTCATCTGGCAAAAGCAGAGCTCACAAAAGGGCCAGCTGAGAAAGCTCTTGCTGCCTACAACTTCAACTGCACCCCTCAAAGCAGCAGCACACACGCTGCTCTCGGCACTTTCCTTCTCAGCTCTACGCACCATCCTAAGCCTTGCCTCTCCCACACTCAGGATCCAAAGACAATGGCACCAGGGACTGCTCACACACTAAAGGCACCAGGACAAAAGGCTCACCAGCTTGGCCTTTGCATTCCCGCTGACAGCTCCACAGCTTGAACCCAGAGAACTGCCTGCTGCCAACAGCCTTTCCAATCACTCTGAGCACCTCATGACAAGGAGTGTGGGGAATGAATCTCCAGCAGCCTCCTGCCCCAGGCTGTCCCCCGGGAGCAGCCCTGCTCCAGGCCGTGACTGCCACCTGCACAGCCAAAGGACCCAGAGCCGGTGTTACACACCACGGCTGTGCCTGGCACAGAGACACCAGTGGCCACACAAGTGGCCATGGCACTGTCCACACACAGTCCCTGCTGCTGCTCCCCCAGCCGCTGGCACCAACTCCCAGCCACCCACTCCTAAAGCCACGGGGCCCACTGGGACATTGCGGGGGCTCGTGGAAGCCAGCGGCCATTGTGACACAGCGGGGCTGCACAGAGCCCACGGTGCTTTGTGACCCGTGGCTCCCAGGAGAGCCTTTGTGATGCTGGGGAACTACAAGGAAGCCTGGCTCCTCTGTGACACCACCACAGAAGCTCAGGGGAGCCCTTGAGACTGTGCTGATGCTATTGAACCTGATGCAACCCTGCCTCCTCTGTGACACCACAGAAGCTCTTGGAGCCCTGGAGACCGTGGTGATGCTGTGGAACCTGATGCAACCCTGCCTCCTCTGTAACACCACAGAACCTCTGGGAGCTCTGGAGACCGTGCTGATGCTATGGAACCTGATGCAACCCTGCCTCCACTGTGACACCACAGAAGCTCAGGGAGCCCTGGAGACTGTGGTGATGCTATGGAACCTGATGCAACCCTGCCTCCACTGTGACACCACAGAACCTCTGGGAGCCCTGGAGACCGTGCTGATGCTATGGAACCTGATGCAACCCTGCCTCCACTGTGACACCACAGAAGCTCGGGGAGCTCTGCAGACCGTGGGGATGCTGGCGAAGCTGACGGAACCCTGGACACCACAGTGACGCTATGGAACCTGGTGGAACCGAGGGGCCACAGTGACACTGTGGGGCCTTTTGGAAGCAACAGGACCCTGGTGGGAAGCCACGGGATGATTAATCCTGCACGAACCTGCTCCAGGTGGGCTCCTCTCTCCCGGCTTCCACAGGTGCTGCTAGGATCCCACTCCGGCACTGGCTTGGCACGGGCTCACGGCTTCCTTTGGCAATGGCTCTGCTCCAGGATGGCATGCTGCAGAGAATGCAGGTAGATTTTGTGCTCACTCCTGGCATGCAGCTGGACAATAAAGCCTGATCCAGCCCCCCCTCAGCATATGTCCGGCTCTGGCATTGGGGCGGGGCAACTTTGGGAGCAGCCCCAGCCCTGCTCCTGCTCCCGGCTGGGCACCCAGCTGCTGGGACACAGGTGTGTCCTGATGCCACCGTCTACTCCTTTGAGAAGGGGAGGACAGAGTGCATCAGGGAGTTTGGTGTGGCTTACATGCGGCAAGGAGAAGGTGCAGCCCCAAACTGGCTTTCACTTCTAGAACCTTTTGCTATTGCGGGAGCAGCTGCTGGAGCTTTTCAACCGAGCTGCAAGAGTGAAAAGTGTGATGGCATGTCTATCTGAGAAGGAAGGTTCGGTGCCGCAGCCTGTTGTGCACAATTTATATGCTGATAAGAGAAGGGGGTGCTTTTGGAACGTTTTCCTTCCTGACACTTCTGTCTCTGTGAGCTTTAGCTGCTTGGACTCAGGGATACCGAAGGTATGTGAAAGTGACTGGGATGCGAGAATCATGTTGCACAGGGAACAGGGAAGGTCAGCAAATTTTTCCTGTCCTGGCACATCTCTCAGTCTGAACTGCAGCTGCAGATGCTTCACTTCCGCCAAGGACTCTGCCACCTTGAGAGAAGGATGCGCTCTATGGAGTTGAGAAAGAAAGTGCGTCTCACTAGCTTCTTTCCTCTACTTCATAGACAGCAAAGGGGCTATGAAAGGCAGCACTGGCTTTTTGTTCTAGGACTTCTTCTTTACAAGCAGCTGCTGGATGTTTGGAAGGGGGTTTGGGATATGCAAAAATGAGAGGCTAAGATGGTAAGAGGGTAAGATGGAAGTCATCTGGCAAAAGCAGAGCTCACAAAAGGGCCAGCTGAGAAAGCTCTTGCTGCCTACAACTTCAACTGCACCCCTCAAAGCAGCAGCACACACGCTGCTCTCGGCACTTTCCTTCTCAGCTCTACGCACCATCCTAAGCCTTGCCTCTCCCACACTCAGGATCCAAAGACAACGGCACCAGGGACTGCTCACACACTAAAGGCACCAGGACAAAAGGCTCACCAGCTTGGCCTTTGCATTCCCGCTGACAGCTCCACAGCTTGAACCCAGAGAACTGCCTGCTGCCAACAGCCTTTCCAATCACTCTGAGCACCTCATGACAAGGAGTGTGGGGAATGAATCTCCAGCAGCCTCCTGCCCCAGGCTGTCCCCCGGGAGCAGCCCTGCTCCAGGCCGTGACTGCCACCTGCACAGCCAAAGGACCCAGAGCCGGTGTTACACACCACGGCTGTGCCTGGCACAGAGACACCAGTGGCCACACAAGTGGCCATGGCACTGTCCACACACAGTCCCTGCTGCTGCTCCCCCAGCCGCTGGCACCAACTCCCAGCCACCCACTCCTAAAGCCACGGGGCCCACTGGGACATTGCGGGGGCTCGTGGAAGCCAGCGGCCATTGTGACACAGCGGGGCTGCACAGAGCCCACGGTGCTTTGTGACCCGTGGCTCCCAGGAGAGCCTTTGTGATGCTGGGGAACTACAAGGAAGCCTGGCTCCTCTGTGACACCACCACAGAAGCTCAGGGGAGCCCTTGAGACTGTGCTGATGCTATTGAACCTGATGCAACCCTGCCTCCTCTGTGACACCACAGAAGCTCTTGGAGCCCTGGAGACCGTGGTGATGCTATGGAACCTGATGCAACCCTGCCTCCTCTGTAACACCACAGAACCTCTGGGAGCTCTGGAGACCGTGGTGATGCTATGGAACCTGATGCAACCCTGCCTCCACTGTGACACCACAGAAGCTCAGGGAGCCCTGGAGACTGTGGTGATGCTATGGAACCTGATGCAACCCTGCCTCCACTGTGACACCACAGAACCTCTGGGAGCCCTGGAGACCGTGCTGATGCTATGGAACCTGATGCAACCCTGCCTCCACTGTGACACCACAGAAGCTCGGGGAGCTCTGCAGACCGTGGGGATGCTGGCGAAGCTGACGGAACCCTGGGCACCACAGTGACGCTATGGAACCTGGTGGAACCGAGGGGCCACAGTGACACTGTGGGGCCTTTTGGAAGCAACAGGACCCTGGTGGGAAGCCACGGGATGATTAATCCTGCACGAACCTGCTCCAGGTGGGCTCCTCTCTCCCGGCTTCCACAGGTGCTGCTAGGATCCCACTCCGGCACTGGCTTGGCACGGGCTCACGGCTTCCTTTGGCAATGGCTCTGCTCCAGGATGGCATGCTGCAGAGAATGCAGGTAGATTTTGTGCTCACTCCTGGCATGCAGCTGGACAATAAAGCCTGATCCAGCCCCCCCTCAGCATATGTCCGGCTCTGGCATTGGGGCGGGGCAACTTTGGGAGCAGCCCCAGCCCTGCTCCTGCTCCCGGCTGGGCACCCAGCTGCTGGGACACAGGTGTGTCCTGATGCCACCGTCTACTCCTTTGAGAAGGGGAGGACAGAGTGCATCAGGGAGTTTGGTGTGGCTTACATGCGGCAAGGAGAAGGTGCAGCCCCAAACTGGCTTTCACTTCTAGAACCTTTTGCTATTGCGGGAGCAGCTGCTGGAGCTTTTCAACCGAGCTGCAAGAGTGAAAAGTGTGATGGCATGTCTATCTGAGAAGGAAGGTTCGGTGCCGCAGCCTGTTGTGCACAATTTATATGCTAATAAGAGAAGGGGGTGCTTTTGGAACGTTTTCCTTCCTGACACTTCTGTCTCTGTGAGCTTTAGCTGCTTGGACTCAGGGATACCGAAGGTATGTGAAAGTGACTGGGATGCGAGAATCATGTTGCACAGGGAACAGGGAAGGTCAGCAAATTTTTCCTGTCCTGGCACATCTCTCAGTCTGAACTGCAGCTGCAGATGCTTCACTTCCGCCAAGGACTCTGCCACCTTGAGAGAAGGATGCGCTCTATGGAGTTGAGAAAGAAAGTGCGTCTCACTAGCTTCTTTCCTCTACTTCATAGACAGCAAAGGGGCTATGAAAGGCAGCACTGGCTTTTTGTTCTAGGACTTCTTCTTTACAAGCAGCTGCTGGATGTTTGGAAGGGGGTTTGGGATATGCAAAAATGAGAGGCTAAGATGGTAAGAGGGTAAGATGGAAGTCATCTGGCAAAAGCAGAGCTCACAAAAGGGCCAGCTGAGAAAGCTCTTGCTGCCTACAACTTCAACTGCACCCCTCAAAGCAGCAGCACACACGCTGCTCTCGGCACTTTCCTTCTCAGCTCTACGCACCATCCTAAGCCTTGCCTCTCCCACACTCAGGATCCAAAGACAACGGCACCAGGGACTGCTCACACACTAAAGGCACCAGGACAAAAGGCTCACCAGCTTGGCCTTTGCATTCCCGCTGACAGCTCCACAGCTTGAACCCAGAGAACTGCCTGCTGCCAACAGCCTTTCCAATCACTCTGAGCACCTCATGACAAGGAGTGTGGGGAATGAATCTCCAGCAGCCTCCTGCCCCAGGCTGTCCCCCGGGAGCAGCCCTGCTCCAGGCCGTGACTGCCACCTGCACAGCCAAAGGACCCAGAGCCGGTGTTACACACCACGGCTGTGCCTGGCACAGAGACACCAGTGGCCACACAAGTGGCCATGGCACTGTCCACACACAGTCCCTGCTGCTGCTCCCCCAGCCGCTGGCACCAACTCCCAGCCACCCACTCCTAAAGCCACGGGGCCCACTGGGACACTGCGGGGGCTCGTGGAAGCCAGCGGCCATTGTGACACAGCGGGGCTGCACAGAGCCCATGGTGCTTTGTGACCCGTGGCTCCCAGGAGAGCCTTTGTGATGCTGGGGAACTACAAGGAAGCCTGCCTCCTCTGTGACACCACCACAGAAGCTCAGGGGAGCCCTGGAGACCGTGCTGATGCTATTGAACCTGATGCAACCCTGCCTCCTCTGTGACACCACAGAAGCTCTTGGAGCCCTGGAGACCGTGGTGATGCTATGGAACCTGATGCAACCCTGCCTCCTCTGTGACACCACAGAACCTCTGGGAGCCCTGGAGACCGTGCTGATGCTATGGAACCTGATGCAACCCTGCCTCCACTGTGACACCACAGAAGCTCAGGGAGCCCTGGAGACTGTGGTGATGCTATGGAACCTGATGCAACCCTGCCTCCACTGTGACACCACAGAACCTCTGGGAGCCCTGGAGACCGTGCTGATGCTATGGAACCTGATGCAACCCTGCCTCCACTGTGACACCACAGAAGCTCGGGGAGCTCTGCAGACCGTGGGGATGCTGGCGAAGCTGACGGAACCCTGGGCACCACAGTGACGCTATGGAACCTGGTGGAACCGAGGGGCCACAGTGACACTGTGGGGCCTTTTGGAAGCAACAGGACCCTGGTGGGAAGCCACGGGATGATTAATCCTGCACGAACCTGCTCCAGGTGGGCTCCTCTCTCCCGGCTTCCACAGGTGCTGCTAGGATCCCACTCCGGCACTGGCTTGGCACGGGCTCACGGCTTCCTTTGGCAATGGCTCTGCTCCAGGATGGCATGCTGCAGAGAATGCAGGTAGATTTTGTGCTCAATCCTGGCATGCAGCTGGACAATAAAGCCTGATCCAGCCCCCCCTCAGCATATGTCCGGCTCTGGCATTGGGGCGGGGCAACTTTGGGAGCAGCCCCAGCCCTGCTCCTGCTCCCGGCTGGGCACCCAGCTGCTGGGACACAGGTGTGTCCTGATGCCACCGTCTACTCCTTTGAGAAGGGGAGGACAGAGTGCATCAGGGAGTTTGGTGTGGCTTACATGCGGCAAGGAGAAGGTGCAGCCCCAAACTGGCTTTCACTTCTAGAACCTTTTGCTATTGCGGGAGCAGCTGCTGGAGCTTTTCAACCGAGCTGCAAGAGTGAAAAGTGTGATGGCATGTCTATCTGAGAAGGAAGGTTCGGTGCCGCAGCCTGTTGTGCACAATTTATATGCTGATAAGAGAAGGGGGTGCTTTTGGAACGTTTTCCTTCCTGACACTTCTGTCTCTGTGAGCTTTAGCTGCTTGGACTCAGGGATACCGAAGGTATGTGAAAGTGACTGGGATGCGAGAATCATGTTGCACAGGGAACTGGGAAGGTCAGCAAATGTTTCCTGTCCTGGCACATCTCTCAGTCTGAACTGCAGCTGCAGATGCTTCACTTCCGCCAAGGACTCTGCCACCTTGAGAGAAGGATGCGCTCTATGGAGTTGAGAAAGAAAGTGCGTCTCACTAGCTTCTTTCCTCTACTTCATAGACAGCAAAGGGGCTATGAAAGGCAGCACTGGCTTTTTGTTCTAGGACTTCTTCTTTACAAGCAGCTGCTGGATGTTTGGAAGGGGGTTTGGGATATGCAAAAATGAGAGGCTAAGATGGTAAGAGGGTAAGATGGAAGTCATCTGGCAAAAGCAGAGCTCACAAAAGGGCCAGCTGAGAAAGCTCTTGCTGCCTACAACTTCAACTGCACCCCTCAAAGCAGCAGCACACACGCTGCTCTCGGCACTTTCCTTCTCAGCTCTACGCACCATCCTAAGCCTTGCCTCTCCCACACTCAGGATCCAAAGACAACGGCACCAGGGACTGCTCACACACTAAAGGCACCAGGACAAAAGGCTCACCAGCTTGGCCTTTGCATTCCCGCTGACAGCTCCACAGCTTGAACCCAGAGAACTGCCTGCTGCCAACAGCCTTTCCAATCACTCTGAGCACCTCATGACAAGGAGTGTGGGGAATGAATCTCCAGCAGCCTCCTGCCCCAGGCTGTCCCCCGGGAGCAGCCCTGCTCCAGGCCGTGACTGCCACCTGCACAGCCAAAGGACCCAGAGCCGGTGTTACACACCACGGCTGTGCCTGGCACAGAGACACCAGTGGCCACACAAGTGGCCATGGCACTGTCCACACACAGTCCCTGCTGCTGCTCCCCCAGCCGCTGGCACCAACTCCCAGCCACCCACTCCTAAAGCCACGGGGCCCACTGGGACATTGCGGGGGCTCGTGGAAGCCAGCGGCCATTGTGACACAGCGGGGCTGCACAGAGCCCACGGTGCTTTGTGACCCGTGGCTCCCAGGAGAGCCTTTGTGATGCTGGGGAACTACAAGGAAGCCTGGCTCCTCTGTGACACCACCACAGAAGCTCAGGGGAGCCCTTGAGACTGTGCTGATGCTATTGAACCTGATGCAACCCTGCCTCCTCTGTGACACCACAGAAGCTCTTGGAGCCCTGGAGACCGTGGTGATGCTATGGAACCTGATGCAACCCTGCCTCCTCTGTAACACCACAGAACCTCTGGGAGCTCTGGAGACCGTGCTGATGCTATGGAACCTGATGCAACCCTGCCTCCACTGTGACACCACAGAAGCTCAGGGAGCCCTGGAGACTGTGGTGATGCTATGGAACCTGATGCAACCCTGCCTCCACTGTGACACCACAGAACCTCTGGGAGCCCTGGAGACCGTGCTGATGCTATGGAACCTGATGCAACCCTGCCTCCACTGTGACACCACAGAAGCTCGGGGAGCTCTGCAGACCGTGGGGATGCTGGCGAAGCTGACGGAACCCTGGACACCACAGTGACGCTATGGAACCTGGTGGAACCGAGGGGCCACAGTGACACTGTGGGGCCTTTTGGAAGCAACAGGACCCTGGTGGGAAGCCACGGGATGATTAATCCTGCACGAACCTGCTCCAGGTGGGCTCCTCTCTCCCGGCTTCCACAGGTGCTGCTAGGATCCCACTCCGGCACTGGCTTGGCACGGGCTCACGGCTTCCTTTGGCAATGGCTCTGCTCCAGGATGGCATGCTGCAGAGAATGCAGGTAGATTTTGTGCTCACTCCTGGCATGCAGCTGGACAATAAAGCCTGATCCAGCCCCCCCTCAGCATATGTCCGGCTCTGGCATTGGGGCGGGGCAACTTTGGGAGCAGCCCCAGCCCTGCTCCTGCTCCCGGCTGGGCACCCAGCTGCTGGGACACAGGTGTGTCCTGATGCCACCGTCTACTCCTTTGAGAAGGGGAGGACAGAGTGCATCAGGGAGTTTGGTGTGGCTTACATGCGGCAAGGAGAAGGTGCAGCCCCAAACTGGCTTTCACTTCTAGAACCTTTTGCTATTGCGGGAGCAGCTGCTGGAGCTTTTCAACCGAGCTGCAAGAGTGAAAAGTGTGATGGCATGTCTATCTGAGAAGGAAGGTTCGGTGCCGCAGCCTGTTGTGCACAATTTATATGCTGATAAGAGAAGGGGGTGCTTTTGGAACGTTTTCCTTCCTGACACTTCTGTCTCTGTGAGCTTTAGCTGCTTGGACTCAGGGATACCGAAGGTATGTGAAAGTGACTGGGATGCGAGAATCATGTTGCACAGGGAACAGGGAAGGTCAGCAAATGTTTCCTGTCCTGGCACATCTCTCAGTCTGAACTGCAGCTGCAGATGCTTCACTTCCGCCAAGGACTCTGCCACCTTGAGAGAAGGATGCGCTCTATGGAGTTGAGAAAGAAAGTGCGTCTCACTAGCTTCTTTCCTCTACTTCATAGACAGCAAAGGGGCTATGAAAGGCAGCACTGGCTTTTTGTTCTAGGACTTCTTCTTTACAAGCAGCTGCTGGATGTTTGGAAGGGGGTTTGGGATATGCAAAAATGAGAGGCTAAGATGGTAAGAGGGTAAGATGGAAGTCATCTGGCAAAAGCAGAGCTCACAAAAGGGCCAGCTGAGAAAGCTCTTGCTGCCTACAACTTCAACTGCACCCCTCAAAGCAGCAGCACACACGCTGCTCTCGGCACTTTCCTTCTCAGCTCTACGCACCATCCTAAGCCTTGCCTCTCCCACACTCAGGATCCAAAGACAACGGCACCAGGGACTGCTCACACACTAAAGGCACCAGGACAAAAGGCTCACCAGCTTGGCCTTTGCATTCCCGCTGACAGCTCCACAGCTTGAACCCAGAGAACTGCCTGCTGCCAACAGCCTTTCCAATCACTCTGAGCACCTCATGACAAGGAGTGTGGGGAATGAATCTCCAGCAGCCTCCTGCCCCAGGCTGTCCCCCGGGAGCAGCCCTGCTCCAGGCCGTGACTGCCACCTGCACAGCCAAAGGACCCAGAGCCGGTGTTACACACCACGGCTGTGCCTGGCACAGAGACACCAGTGGCCACACAAGTGGCCATGGCACTGTCCACACACAGTCCCTGCTGCTGCTCCCCCAGCCGCTGGCACCAACTCCCAGCCACCCACTCCTAAAGCCACGGGGCCCACTGGGACATTGCGGGGGCTCGTGGAAGCCAGCGGCCATTGTGACACAGCGGGGCTGCACAGAGCCCACGGTGCTTTGTGACCCGTGGCTCCCAGGAGAGCCTTTGTGATGCTGGGGAACTACAAGGAAGCCTGGCTCCTCTGTGACACCACCACAGAAGCTCAGGGGAGCCCTTGAGACTGTGCTGATGCTATTGAACCTGATGCAACCCTGCCTCCTCTGTGACACCACAGAAGCTCTTGGAGCCCTGGAGACCGTGGTGATGCTATGGAACCTGATGCAACCCTGCCTCCTCTGTAACACCACAGAACCTCTGGGAGCTCTGGAGACCGTGCTGATGCTATGGAACCTGATGCAACCCTGCCTCCACTGTGACACCACAGAAGCTCAGGGAGCCCTGGAGACTGTGGTGATGCTATGGAACCTGATGCAACCCTGCCTCCACTGTGACACCACAGAACCTCTGGGAGCCCTGGAGACCGTGCTGATGCTATGGAACCTGATGCAACCCTGCCTCCACTGTGACACCACAGAAGCTCGGGGAGCTCTGCAGACCGTGGGGATGCTGGCGAAGCTGACGGAACCCTGGACACCACAGTGACGCTATGGAACCTGGTGGAACCGAGGGGCCACAGTGACACTGTGGGGCCTTTTGGAAGCAACAGGACCCTGGTGGGAAGCCACGGGATGATTAATCCTGCACGAACCTGCTCCAGGTGGGCTCCTCTCTCCCGGCTTCCACAGGTGCTGCTAGGATCCCACTCCGGCACTGGCTTGGCACGGGCTCACGGCTTCCTTTGGCAATGGCTCTGCTCCAGGATGGCATGCTGCAGAGAATGCAGGTAGATTTTGTGCTCACTCCTGGCATGCAGCTGGACAATAAAGCCTGATCCAGCCCCCCCTCAGCATATGTCCGGCTCTGGCATTGGGGCGGGGCAACTTTGGGAGCAGCCCCAGCCCTGCTCCTGCTCCCGGCTGGGCACCCAGCTGCTGGGACACAGGTGTGTCCTGATGCCACCGTCTACTCCTTTGAGAAGGGGAGGACAGAGTGCATCAGGGAGTTTGGTGTGGCTTACATGCGGCAAGGAGAAGGTGCAGCCCCAAACTGGCTTTCACTTCTAGAACCTTTTGCTATTGCGGGAGCAGCTGCTGGAGCTTTTCAACCGAGCTGCAAGAGTGAAAAGTGTGATGGCATGTCTATCTGAGAAGGAAGGTTCGGTGCCGCAGCCTGTTGTGCACAATTTATATGCTGATAAGAGAAGGGGGTGCTTTTGCAACGTTTTCCTTCCTGACACTTCTGTCTCTGTGAGCTTTAGCTGCTTGGACTCAGGGGTACCGAAGGTATGTGAAAGTGACTGGGATGCGAGAATCATGTTGCACAGGGAACAGGGAAGGTCAGCAAATGTTTCCTGTCCTGGCACATCTCTCAGTCTGAACTGCAGCTGCAGATGCTTCACTTCCGCCAAGGACTCTGCCACCTTGAGAGAAGGATGCGCTCTATGGAGTTGAGAAAGAAAGTGCGTCTCACTAGCTTCTTTCCTCTACTTCATAGACAGCAAAGGGGCTATGAAAGGCAGCACTGGCTTTTTGTTCTAGGACTTCTTCTTTACAAGCAGCTGCTGGATGTTTGGAAGGGGGTTTGGGATATGCAAAAATGAGAGGCTAAGATGGTAAGAGGGTAAGATGGAAGTCATCTGGCAAAAGCAGAGCTCACAAAAGGGCCAGCTGAGAAAGCTCTTGCTGCCTACAACTTCAACTGCACCCCTCAAAGCAGCAGCACACACGCTGCTCTCGGCACTTTCCTTCTCAGCTCTACGCACCATCCTAAGCCTTGCCTCTCCCACACTCAGGATCCAAAGACAACGGCACCAGGGACTGCTCACACACTAAAGGCACCAGGACAAAAGGCTCACCAGCTTGGCCTTTGCATTCCCGCTGACAGCTCCACAGCTTGAACCCAGAGAACTGCCTGCTGCCAACAGCCTTTCCAATCACTCTGAGCACCTCATGACAAGGAGTGTGGGGAATGAATCTCCAGCAGCCTCCTGCCCCAGGCTGTCCCCCGGGAGCAGCCCTGCTCCAGGCCGTGACTGCCACCTGCACAGCCAAAGGACCCAGAGCCGGTGTTACACACCACGGCTGTGCCTGGCACAGAGACACCAGTGGCCACACAAGTGGCCATGGCACTGTCCACACACAGTCCCTGCTGCTGCTCCCCCAGCCGCTGGCACCAACTCCCAGCCACCCACTCCTAAAGCCACGGGGCCCACTGGGACATTGCGGGGGCTCGTGGAAGCCAGCGGCCATTGTGACACAGCGGGGCTGCACAGAGCCCACGGTGCTTTGTGACCCGTGGCTCCCAGGAGAGCCTTTGTGATGCTGGGGAACTACAAGGAAGCCTGGCTCCTCTGTGACACCACCACAGAAGCTCAGGGGAGCCCTTGAGACTGTGCTGATGCTATTGAACCTGATGCAACCCTGCCTCCTCTGTGACACCACAGAAGCTCTTGGAGCCCTGGAGACCGTGGTGATGCTATGGAACCTGATGCAACCCTGCCTCCTCTGTAACACCACAGAACCTCTGGGAGCTCTGGAGACCGTGCTGATGCTATGGAACCTGATGCAACCCTGCCTCCACTGTGACACCACAGAAGCTCAGGGAGCCCTGGAGACTGTGGTGATGCTATGGAACCTGATGCAACCCTGCCTCCACTGTGACACCACAGAACCTCTGGGAGCCCTGGAGACCGTGCTGATGCTATGGAACCTGATGCAACCCTGCCTCCACTGTGACACCACAGAAGCTCGGGGAGCTCTGCAGACCGTGGGGATGCTATGGAAGCTGACGGAACCCTGGGCACCACAGTGACGCTATGGAACCTGGTGGAACCGAGGGGCCACAGTGACACTGTGGGGCCTTTTGGAAGCAACAGGACCCTGGTGGGAAGCCACGGGATGATTAATCCTGCACGAACCTGCTCCAGGTGGGCTCCTCTCTCCCGGCTTCCACAGGTGCTGCTAGGATCCCACTCCGGCACTGGCTTGGCACGGGCTCACGGCTTCCTTTGGCAATGGCTCTGCTCCAGGATGGCATGCTGCAGAGAATGCAGGTAGATTTTGTGCTCACTCCTGGCATGCAGCTGGACAATAAAGCCTGATCCAGCCCCCCCTCAGCATATGTCTGGCTCTGGCATTGGGGCGGGGCAACTTTGGGAGCAGCCCCAGCCCTGCTCCTGCTCCCGGCTGGGCACCCAGCTGCTGGGACACAGGTGTGTCCTGATGCCACCGTCTACTCCTTTGAGAAGGGGAGGACAGAGTGCATCAGGGAGTTTGGTGTGGCTTACATGCGGCAAGGAGAAGGTGCAGCCCCAAACTGGCTTTCACTTCTAGAACCTTTTGCTATTGCGGGAGCAGCTGCTGGAGCTTTTCAACCGAGCTGCAAGAGTGAAAAGTGTGATGGCATGTCTATCTGAGAAGGAAGGTTCGGTGCCGCAGCCTGTTGTGCACAATTTATATGCTGATAACAGAAGGGGGTGCTTTTGGAACGTTTTCCTTCCTGACACTTCTGTCTCTGTGAGCTTTAGCTGCTTGGACTCAGGGATACCGAAGGTATGTGAAAGTGACTGGGATGCGAGAATCATGTTGCACAGGGAACAGGGAAGGTCAGCAAATTTTTCCTGTCCTGGCACATCTCTCAGTCTGAACTGCAGCTGCAGATGCTTCACTTCCGCCAAGGACTCTGCCACCTTGAGAGAAGGATGCGCTCTATGGAGTTGAGAAAGAAAGTGCGTCTCACTAGCTTCTTTCCTCTACTTCATAGACAGCAAAGGGGCTATGAAAGGCAGCACTGGCTTTTTGTTCTAGGACTTCTTCTTTACAAGCAGCTGCTGGATGTTTGGAAGGGGGTTTGGGATATGCAAAAATGAGAGGCTAAGATGGTAAGAGGGTAAGATGGAAGTCATCTGGCAAAAGCAGAGCTCACAAAAGGGCCAGCTGAGAAAGCTCTTGCTGCCTACAACTTCAACTGCACCCCTCAAAGCAGCAGCACACACGCTGCTCTCGGCACTTTCCTTCTCAGCTCTACGCACCATCCTAAGCCTTGCCTCTCCCACACTCAGGATCCAAAGACAACGGCACCAGGGACTGCTCACACACTAAAGGCACCAGGACAAAAGGCTCACCAGCTTGGCCTTTGCATTCCCGCTGACAGCTCCACAGCTTGAACCCAGAGAACTGCCTGCTGCCAACAGCCTTTCCAATCACTCTGAGCACCTCATGACAAGGAGTGTGGGGAATGAATCTCCAGCAGCCTCCTGCCCCAGGCTGTCCCCCGGGAGCAGCCCTGCTCCAGGCCGTGACTGCCACCTGCACAGCCAAAGGACCCAGAGCCGGTGTTACACACCACGGCTGTGCCTGGCACAGAGACACCAGTGGCCACACAAGTGGCCATGGCACTGTCCACACACAGTCCCTGCTGCTGCTCCCCCAGCCGCTGGCACCAACTCCCAGCCACCCACTCCTAAAGCCACGGGGCCCACTGGGACATTGCGGGGGCTCGTGGAAGCCAGCGGCCATTGTGACACAGCGGGGCTGCACAGAGCCCACGGTGCTTTGTGACCCGTGGCTCCCAGGAGAGCCTTTGTGATGCTGGGGAACTACAAGGAAGCCTGGCTCCTCTGTGACACCACCACAGAAGCTCAGGGGAGCCCTTGAGACTGTGCTGATGCTATTGAACCTGATGCAACCCTGCCTCCTCTGTGACACCACAGAAGCTCTTGGAGCCCTGGAGACCGTGGTGATGCTATGGAACCTGATGCAACCCTGCCTCCTCTGTAACACCACAGAACCTCTGGGAGCTCTGGAGACCGTGCTGATGCTATGGAACCTGATGCAACCCTGCCTCCACTGTGACACCACAGAAGCTCAGGGAGCCCTGGAGACTGTGGTGATGCTATGGAACCTGATGCAACCCTGCCTCCACTGTGACACCACAGAACCTCTGGGAGCCCTGGAGACCGTGCTGATGCTATGGAACCTGATGCAACCCTGCCTCCACTGTGACACCACAGAAGCTCGGGGAGCTCTGCAGACCGTGGGGATGCTGGCGAAGCTGACGGAACCCTGGGCACCACAGTGACGCTATGGAACCTGGTGGAACCGAGGGGCCACAGTGACACTGTGGGGCCTTTTGGAAGCAACAGGACCCTGGTGGGAAGCCACGGGATGATTAATCCTGCACGAACCTGCTCCAGGTGGGCTCCTCTCTCCCGGCTTCCACAGGTGCTGCTAGGATCCCACTCCGGCACTGGCTTGGCACGGGCTCACGGCTTCCTTTGGCAATGGCTCTGCTCCAGGATGGCATGCTGCAGAGAATGCAGGTAGATTTTGTGCTCACTCCTGGCATGCAGCTGGACAATAAAGCCTGATCCAGCCCCCCCTCAGCATATGTCCGGCTCTGGCATTGGGGCGGGGCAACTTTGGGAGCAGCCCCAGCCCTGCTCCTGCTCCCGGCTGGGCACCCAGCTGCTGGGACACAGGTGTGTCCTGATGCCACCGTCTACTCCTTTGAGAAGGGGAGGACAGAGTGCATCAGGGAGTTTGGTGTGGCTTACATGCGGCAAGGAGAAGGTGCAGCCCCAAACTGGCTTTCACTTCTAGAACCTTTTGCTATTGCGGGAGCAGCTGCTGGAGCTTTTCAACCGAGCTGCAAGAGTGAAAAGTGTGATGGCATGTCTATCTGAGAAGGAAGGTTCGGTGCCGCAGCCTGTTGTGCACAATTTATATGCTGATAAGAGAAGGGGGTGCTTTTGGAACGTTTTCCTTCCTGACACTTCTGTCTCTGTGAGCTTTAGCTGCTTGGACTCAGGGATACCGAAGGTATGTGAAAGTGACTGGGATGCGAGAATCATGTTGCACAGGGAACAGGGAAGGTCAGCAAATGTTTCCTGTCCTGGCACATCTCTCAGTCTGAACTGCAGCTGCAGATGCTTCACTTCCGCCAAGGACTCTGCCACCTTGAGAGAAGGATGCGCTCTATGGAGTTGAGAAAGAAAGTGCGTCTCACTAGCTTCTTTCCTCTACTTCATAGACAGCAAAGGGGCTATGAAAGGCAGCACTGGCTTTTTGTTCTAGGACTTCTTCTTTACAAGCAGCTGCTGGATGTTTGGAAGGGGGTTTGGGATATGCAAAAATGAGAGGCTAAGATGGTAAGAGGGTAAGATGGAAGTCATCTGGCAAAAGCAGAGCTCACAAAAGGGCCAGCTGAGAAAGCTCTTGCTGCCTACAACTTCAACTGCACCCCTCAAAGCAGCAGCACACACGCTGCTCTCGGCACTTTCCTTCTCAGCTCTACGCACCATCCTAAGCCTTGCCTCTCCCACACTCAGGATCCAAAGACAACGGCACCAGGGACTGCTCACACACTAAAGGCACCAGGACAAAAGGCTCACCAGCTTGGCCTTTGCATTCCCGCTGACAGCTCCACAGCTTGAACCCAGAGAACTGCCTGCTGCCAACAGCCTTTCCAATCACTCTGAGCACCTCATGACAAGGAGTGTGGGGAATGAATCTCCAGCAGCCTCCTGCCCCAGGCTGTCCCCCGGGAGCAGCCCTGCTCCAGGCCGTGACTGCCACCTGCACAGCCAAAGGACCCAGAGCCGGTGTTACACACCACGGCTGTGCCTGGCACAGAGACACCAGTGGCCACACAAGTGGCCATGGCACTGTCCACACACAGTCCCTGCTGCTGCTCCCCCAGCCGCTGGCACCAACTCCCAGCCACCCACTCCTAAAGCCACGGGGCCCACTGGGACATTGCGGGGGCTCGTGGAAGCCAGCGGCCATTGTGACACAGCGGGGCTGCACAGAGCCCACGGTGCTTTGTGACCCGTGGCTCCCAGGAGAGCCTTTGTGATGCTGGGGAACTACAAGGAAGCCTGGCTCCTCTGTGACACCACCACAGAAGCTCAGGGGAGCCCTTGAGACTGTGCTGATGCTATTGAACCTGATGCAACCCTGCCTCCTCTGTGACACCACAGAAGCTCTTGGAGCCCTGGAGACCGTGGTGATGCTATGGAACCTGATGCAACCCTGCCTCCTCTGTAACACCACAGAACCTCTGGGAGCTCTGGAGACCGTGCTGATGCTATGGAACCTGATGCAACCCTGCCTCCACTGTGACACCACAGAAGCTCAGGGAGCCCTGGAGACTGTGGTGATGCTATGGAACCTGATGCAACCCTGCCTCCACTGTGACACCACAGAACCTCTGGGAGCCCTGGAGACCGTGCTGATGCTATGGAACCTGATGCAACCCTGCCTCCACTGTGACACCACAGAAGCTCGGGGAGCTCTGCAGACCGTGGGGATGCTGGCGAAGCTGACGGAACCCTGGGCACCACAGTGACGCTATGGAACCTGGTGGAACCGAGGGGCCACAGTGACACTGTGGGGCCTTTTGGAAGCAACAGGACCCTGGTGGGAAGCCACGGGATGATTAATCCTGCACGAACCTGCTCCAGGTGGGCTCCTCTCTCCCGGCTTCCACAGGTGCTGCTAGGATCCCACTCCGGCACTGGCTTGGCACGGGCTCACGGCTTCCTTTGGCAATGGCTCTGCTCCAGGATGGCATGCTGCAGAGAATGCAGGTAGATTTTGTGCTCACTCCTGGCATGCAGCTGGACAATAAAGCCTGATCCAGCCCCCCCTCAGCATATGTCCGGCTCTGGCATTGGGGCGGGGCAACTTTGGGAGCAGCCCCAGCCCTGCTCCTGCTCCCGGCTGGGCACCCAGCTGCTGGGACACAGGTGTGTCCTGATGCCACCGTCTACTCCTTTGAGAAGGGGAGGACAGAGTGCATCAGGGAGTTTGGTGTGGCTTACATGCGGCAAGGAGAAGGTGCAGCCCCAAACTGGCTTTCACTTCTAGAACCTTTTGCTATTGCGGGAGCAGCTGCTGGAGCTTTTCAACCGAGCTGCAAGAGTGAAAAGTGTGATGGCATGTCTATCTGAGAAGGAAGGTTCGGTGCCGCAGCCTGTTGTGCACAATTTATATGCTGATAAGAGAAGGGGGTGCTTTTGGAACGTTTTCCTTCCTGACACTTCTGTCTCTGTGAGCTTTAGCTGCTTGGACTCAGGGGTACCGAAGGTATGTGAAAGTGACTGGGATGCGAGAATCATGTTGCACAGGGAACAGGGAAGGTCAGCAAATGTTTCCTGTCCTGGCACATCTCTCAGTCTGAACTGCAGCTGCAGATGCTTCACTTCCGCCAAGGACTCTGCCACCTTGAGAGAAGGATGCGCTCTATGGAGTTGAGAAAGAAAGTGCGTCTCACTAGCTTCTTTCCTCTACTTCATAGACAGCAAAGGGGCTATGAAAGGCAGCACTGGCTTTTTGTTCTAGGACTTCTTCTTTACAAGCAGCTGCTGGATGTTTGGAAGGGGGTTTGGGATATGCAAAAATGAGAGGCTAAGATGGTAAGAGGGTAAGATGGAAGTCATCTGGCAAAAGCAGAGCTCACAAAAGGGCCAGCTGAGAAAGCTCTTGCTGCCTACAACTTCAACTGCACCCCTCAAAGCAGCAGCACACACGCTGCTCTCGGCACTTTCCTTCTCAGCTCTACGCACCATCCTAAGCCTTGCCTCTCCCACACTCAGGATCCAAAGACAACGGCACCAGGGACTGCTCACACACTAAAGGCACCAGGACAAAAGGCTCACCAGCTTGGCCTTTGCATTCCCGCTGACAGCTCCACAGCTTGAACCCAGAGAACTGCCTGCTGCCAACAGCCTTTCCAATCACTCTGAGCACCTCATGACAAGGAGTGTGGGGAATGAATCTCCAGCAGCCTCCTGCCCCAGGCTGTCCCCCGGGAGCAGCCCTGCTCCAGGCCGTGACTGCCACCTGCACAGCCAAAGGACCCAGAGCCGGTGTTACACACCACGGCTGTGCCTGGCACAGAGACACCAGTGGCCACACAAGTGGCCATGGCACTGTCCACACACAGTCCCTGCTGCTGCTCCCCCAGCCGCTGGCACCAACTCCCAGCCACCCACTCCTAAAGCCACGGGGCCCACTGGGACATTGCGGGGGCTCGTGGAAGCCAGCGGCCATTGTGACACAGCGGGGCTGCACAGAGCCCACGGTGCTTTGTGACCCGTGGCTCCCAGGAGAGCCTTTGTGATGCTGGGGAACTACAAGGAAGCCTGGCTCCTCTGTGACACCACCACAGAAGCTCAGGGGAGCCCTTGAGACTGTGCTGATGCTATTGAACCTGATGCAACCCTGCCTCCTCTGTGACACCACAGAAGCTCTTGGAGCCCTGGAGACCGTGGTGATGCTATGGAACCTGATGCAACCCTGCCTCCTCTGTAACACCACAGAACCTCTGGGAGCTCTGGAGACCGTGCTGATGCTATGGAACCTGATGCAACCCTGCCTCCACTGTGACACCACAGAAGCTCAGGGAGCCCTGGAGACTGTGGTGATGCTATGGAACCTGATGCAACCCTGCCTCCACTGTGACACCACAGAACCTCTGGGAGCCCTGGAGACCGTGCTGATGCTATGGAACCTGATGCAACCCTGCCTCCACTGTGACACCACAGAAGCTCGGGGAGCTCTGCAGACCGTGGGGATGCTGGCGAAGCTGACGGAACCCTGGACACCACAGTGACGCTATGGAACCTGGTGGAACCGAGGGGCCACAGTGACACTGTGGGGCCTTTTGGAAGCAACAGGACCCTGGTGGGAAGCCACGGGATGATTAATCCTGCACGAACCTGCTCCAGGTGGGCTCCTCTCTCCCGGCTTCCACAGGTGCTGCTAGGATCCCACTCCGGCACTGGCTTGGCACGGGCTCACGGCTTCCTTTGGCAATGGCTCTGCTCCAGGATGGCATGCTGCAGAGAATGCAGGTAGATTTTGTGCTCACTCCTGGCATGCAGCTGGACAATAAAGCCTGATCCAGCCCCCCCTCAGCATATGTCCGGCTCTGGCATTGGGGCGGGGCAACTTTGGGAGCAGCCCCAGCCCTGCTCCTGCTCCCGGCTGGGCACCCAGCTGCTGGGACACAGGTGTGTCCTGATGCCACCGTCTACTCCTTTGAGAAGGGGAGGACAGAGTGCATCAGGGAGTTTGGTGTGGCTTACATGCGGCAAGGAGAAGGTGCAGCCCCAAACTGGCTTTCACTTCTAGAACCTTTTGCTATTGCGGGAGCAGCTGCTGGAGCTTTTCAACCGAGCTGCAAGAGTGAAAAGTGTGATGGCATGTCTATCTGAGAAGGAAGGTTCGGTGCCGCAGCCTGTTGTGCACAATTTATATGCTGATAAGAGAAGGGGGTGCTTTTGGAACGTTTTCCTTCCTGACACTTCTGTCTCTGTGAGCTTTAGCTGCTTGGACTCAGGGATACCGAAGGTATGTGAAAGTGACTGGGATGCGAGAATCATGTTGCACAGGGAACAGGGAAGGTCAGCAAATGTTTCCTGTCCTGGCACATCTCTCAGTCTGAACTGCAGCTGCAGATGCTTCACTTCCGCCAAGGACTCTGCCACCTTGAGAGAAGGATGCGCTCTATGGAGTTGAGAAAGAAAGTGCGTCTCACTAGCTTCTTTCCTCTACTTCATAGACAGCAAAGGGGCTATGAAAGGCAGCACTGGCTTTTTGTTCTAGGACTTCTTCTTTACAAGCAGCTGCTGGATGTTTGGAAGGGGGTTTGGGATATGCAAAAATGAGAGGCTAAGATGGTAAGAGGGTAAGATGGAAGTCATCTGGCAAAAGCAGAGCTCACAAAAGGGCCAGCTGAGAAAGCTCTTGCTGCCTACAACTTCAACTGCACCCCTCAAAGCAGCAGCACACACGCTGCTCTCGGCACTTTCCTTCTCAGCTCTACGCACCATCCTAAGCCTTGCCTCTCCCACACTCAGGATCCAAAGACAACGGCACCAGGGACTGCTCACACACTAAAGGCACCAGGACAAAAGGCTCACCAGCTTGGCCTTTGCATTCCCGCTGACAGCTCCACAGCTTGAACCCAGAGAACTGCCTGCTGCCAACAGCCTTTCCAATCACTCTGAGCACCTCATGACAAGGAGTGTGGGGAATGAATCTCCAGCAGCCTCCTGCCCCAGGCTGTCCCCCGGGAGCAGCCCTGCTCCAGGCCGTGACTGCCACCTGCACAGCCAAAGGACCCAGAGCCGGTGTTACACACCACGGCTGTGCCTGGCACAGAGACACCAGTGGCCACACAAGTGGCCATGGCACTGTCCACACACAGTCCCTGCTGCTGCTCCCCCAGCCGCTGGCACCAACTCCCAGCCACCCACTCCTAAAGCCACGGGGCCCACTGGGACATTGCGGGGGCTCGTGGAAGCCAGCGGCCATTGTGACACAGCGGGGCTGCACAGAGCCCACGGTGCTTTGTGACCCGTGGCTCCCAGGAGAGCCTTTGTGATGCTGGGGAACTACAAGGAAGCCTGGCTCCTCTGTGACACCACCACAGAAGCTCAGGGGAGCCCTTGAGACTGTGCTGATGCTATTGAACCTGATGCAACCCTGCCTCCTCTGTGACACCACAGAAGCTCTTGGAGCCCTGGAGACCGTGGTGATGCTATGGAACCTGATGCAACCCTGCCTCCTCTGTAACACCACAGAACCTCTGGGAGCTCTGGAGACCGTGCTGATGCTATGGAACCTGATGCAACCCTGCCTCCACTGTGACACCACAGAAGCTCAGGGAGCCCTGGAGACTGTGGTGATGCTATGGAACCTGATGCAACCCTGCCTCCACTGTGACACCACAGAACCTCTGGGAGCCCTGGAGACCGTGCTGATGCTATGGAACCTGATGCAACCCTGCCTCCACTGTGACACCACAGAAGCTCGGGGAGCTCTGCAGACCGTGGGGATGCTGGCGAAGCTGACGGAACCCTGGGCACCACAGTGACGCTATGGAACCTGGTGGAACCGAGGGGCCACAGTGACACTGTGGGGCCTTTTGGAAGCAACAGGACCCTGGTGGGAAGCCACGGGATGATTAATCCTGCACGAACCTGCTCCAGGTGGGCTCCTCTCTCCCGGCTTCCACAGGTGCTGCTAGGATCCCACTCCGGCACTGGCTTGGCACGGGCTCACGGCTTCCTTTGGCAATGGCTCTGCTCCAGGATGGCATGCTGCAGAGAATGCAGGTAGATTTTGTGCTCACTCCTGGCATGCAGCTGGACAATAAAGCCTGATCCAGCCCCCCCTCAGCATATGTCCGGCTCTGGCATTGGGGCGGGGCAACTTTGGGAGCAGCCCCAGCCCTGCTCCTGCTCCCGGCTGGGCACCCAGCTGCTGGGACACAGGTGTGTCCTGATGCCACCGTCTACTCCTTTGAGAAGGGGAGGACAGAGTGCATCAGGGAGTTTGGTGTGGCTTACATGCGGCAAGGAGAAGGTGCAGCCCCAAACTGGCTTTCACTTCTAGAACCTTTTGCTATTGCGGGAGCAGCTGCTGGAGCTTTTCAACCGAGCTGCAAGAGTGAAAAGTGTGATGGCATGTCTATCTGAGAAGGAAGGTTCGGTGCCGCAGCCTGTTGTGCACAATTTATATGCTGATAACAGAAGGGGGTGCTTTTGGAACGTTTTCCTTCCTGACACTTCTGTCTCTGTGAGCTTTAGCTGCTTGGACTCAGGGATACCGAAGGTATGTGAAAGTGACTGGGATGCGAGAATCATGTTGCACAGGGAACAGGGAAGGTCAGCAAATGTTTCCTGTCCTGGCACATCTCTCAGTCTGAACTGCAGCTGCAGATGCTTCACTTCCGCCAAGGACTCTGCCACCTTGAGAGAAGGATGCGCTCTATGGAGTTGAGAAAGAAAGTGCGTCTCACTAGCTTCTTTCCTCTACTTCATAGACAGCAAAGGGGCTATGAAAGGCAGCACTGGCTTTTTGTTCTAGGACTTCTTCTTTACAAGCAGCTGCTGGATGTTTGGAAGGGGGTTTGGGATATGCAAAAATGAGAGGCTAAGATGGTAAGAGGGTAAGATGGAAGTCATCTGGCAAAAGCAGAGCTCACAAAAGGGCCAGCTGAGAAAGCTCTTGCTGCCTACAACTTCAACTGCACCCCTCAAAGCAGCAGCACACACGCTGCTCTCGGCACTTTCCTTCTCAGCTCTACGCACCATCCTAAGCCTTGCCTCTCCCACACTCAGGATCCAAAGACAACGGCACCAGGGACTGCTCACACACTAAAGGCACCAGGACAAAAGGCTCACCAGCTTGGCCTTTGCATTCCCGCTGACAGCTCCACAGCTTGAACCCAGAGAACTGCCTGCTGCCAACAGCCTTTCCAATCACTCTGAGCACCTCATGACAAGGAGTGTGGGGAATGAATCTCCAGCAGCCTCCTGCCCCAGGCTGTCCCCCGGGAGCAGCCCTGCTCCAGGCCGTGACTGCCACCTGCACAGCCAAAGGACCCAGAGCCGGTGTTACACACCACGGCTGTGCCTGGCACAGAGACACCAGTGGCCACACAAGTGGCCATGGCACTGTCCACACACAGTCCCTGCTGCTGCTCCCCCAGCCGCTGGCACCAACTCCCAGCCACCCACTCCTAAAGCCACGGGGCCCACTGGGACATTGCGGGGGCTCGTGGAAGCCAGCGGCCATTGTGACACAGCGGGGCTGCACAGAGCCCACGGTGCTTTGTGACCCGTGGCTCCCAGGAGAGCCTTTGTGATGCTGGGGAACTACAAGGAAGCCTGGCTCCTCTGTGACACCACCACAGAAGCTCAGGGGAGCCCTTGAGACTGTGCTGATGCTATTGAACCTGATGCAACCCTGCCTCCTCTGTGACACCACAGAAGCTCTTGGAGCCCTGGAGACCGTGGTGATGCTATGGAACCTGATGCAACCCTGCCTCCTCTGTAACACCACAGAACCTCTGGGAGCTCTGGAGACCGTGCTGATGCTATGGAACCTGATGCAACCCTGCCTCCACTGTGACACCACAGAAGCTCAGGGAGCCCTGGAGACTGTGGTGATGCTATGGAACCTGATGCAACCCTGCCTCCACTGTGACACCACAGAACCTCTGGGAGCCCTGGAGACCGTGCTGATGCTATGGAACCTGATGCAACCCTGCCTCCACTGTGACACCACAGAAGCTCGGGGAGCTCTGCAGACCGTGGGGATGCTGGCGAAGCTGACGGAACCCTGGGCACCACAGTGACGCTATGGAACCTGGTGGAACCGAGGGGCCACAGTGACACTGTGGGGCCTTTTGGAAGCAACAGGACCCTGGTGGGAAGCCACGGGATGATTAATCCTGCACGAACCTGCTCCAGGTGGGCTCCTCTCTCCCGGCTTCCACAGGTGCTGCTAGGATCCCACTCCGGCACTGGCTTGGCACGGGCTCACGGCTTCCTTTGGCAATGGCTCTGCTCCAGGATGGCATGCTGCAGAGAATGCAGGTAGATTTTGTGCTCACTCCTGGCATGCAGCTGGACAATAAAGCCTGATCCAGCCCCCCCTCAGCATATGTCCGGCTCTGGCATTGGGGCGGGGCAACTTTGGGAGCAGCCCCAGCCCTGCTCCTGCTCCCGGCTGGGCACCCAGCTGCTGGGACACAGGTGTGTCCTGATGCCACCGTCTACTCCTTTGAGAAGGGGAGGACAGAGTGCATCAGGGAGTTTGGTGTGGCTTACATGCGGCAAGGAGAAGGTGCAGCCCCAAACTGGCTTTCACTTCTAGAACCTTTTGCTATTGCGGGAGCAGCTGCTGGAGCTTTTCAACCGAGCTGCAAGAGTGAAAAGTGTGATGGCATGTCTATCTGAGAAGGAAGGTTCGGTGCCGCAGCCTGTTGTGCACAATTTATATGCTGATAAGAGAAGGGGGTGCTTTTGGAACGTTTTCCTTCCTGACACTTCTGTCTCTGTGAGCTTTAGCTGCTTGGACTCAGGGATACCGAAGGTATGTGAAAGTGACTGGGATGCGAGAATCATGTTGCACAGGGAACAGGGAAGGTCAGCAAATGTTTCCTGTCCTGGCACATCTCTCAGTCTGAACTGCAGCTGCAGATGCTTCACTTCCGCCAAGGACTCTGCCACCTTGAGAGAAGGATGCGCTCTATGGAGTTGAGAAAGAAAGTGCGTCTCACTAGCTTCTTTCCTCTACTTCATAGACAGCAAAGGGGCTATGAAAGGCAGCACTGGCTTTTTGTTCTAGGACTTCTTCTTTACAAGCAGCTGCTGGATGTTTGGAAGGGGGTTTGGGATATGCAAAAATGAGAGGCTAAGATGGTAAGAGGGTAAGATGGAAGTCATCTGGCAAAAGCAGAGCTCACAAAAGGGCCAGCTGAGAAAGCTCTTGCTGCCTACAACTTCAACTGCACCCCTCAAAGCAGCAGCACACACGCTGCTCTCGGCACTTTCCTTCTCAGCTCTACGCACCATCCTAAGCCTTGCCTCTCCCACACTCAGGATCCAAAGACAACGGCACCAGGGACTGCTCACACACTAAAGGCACCAGGACAAAAGGCTCACCAGCTTGGCCTTTGCATTCCCGCTGACAGCTCCACAGCTTGAACCCAGAGAACTGCCTGCTGCCAACAGCCTTTCCAATCACTCTGAGCACCTCATGACAAGGAGTGTGGGGAATGAATCTCCAGCAGCCTCCTGCCCCAGGCTGTCCCCCGGGAGCAGCCCTGCTCCAGGCCGTGACTGCCACCTGCACAGCCAAAGGACCCAGAGCCGGTGTTACACACCACGGCTGTGCCTGGCACAGAGACACCAGTGGCCACACAAGTGGCCATGGCACTGTCCACACACAGTCCCTGCTGCTGCTCCCCCAGCCGCTGGCACCAACTCCCAGCCACCCACTCCTAAAGCCACGGGGCCCACTGGGACATTGCGGGGGCTCGTGGAAGCCAGCGGCCATTGTGACACAGCGGGGCTGCACAGAGCCCACGGTGCTTTGTGACCCGTGGCTCCCAGGAGAGCCTTTGTGATGCTGGGGAACTACAAGGAAGCCTGGCTCCTCTGTGACACCACAACAGAAGCTCAGGGGAGCCCTTGAGACTGTGCTGATGCTATTGAACCTGATGCAACCCTGCCTCCTCTGTGACACCACAGAAGCTCTTGGAGCCCTGGAGACCGTGGTGATGCTATGGAACCTGATGCAACCCTGCCTCCTCTGTAACACCACAGAACCTCTGGGAGCTCTGGAGACCGTGCTGATGCTATGGAACCTGATGCAACCCTGCCTCCACTGTGACACCACAGAAGCTCAGGGAGCCCTGGAGACTGTGGTGATGCTATGGAACCTGATGCAACCCTGCCTCCACTGTGACACCACAGAACCTCTGGGAGCCCTGGAGACCGTGCTGATGCTATGGAACCTGATGCAACCCTGCCTCCACTGTGACACCACAGAAGCTCGGGGAGCTCTGCAGACCGTGGGGATGCTGGCGAAGCTGACGGAACCCTGGACACCACAGTGACGCTATGGAACCTGGTGGAACCGAGGGGCCACAGTGACACTGTGGGGCCTTTTGGAAGCAACAGGACCCTGGTGGGAAGCCACGGGATGATTAATCCTGCACGAACCTGCTCCAGGTGGGCTCCTCTCTCCCGGCTTCCACAGGTGCTGCTAGGATCCCACTCCGGCACTGGCTTGGCACGGGCTCACGGCTTCCTTTGGCAATGGCTCTGCTCCAGGATGGCATGCTGCAGAGAATGCAGGTAGATTTTGTGCTCACTCCTGGCATGCAGCTGGACAATAAAGCCTGATCCAGCCCCCCCTCAGCATATGTCCGGCTCTGGCATTGGGGCGGGGCAACTTTGGGAGCAGCCCCAGCCCTGCTCCTGCTCCCGGCTGGGCACCCAGCTGCTGGGACACAGGTGTGTCCTGATGCCACCGTCTACTCCTTTGAGAAGGGGAGGACAGAGTGCATCAGGGAGTTTGGTGTGGCTTACATGCGGCAAGGAGAAGGTGCAGCCCCAAACTGGCTTTCACTTCTAGAACCTTTTGCTATTGCGGGAGCAGCTGCTGGAGCTTTTCAACCGAGCTGCAAGAGTGAAAAGTGTGATGGCATGTCTATCTGAGAAGGAAGGTTCGGTGCCGCAGCCTGTTGTGCACAATTTATATGCTGATAAGAGAAGGGGGTGCTTTTGGAACGTTTTCCTTCCTGACACTTCTGTCTCTGTGAGCTTTAGCTGCTTGGACTCAGGGATACCGAAGGTATGTGAAAGTGACTGGGATGCGAGAATCATGTTGCACAGGGAACAGGGAAGGTCAGCAAATGTTTCCTGTCCTGGCACATCTCTCAGTCTGAACTGCAGCTGCAGATGCTTCACTTCCGCCAAGGACTCTGCCACCTTGAGAGAAGGATGCGCTCTATGGAGTTGAGAAAGAAAGTGCGTCTCACTAGCTTCTTTCCTCTACTTCATAGACAGCAAAGGGGCTATGAAAGGCAGCACTGGCTTTTTGTTCTAGGACTTCTTCTTTACAAGCAGCTGCTGGATGTTTGGAAGGGGGTTTGGGATATGCAAAAATGAGAGGCTAAGATGGTAAGAGGGTAAGATGGAAGTCATCTGGCAAAAGCAGAGCTCACAAAAGGGCCAGCTGAGAAAGCTCTTGCTGCCTACAACTTCAACTGCACCCCTCAAAGCAGCAGCACACACGCTGCTCTCGGCACTTTCCTTCTCAGCTCTACGCACCATCCTAAGCCTTGCCTCTCCCACACTCAGGATCCAAAGACAACGGCACCAGGGACTGCTCACACACTAAAGGCACCAGGACAAAAGGCTCACCAGCTTGGCCTTTGCATTCCCGCTGACAGCTCCACAGCTTGAACCCAGAGAACTGCCTGCTGCCAACAGCCTTTCCAATCACTCTGAGCACCTCATGACAAGGAGTGTGGGGAATGAATCTCCAGCAGCCTCCTGCCCCAGGCTGTCCCCCGGGAGCAGCCCTGCTCCAGGCCGTGACTGCCACCTGCACAGCCAAAGGACCCAGAGCCGGTGTTACACACCACGGCTGTGCCTGGCACAGAGACACCAGTGGCCACACAAGTGGCCATGGCACTGTCCACACACAGTCCCTGCTGCTGCTCCCCCAGCCGCTGGCACCAACTCCCAGCCACCCACTCCTAAAGCCACGGGGCCCACTGGGACATTGCGGGGGCTCGTGGAAGCCAGCGGCCATTGTGACACAGCGGGGCTGCACAGAGCCCACGGTGCTTTGTGACCCGTGGCTCCCAGGAGAGCCTTTGTGATGCTGGGGAACTACAAGGAAGCCTGGCTCCTCTGTGACACCACCACAGAAGCTCAGGGGAGCCCTTGAGACTGTGCTGATGCTATTGAACCTGATGCAACCCTGCCTCCTCTGTGACACCACAGAAGCTCTTGGAGCCCTGGAGACCGTGGTGATGCTGTGGAACCTGATGCAACCCTGCCTCCTCTGTAACACCACAGAACCTCTGGGAGCTCTGGAGACCGTGCTGATGCTATGGAACCTGATGCAACCCTGCCTCCACTGTGACACCACAGAAGCTCAGGGAGCCCTGGAGACTGTGGTGATGCTATGGAACCTGATGCAACCCTGCCTCCACTGTGACACCACAGAACCTCTGGGAGCCCTGGAGACCGTGCTGATGCTATGGAACCTGATGCAACCCTGCCTCCACTGTGACACCACAGAAGCTCGGGGAGCTCTGCAGACCGTGGGGATGCTGGCGAAGCTGACGGAACCCTGGACACCACAGTGACGCTATGGAACCTGGTGGAACCGAGGGGCCACAGTGACACTGTGGGGCCTTTTGGAAGCAACAGGACCCTGGTGGGAAGCCACGGGATGATTAATCCTGCACGAACCTGCTCCAGGTGGGCTCCTCTCTCCCGGCTTCCACAGGTGCTGCTAGGATCCCACTCCGGCACTGGCTTGGCACGGGCTCACGGCTTCCTTTGGCAATGGCTCTGCTCCAGGATGGCATGCTGCAGAGAATGCAGGTAGATTTTGTGCTCACTCCTGGCATGCAGCTGGACAATAAAGCCTGATCCAGCCCCCCCTCAGCATATGTCCGGCTCTGGCATTGGGGCGGGGCAACTTTGGGAGCAGCCCCAGCCCTGCTCCTGCTCCCGGCTGGGCACCCAGCTGCTGGGACACAGGTGTGTCCTGATGCCACCGTCTACTCCTTTGAGAAGGGGAGGACAGAGTGCATCAGGGAGTTTGGTGTGGCTTACATGCGGCAAGGAGAAGGTGCAGCCCCAAACTGGCTTTCACTTCTAGAACCTTTTGCTATTGCGGGAGCAGCTGCTGGAGCTTTTCAACCGAGCTGCAAGAGTGAAAAGTGTGATGGCATGTCTATCTGAGAAGGAAGGTTCGGTGCCGCAGCCTGTTGTGCACAATTTATATGCTGATAAGAGAAGGGGGTGCTTTTGGAACGTTTTCCTTCCTGACACTTCTGTCTCTGTGAGCTTTAGCTGCTTGGACTCAGGGGTACCGAAGGTATGTGAAAGTGACTGGGATGCGAGAATCATGTTGCACAGGGAACAGGGAAGGTCAGCAAATGTTTCCTGTCCTGGCACATCTCTCAGTCTGAACTGCAGCTGCAGATGCTTCACTTCCGCCAAGGACTCTGCCACCTTGAGAGAAGGATGCGCTCTATGGAGTTGAGAAAGAAAGTGCGTCTCACTAGCTTCTTTCCTCTACTTCATAGACAGCAAAGGGGCTATGAAAGGCAGCACTGGCTTTTTGTTCTAGGACTTCTTCTTTACAAGCAGCTGCTGGATGTTTGGAAGGGGGTTTGGGATATGCAAAAATGAGAGGCTAAGATGGTAAGAGGGTAAGATGGAAGTCATCTGGCAAAAGCAGAGCTCACAAAAGGGCCAGCTGAGAAAGCTCTTGCTGCCTACAACTTCAACTGCACCCCTCAAAGCAGCAGCACACACGCTGCTCTCGGCACTTTCCTTCTCAGCTCTACGCACCATCCTAAGCCTTGCCTCTCCCACACTCAGGATCCAAAGACAACGGCACCAGGGACTGCTCACACACTAAAGGCACCAGGACAAAAGGCTCACCAGCTTGGCCTTTGCATTCCCGCTGACAGCTCCACAGCTTGAACCCAGAGAACTGCCTGCTGCCAACAGCCTTTCCAATCACTCTGAGCACCTCATGACAAGGAGTGTGGGGAATGAATCTCCAGCAGCCTCCTGCCCCAGGCTGTCCCCCGGGAGCAGCCCTGCTCCAGGCCGTGACTGCCACCTGCACAGCCAAAGGACCCAGAGCCGGTGTTACACACCACGGCTGTGCCTGGCACAGAGACACCAGTGGCCACACAAGTGGCCATGGCACTGTCCACACACAGTCCCTGCTGCTGCTCCCCCAGCCGCTGGCACCAACTCCCAGCCACCCACTCCTAAAGCCACGGGGCCCACTGGGACATTGCGGGGGCTCGTGGAAGCCAGCGGCCATTGTGACACAGCGGGGCTGCACAGAGCCCACGGTGCTTTGTGACCCGTGGCTCCCAGGAGAGCCTTTGTGATGCTGGGGAACTACAAGGAAGCCTGGCTCCTCTGTGACACCACCACAGAAGCTCAGGGGAGCCCTTGAGACTGTGCTGATGCTATTGAACCTGATGCAACCCTGCCTCCTCTGTGACACCACAGAAGCTCTTGGAGCCCTGGAGACCGTGGTGATGCTATGGAACCTGATGCAACCCTGCCTCCTCTGTAACACCACAGAACCTCTGGGAGCTCTGGAGACCGTGCTGATGCTATGGAACCTGATGCAACCCTGCCTCCTCTGTGACACCACAGAAGCTCAGGGAGCCCTGGAGACTGTGGTGATGCTATGGAACCTGATGCAACCCTGCCTCCACTGTGACACCACAGAACCTCTGGGAGCCCTGGAGACCGTGCTGATGCTATGGAACCTGATGCAACCCTGCCTCCACTGTGACACCACAGAAGCTCGGGGAGCTCTGCAGACCGTGGGGATGCTGGCGAAGCTGACGGAACCCTGGGCACCACAGTGACACTATGGAACCTGGTGGAACCGAGGGGCCACAGTGACACTGTGGGGCCTTTTGGAAGCAACAGGACCCTGGTGGGAAGCCACGGGATGATTAATCCTGCACGAACCTGCTCCAGGTGGGCTCCTCTCTCCCGGCTTCCACAGGTGCTGCTAGGATCCCACTCCGGCACTGGCTTGGCACGGGCTCACGGCTTCCTTTGGCAATGGCTCTGCTCCAGGATGGCATGCTGCAGAGAATGCAGGTAGATTTTGTGCTCACTCCTGGCATGCAGCTGGACAATAAAGCCTGATCCAGCCCCCCCTCAGCATATGTCCGGCTCTGGCATTGGGGCGGGGCAACTTTGGGAGCAGCCCCAGCCCTGCTCCTGCTCCCGGCTGGGCACCCAGCTGCTGGGACACAGGTGTGTCCTGATGCCACCGTCTACTCCTTTGAGAAGGGGAGGACAGAGTGCATCAGGGAGTTTGGTGTGGCTTACATGCGGCAAGGAGAAGGTGCAGCCCCAAACTGGCTTTCACTTCTAGAACCTTTTGCTATTGCGGGAGCAGCTGCTGGAGCTTTTCAACCGAGCTGCAAGAGTGAAAAGTGTGATGGCATGTCTATCTGAGAAGGAAGGTTCGGTGCCGCAGCCTGTTGTGCACAATTTATATGCTGATAAGAGAAGGGGGTGCTTTTGGAACGTTTTCCTTCCTGACACTTCTGTCTCTGTGAGCTTTAGCTGCTTGGACTCAGGGATACCGAAGGTATGTGAAAGTGACTGGGATGCGAGAATCATGTTGCACAGGGAACAGGGAAGGTCAGCAAATTTTTCCTGTCCTGGCACATCTCTCAGTCTGAACTGCAGCTGCAGATGCTTCACTTCCGCCAAGGACTCTGCCACCTTGAGAGAAGGATGCGCTCTATGGAGTTGAGAAAGAAAGTGCGTCTCACTAGCTTCTTTCCTCTACTTCATAGACAGCAAAGGGGCTATGAAAGGCAGCACTGGCTTTTTGTTCTAGGACTTCTTCTTTACAAGCAGCTGCTGGATGTTTGGAAGGGGGTTTGGGATATGCAAAAATGAGAGGCTAAGATGGTAAGAGGGTAAGATGGAAGTCATCTGGCAAAAGCAGAGCTCACAAAAGGGCCAGCTGAGAAAGCTCTTGCTGCCTACAACTTCAACTGCACCCCTCAAAGCAGCAGCACACACGCTGCTCTCGGCACTTTCCTTCTCAGCTCTACGCACCATCCTAAGCCTTGCCTCTCCCACACTCAGGATCCAAAGACAACGGCACCAGGGACTGCTCACACACTAAAGGCACCAGGACAAAAGGCTCACCAGCTTGGCCTTTGCATTCCCGCTGACAGCTCCACAGCTTGAACCCAGAGAACTGCCTGCTGCCAACAGCCTTTCCAATCACTCTGAGCACCTCATGACAAGGAGTGTGGGGAATGAATCTCCAGCAGCCTCCTGCCCCAGGCTGTCCCCCGGGAGCAGCCCTGCTCCAGGCCGTGACTGCCACCTGCACAGCCAAAGGACCCAGAGCCGGTGTTACACACCACGGCTGTGCCTGGCACAGAGACACCAGTGGCCACACAAGTGGCCATGGCACTGTCCACACACAGTCCCTGCTGCTGCTCCCCCAGCCGCTGGCACCAACTCCCAGCCACCCACTCCTAAAGCCACGGGGCCCACTGGGACATTGCGGGGGCTCGTGGAAGCCAGCGGCCATTGTGACACAGCGGGGCTGCACAGAGCCCACGGTGCTTTGTGACCCGTGGCTCCCAGGAGAGCCTTTGTGATGCTGGGGAACTACAAGGAAGCCTGGCTCCTCTGTGACACCACCACAGAAGCTCAGGGGAGCCCTTGAGACTGTGCTGATGCTATTGAACCTGATGCAACCCTGCCTCCTCTGTGACACCACAGAAGCTCTTGGAGCCCTGGAGACCGTGGTGATGCTATGGAACCTGATGCAACCCTGCCTCCTCTGTAACACCACAGAACCTCTGGGAGCTCTGGAGACCGTGCTGATGCTATGGAACCTGATGCAACCCTGCCTCCACTGTGACACCACAGAAGCTCAGGGAGCCCTGGAGACTGTGGTGATGCTATGGAACCTGATGCAACCCTGCCTCCACTGTGACACCACAGAACCTCTGGGAGCCCTGGAGACCGTGCTGATGCTATGGAACCTGATGCAACCCTGCCTCCACTGTGACACCACAGAAGCTCGGGGAGCTCTGCAGACCGTGGGGATGCTGGCGAAGCTGACGGAACCCTGGGCACCACAGTGACGCTATGGAACCTGGTGGAACCGAGGGGCCACAGTGACACTGTGGGGCCTTTTGGAAGCAACAGGACCCTGGTGGGAAGCCACGGGATGATTAATCCTGCACGAACCTGCTCCAGGTGGGCTCCTCTCTCCCGGCTTCCACAGGTGCTGCTAGGATCCCACTCCGGCACTGGCTTGGCACGGGCTCACGGCTTCCTTTGGCAATGGCTCTGCTCCAGGATGGCATGCTGCAGAGAATGCAGGTAGATTTTGTGCTCACTCCTGGCATGCAGCTGGACAATAAAGCCTGATCCAGCCCCCCCTCAGCATATGTCCGGCTCTGGCATTGGGGCGGGGCAACTTTGGGAGCAGCCCCAGCCCTGCTCCTGCTCCCGGCTGGGCACCCAGCTGCTGGGACACAGGTGTGTCCTGATGCCACCGTCTACTCCTTTGAGAAGGGGAGGACAGAGTGCATCAGGGAGTTTGGTGTGGCTTACATGCGGCAAGGAGAAGGTGCAGCCCCAAACTGGCTTTCACTTCTAGAACCTTTTGCTATTGCGGGAGCAGCTGCTGGAGCTTTTCAACCGAGCTGCAAGAGTGAAAAGTGTGATGGCATGTCTATCTGAGAAGGAAGGTTCGGTGCCGCAGCCTGTTGTGCACAATTTATATGCTGATAAGAGAAGGGGGTGCTTTTGGAACGTTTTCCTTCCTGACACTTCTGTCTCTGTGAGCTTTAGCTGCTTGGACTCAGGGATACCGAAGGTATGTGAAAGTGACTGGGATGCGAGAATCATGTTGCACAGGGAACAGGGAAGGTCAGCAAATTTTTCCTGTCCTGGCACATCTCTCAGTCTGAACTGCAGCTGCAGATGCTTCACTTCCGCCAAGGACTCTGCCACCTTGAGAGAAGGATGCGCTCTATGGAGTTGAGAAAGAAAGTGCGTCTCACTAGCTTCTTTCCTCTACTTCATAGACAGCAAAGGGGCTATGAAAGGCAGCACTGGCTTTTTGTTCTAGGACTTCTTCTTTACAAGCAGCTGCTGGATGTTTGGAAGGGGGTTTGGGATATGCAAAAATGAGAGGCTAAGATGGTAAGAGGGTAAGATGGAAGTCATCTGGCAAAAGCAGAGCTCACAAAAGGGCCAGCTGAGAAAGCTCTTGCTGCCTACAACTTCAACTGCACCCCTCAAAGCAGCAGCACACACGCTGCTCTCGGCACTTTCCTTCTCAGCTCTACGCACCATCCTAAGCCTTGCCTCTCCCACACTCAGGATCCAAAGACAACGGCACCAGGGACTGCTCACACACTAAAGGCACCAGGACAAAAGGCTCACCAGCTTGGCCTTTGCATTCCCGCTGACAGCTCCACAGCTTGAACCCAGAGAACTGCCTGCTGCCAACAGCCTTTCCAATCACTCTGAGCACCTCATGACAAGGAGTGTGGGGAATGAATCTCCAGCAGCCTCCTGCCCCAGGCTGTCCCCCGGGAGCAGCCCTGCTCCAGGCCGTGACTGCCACCTGCACAGCCAAAGGACCCAGAGCCGGTGTTACACACCACGGCTGTGCCTGGCACAGAGACACCAGTGGCCACACAAGTGGCCATGGCACTGTCCACACACAGTCCCTGCTGCTGCTCCCCCAGCCGCTGGCACCAACTCCCAGCCACCCACTCCTAAAGCCACGGGGCCCACTGGGACATTGCGGGGGCTCGTGGAAGCCAGCGGCCATTGTGACACAGCGGGGCTGCACAGAGCCCACGGTGCTTTGTGACCCGTGGCTCCCAGGAGAGCCTTTGTGATGCTGGGGAACTACAAGGAAGCCTGGCTCCTCTGTGACACCACCACAGAAGCTCAGGGGAGCCCTTGAGACTGTGCTGATGCTATTGAACCTGATGCAACCCTGCCTCCTCTGTGACACCACAGAAGCTCTTGGAGCCCTGGAGACCGTGGTGATGCTATGGAACCTGATGCAACCCTGCCTCCTCTGTAACACCACAGAACCTCTGGGAGCTCTGGAGACCGTGCTGATGCTATGGAACCTGATGCAACCCTGCCTCCACTGTGACACCACAGAAGCTCAGGGAGCCCTGGAGACTGTGGTGATGCTATGGAACCTGATGCAACCCTGCCTCCACTGTGACACCACAGAACCTCTGGGAGCCCTGGAGACCGTGCTGATGCTATGGAACCTGATGCAACCCTGCCTCCACTGTGACACCACAGAAGCTCGGGGAGCTCTGCAGACCGTGGGGATGCTGGCGAAGCTGACGGAACCCTGGGCACCACAGTGACGCTATGGAACCTGGTGGAACCGAGGGGCCACAGTGACACTGTGGGGCCTTTTGGAAGCAACAGGACCCTGGTGGGAAGCCACGGGATGATTAATCCTGCACGAACCTGCTCCAGGTGGGCTCCTCTCTCCCGGCTTCCACAGGTGCTGCTAGGATCCCACTCCGGCACTGGCTTGGCACGGGCTCACGGCTTCCTTTGGCAATGGCTCTGCTCCAGGATGGCATGCTGCAGAGAATGCAGGTAGATTTTGTGCTCACTCCTGGCATGCAGCTGGACAATAAAGCCTGATCCAGCCCCCCCTCAGCATATGTCCGGCTCTGGCATTGGGGCGGGGCAACTTTGGGAGCAGCCCCAGCCCTGCTCCTGCTCCCGGCTGGGCACCCAGCTGCTGGGACACAGGTGTGTCCTGATGCCACCGTCTACTCCTTTGAGAAGGGGAGGACAGAGTGCATCAGGGAGTTTGGTGTGGCTTACATGCGGCAAGGAGAAGGTGCAGCCCCAAACTGGCTTTCACTTCTAGAACCTTTTGCTATTGCGGGAGCAGCTGCTGGAGCTTTTCAACCGAGCTGCAAGAGTGAAAAGTGTGATGGCATGTCTATCTGAGAAGGAAGGTTCGGTGCCGCAGCCTGTTGTGCACAATTTATATGCTGATAAGAGAAGGGGGTGCTTTTGCAACGTTTTCCTTCCTGACACTTCTGTCTCTGTGAGCTTTAGCTGCTTGGACTCAGGGATACCGAAGGTATGTGAAAGTGACTGGGATGCGAGAATCATGTTGCACAGGGAACAGGGAAGGTCAGCAAATTTTTCCTGTCCTGGCACATCTCTCAGTCTGAACTGCAGCTGCAGATGCTTCACTTCCGCCAAGGACTCTGCCACCTTGAGAGAAGGATGCGCTCTATGGAGTTGAGAAAGAAAGTGCGTCTCACTAGCTTCTTTCCTCTACTTCATAGACAGCAAAGGGGCTATGAAAGGCAGCACTGGCTTTTTGTTCTAGGACTTCTTCTTTACAAGCAGCTGCTGGATGTTTGGAAGGGGGTTTGGGATATGCAAAAATGAGAGGCTAAGATGGTAAGAGGGTAAGATGGAAGTCATCTGGCAAAAGCAGAGCTCACAAAAGGGCCAGCTGAGAAAGCTCTTGCTGCCTACAACTTCAACTGCACCCCTCAAAGCAGCAGCACACACGCTGCTCTCGGCACTTTCCTTCTCAGCTCTACGCACCATCCTAAGCCTTGCCTCTCCCACACTCAGGATCCAAAGACAACGGCACCAGGGACTGCTCACACACTAAAGGCACCAGGACAAAAGGCTCACCAGCTTGGCCTTTGCATTCCCGCTGACAGCTCCACAGCTTGAACCCAGAGAACTGCCTGCTGCCAACAGCCTTTCCAATCACTCTGAGCACCTCATGACAAGGAGTGTGGGGAATGAATCTCCAGCAGCCTCCTGCCCCAGGCTGTCCCCCGGGAGCAGCCCTGCTCCAGGCCGTGACTGCCACCTGCACAGCCAAAGGACCCAGAGCCGGTGTTACACACCACGGCTGTGCCTGGCACAGAGACACCAGTGGCCACACAAGTGGCCATGGCACTGTCCACACACAGTCCCTGCTGCTGCTCCCCCAGCCGCTGGCACCAACTCCCAGCCACCCACTCCTAAAGCCACGGGGCCCACTGGGACATTGCGGGGGCTCGTGGAAGCCAGCGGCCATTGTGACACAGCGGGGCTGCACAGAGCCCACGGTGCTTTGTGACCCGTGGCTCCCAGGAGAGCCTTTGTGATGCTGGGGAACTACAAGGAAGCCTGGCTCCTCTGTGACACCACCACAGAAGCTCAGGGGAGCCCTTGAGACTGTGCTGATGCTATTGAACCTGATGCAACCCTGCCTCCTCTGTGACACCACAGAAGCTCTTGGAGCCCTGGAGACCGTGGTGATGCTATGGAACCTGATGCAACCCTGCCTCCTCTGTAACACCACAGAACCTCTGGGAGCTCTGGAGACCGTGCTGATGCTATGGAACCTGATGCAACCCTGCCTCCACTGTGACACCACAGAAGCTCAGGGAGCCCTGGAGACTGTGGTGATGCTATGGAACCTGATGCAACCCTGCCTCCACTGTGACACCACAGAACCTCTGGGAGCCCTGGAGACCGTGCTGATGCTATGGAACCTGATGCAACCCTGCCTCCACTGTGACACCACAGAAGCTCGGGGAGCTCTGCAGACCGTGGGGATGCTGGCGAAGCTGACGGAACCCTGGACACCACAGTGACGCTATGGAACCTGGTGGAACCGAGGGGCCACAGTGACACTGTGGGGCCTTTTGGAAGCAACAGGACCCTGGTGGGAAGCCACGGGATGATTAATCCTGCACGAACCTGCTCCAGGTGGGCTCCTCTCTCCCGGCTTCCACAGGTGCTGCTAGGATCCCACTCCGGCACTGGCTTGGCACGGGCTCACGGCTTCCTTTGGCAATGGCTCTGCTCCAGGATGGCATGCTGCAGAGAATGCAGGTAGATTTTGTGCTCACTCCTGGCATGCAGCTGGACAATAAAGCCTGATCCAGCCCCCCCTCAGCATATGTCCGGCTCTGGCATTGGGGCGGGGCAACTTTGGGAGCAGCCCCAGCCCTGCTCCTGCTCCCGGCTGGGCACCCAGCTGCTGGGACACAGGTGTGTCCTGATGCCACCGTCTACTCCTTTGAGAAGGGGAGGACAGAGTGCATCAGGGAGTTTGGTGTGGCTTACATGCGGCAAGGAGAAGGTGCAGCCCCAAACTGGCTTTCACTTCTAGAACCTTTTGCTATTGCGGGAGCAGCTGCTGGAGCTTTTCAACCGAGCTGCAAGAGTGAAAAGTGTGATGGCATGTCTATCTGAGAAGGAAGGTTCGGTGCCGCAGCCTGTTGTGCACAATTTATATGCTGATAAGAGAAGGGGGTGCTTTTGGAACGTTTTCCTTCCTGACACTTCTGTCTCTGTGAGCTTTAGCTGCTTGGACTCAGGGATACCGAAGGTATGTGAAAGTGACTGGGATGCGAGAATCATGTTGCACAGGGAACAGGGAAGGTCAGCAAATGTTTCCTGTCCTGGCACATCTCTCAGTCTGAACTGCAGCTGCAGATGCTTCACTTCCGCCAAGGACTCTGCCACCTTGAGAGAAGGATGCGCTCTATGGAGTTGAGAAAGAAAGTGCGTCTCACTAGCTTCTTTCCTCTACTTCATAGACAGCAAAGGGGCTATGAAAGGCAGCACTGGCTTTTTGTTCTAGGACTTCTTCTTTACAAGCAGCTGCTGGATGTTTGGAAGGGGGTTTGGGATATGCAAAAATGAGAGGCTAAGATGGTAAGAGGGTAAGATGGAAGTCATCTGGCAAAAGCAGAGCTCACAAAAGGGCCAGCTGAGAAAGCTCTTGCTGCCTACAACTTCAACTGCACCCCTCAAAGCAGCAGCACACACGCTGCTCTCGGCACTTTCCTTCTCAGCTCTACGCACCATCCTAAGCCTTGCCTCTCCCACACTCAGGATCCAAAGACAACGGCACCAGGGACTGCTCACACACTAAAGGCACCAGGACAAAAGGCTCACCAGCTTGGCCTTTGCATTCCCGCTGACAGCTCCACAGCTTGAACCCAGAGAACTGCCTGCTGCCAACAGCCTTTCCAATCACTCTGAGCACCTCATGACAAGGAGTGTGGGGAATGAATCTCCAGCAGCCTCCTGCCCCAGGCTGTCCCCCGGGAGCAGCCCTGCTCCAGGCCGTGACTGCCACCTGCACAGCCAAAGGACCCAGAGCCGGTGTTACACACCACGGCTGTGCCTGGCACAGAGACACCAGTGGCCACACAAGTGGCCATGGCACTGTCCACACACAGTCCCTGCTGCTGCTCCCCCAGCCGCTGGCACCAACTCCCAGCCACCCACTCCTAAAGCCACGGGGCCCACTGGGACATTGCGGGGGCTCGTGGAAGCCAGCGGCCATTGTGACACAGCGGGGCTGCACAGAGCCCACGGTGCTTTGTGACCCGTGGCTCCCAGGAGAGCCTTTGTGATGCTGGGGAACTACAAGGAAGCCTGGCTCCTCTGTGACACCACCACAGAAGCTCAGGGGAGCCCTTGAGACTGTGCTGATGCTATTGAACCTGATGCAACCCTGCCTCCTCTGTGACACCACAGAAGCTCTTGGAGCCCTGGAGACCGTGGTGATGCTGTGGAACCTGATGCAACCCTGCCTCCTCTGTAACACCACAGAACCTCTGGGAGCTCTGGAGACCGTGCTGATGCTATGGAACCTGATGCAACCCTGCCTCCACTGTGACACCACAGAAGCTCAGGGAGCCCTGGAGACTGTGGTGATGCTATGGAACCTGATGCAACCCTGCCTCCACTGTGACACCACAGAACCTCTGGGAGCCCTGGAGACCGTGCTGATGCTATGGAACCTGATGCAACCCTGCCTCCACTGTGACACCACAGAAGCTCGGGGAGCTCTGCAGACCGTGGGGATGCTGGCGAAGCTGACGGAACCCTGGGCACCACAGTGACGCTATGGAACCTGGTGGAACCGAGGGGCCACAGTGACACTGTGGGGCCTTTTGGAAGCAACAGGACCCTGGTGGGAAGCCACGGGATGATTAATCCTGCACGAACCTGCTCCAGGTGGGCTCCTCTCTCCCGGCTTCCACAGGTGCTGCTAGGATCCCACTCCGGCACTGGCTTGGCACGGGCTCACGGCTTCCTTTGGCAATGGCTCTGCTCCAGGATGGCATGCTGCAGAGAATGCAGGTAGATTTTGTGCTCACTCCTGGCATGCAGCTGGACAATAAAGCCTGATCCAGCCCCCCCTCAGCATATGTCCGGCTCTGGCATTGGGGCGGGGCAACTTTGGGAGCAGCCCCAGCCCTGCTCCTGCTCCCGGCTGGGCACCCAGCTGCTGGGACACAGGTGTGTCCTGATGCCACCGTCTACTCCTTTGAGAAGGGGAGGACAGAGTGCATCAGGGAGTTTGGTGTGGCTTACATGCGGCAAGGAGAAGGTGCAGCCCCAAACTGGCTTTCACTTCTAGAACCTTTTGCTATTGCGGGAGCAGCTGCTGGAGCTTTTCAACCGAGCTGCAAGAGTGAAAAGTGTGATGGCATGTCTATCTGAGAAGGAAGGTTCGGTGCCGCAGCCTGTTGTGCACAATTTATATGCTGATAAGAGAAGGGGGTGCTTTTGCAACGTTTTCCTTCCTGACACTTCTGTCTCTGTGAGCTTTAGCTGCTTGGACTCAGGGGTACCGAAGGTATGTGAAAGTGACTGGGATGCGAGAATCATGTTGCACAGGGAACAGGGAAGGTCAGCAAATGTTTCCTGTCCTGGCACATCTCTCAGTCTGAACTGCAGCTGCAGATGCTTCACTTCCGCCAAGGACTCTGCCACCTTGAGAGAAGGATGCGCTCTATGGAGTTGAGAAAGAAAGTGCGTCTCACTAGCTTCTTTCCTCTACTTCATAGACAGCAAAGGGGCTATGAAAGGCAGCACTGGCTTTTTGTTCTAGGACTTCTTCTTTACAAGCAGCTGCTGGATGTTTGGAAGGGGGTTTGGGATATGCAAAAATGAGAGGCTAAGATGGTAAGAGGGTAAGATGGAAGTCATCTGGCAAAAGCAGAGCTCACAAAAGGGCCAGCTGAGAAAGCTCTTGCTGCCTACAACTTCAACTGCACCCCTCAAAGCAGCAGCACACACGCTGCTCTCGGCACTTTCCTTCTCAGCTCTACGCACCATCCTAAGCCTTGCCTCTCCCACACTCAGGATCCAAAGACAACGGCACCAGGGACTGCTCACACACTAAAGGCACCAGGACAAAAGGCTCACCAGCTTGGCCTTTGCATTCCCGCTGACAGCTCCACAGCTTGAACCCAGAGAACTGCCTGCTGCCAACAGCCTTTCCAATCACTCTGAGCACCTCATGACAAGGAGTGTGGGGAATGAATCTCCAGCAGCCTCCTGCCCCAGGCTGTCCCCCGGGAGCAGCCCTGCTCCAGGCCGTGACTGCCACCTGCACAGCCAAAGGACCCAGAGCCGGTGTTACACACCACGGCTGTGCCTGGCACAGAGACACCAGTGGCCACACAAGTGGCCATGGCACTGTCCACACACAGTCCCTGCTGCTGCTCCCCCAGCCGCTGGCACCAACTCCCAGCCACCCACTCCTAAAGCCACGGGGCCCACTGGGACATTGCGGGGGCTCGTGGAAGCCAGCGGCCATTGTGACACAGCGGGGCTGCACAGAGCCCACGGTGCTTTGTGACCCGTGGCTCCCAGGAGAGCCTTTGTGATGCTGGGGAACTACAAGGAAGCCTGGCTCCTCTGTGACACCACCACAGAAGCTCAGGGGAGCCCTTGAGACTGTGCTGATGCTATTGAACCTGATGCAACCCTGCCTCCTCTGTGACACCACAGAAGCTCTTGGAGCCCTGGAGACCGTGGTGATGCTATGGAACCTGATGCAACCCTGCCTCCTCTGTAACACCACAGAACCTCTGGGAGCTCTGGAGACCGTGCTGATGCTATGGAACCTGATGCAACCCTGCCTCCACTGTGACACCACAGAAGCTCAGGGAGCCCTGGAGACTGTGGTGATGCTATGGAACCTGATGCAACCCTGCCTCCACTGTGACACCACAGAACCTCTGGGAGCCCTGGAGACCGTGCTGATGCTATGGAACCTGATGCAACCCTGCCTCCACTGTGACACCACAGAAGCTCGGGGAGCTCTGCAGACCGTGGGGATGCTGGCGAAGCTGACGGAACCCTGGGCACCACAGTGACGCTATGGAACCTGGTGGAACCGAGGGGCCACAGTGACACTGTGGGGCCTTTTGGAAGCAACAGGACCCTGGTGGGAAGCCACGGGATGATTAATCCTGCACGAACCTGCTCCAGGTGGGCTCCTCTCTCCCGGCTTCCACAGGTGCTGCTAGGATCCCACTCCGGCACTGGCTTGGCACGGGCTCACGGCTTCCTTTGGCAATGGCTCTGCTCCAGGATGGCATGCTGCAGAGAATGCAGGTAGATTTTGTGCTCACTCCTGGCATGCAGCTGGACAATAAAGCCTGATCCAGCCCCCCCTCAGCATATGTCCGGCTCTGGCATTGGGGCGGGGCAACTTTGGGAGCAGCCCCAGCCCTGCTCCTGCTCCCGGCTGGGCACCCAGCTGCTGGGACACAGGTGTGTCCTGATGCCACCGTCTACTCCTTTGAGAAGGGGAGGACAGAGTGCATCAGGGAGTTTGGTGTGGCTTACATGCGGCAAGGAGAAGGTGCAGCCCCAAACTGGCTTTCACTTCTAGAACCTTTTGCTATTGCGGGAGCAGCTGCTGGAGCTTTTCAACCGAGCTGCAAGAGTGAAAAGTGTGATGGCATGTCTATCTGAGAAGGAAGGTTCGGTGCCGCAGCCTGTTGTGCACAATTTATATGCTGATAAGAGAAGGGGGTGCTTTTGGAACGTTTTCCTTCCTGACACTTCTGTCTCTGTGAGCTTTAGCTGCTTGGACTCAGGGATACCGAAGGTATGTGAAAGTGACTGGGATGCGAGAATCATGTTGCACAGGGAACAGGGAAGGTCAGCAAATGTTTCCTGTCCTGGCACATCTCTCAGTCTGAACTGCAGCTGCAGATGCTTCACTTCCGCCAAGGACTCTGCCACCTTGAGAGAAGGATGCGCTCTATGGAGTTGAGAAAGAAAGTGCGTCTCACTAGCTTCTTTCCTCTACTTCATAGACAGCAAAGGGGCTATGAAAGGCAGCACTGGCTTTTTGTTCTAGGACTTCTTCTTTACAAGCAGCTGCTGGATGTTTGGAAGGGGGTTTGGGATATGCAAAAATGAGAGGCTAAGATGGTAAGAGGGTAAGATGGAAGTCATCTGGCAAAAGCAGAGCTCACAAAAGGGCCAGCTGAGAAAGCTCTTGCTGCCTACAACTTCAACTGCACCCCTCAAAGCAGCAGCACACACGCTGCTCTCGGCACTTTCCTTCTCAGCTCTACGCACCATCCTAAGCCTTGCCTCTCCCACACTCAGGATCCAAAGACAACGGCACCAGGGACTGCTCACACACTAAAGGCACCAGGACAAAAGGCTCACCAGCTTGGCCTTTGCATTCCCGCTGACAGCTCCACAGCTTGAACCCAGAGAACTGCCTGCTGCCAACAGCCTTTCCAATCACTCTGAGCACCTCATGACAAGGAGTGTGGGGAATGAATCTCCAGCAGCCTCCTGCCCCAGGCTGTCCCCCGGGAGCAGCCCTGCTCCAGGCCGTGACTGCCACCTGCACAGCCAAAGGACCCAGAGCCGGTGTTACACACCACGGCTGTGCCTGGCACAGAGACACCAGTGGCCACACAAGTGGCCATGGCACTGTCCACACACAGTCCCTGCTGCTGCTCCCCCAGCCGCTGGCACCAACTCCCAGCCACCCACTCCTAAAGCCACGGGGCCCACTGGGACATTGCGGGGGCTCGTGGAAGCCAGCGGCCATTGTGACACAGCGGGGCTGCACAGAGCCCACGGTGCTTTGTGACCCGTGGCTCCCAGGAGAGCCTTTGTGATGCTGGGGAACTACAAGGAAGCCTGGCTCCTCTGTGACACCACCACAGAAGCTCAGGGGAGCCCTTGAGACTGTGCTGATGCTATTGAACCTGATGCAACCCTGCCTCCTCTGTGACACCACAGAAGCTCTTGGAGCCCTGGAGACCGTGGTGATGCTGTGGAACCTGATGCAACCCTGCCTCCTCTGTAACACCACAGAACCTCTGGGAGCTCTGGAGACCGTGCTGATGCTATGGAACCTGATGCAACCCTGCCTCCACTGTGACACCACAGAAGCTCAGGGAGCCCTGGAGACTGTGGTGATGCTATGGAACCTGATGCAACCCTGCCTCCACTGTGACACCACAGAACCTCTGGGAGCCCTGGAGACCGTGCTGATGCTATGGAACCTGATGCAACCCTGCCTCCACTGTGACACCACAGAAGCTCGGGGAGCTCTGCAGACCGTGGGGATGCTGGCGAAGCTGACGGAACCCTGGACACCACAGTGACGCTATGGAACCTGGTGGAACCGAGGGGCCACAGTGACACTGTGGGGCCTTTTGGAAGCAACAGGACCCTGGTGGGAAGCCACGGGATGATTAATCCTGCACGAACCTGCTCCAGGTGGGCTCCTCTCTCCCGGCTTCCACAGGTGCTGCTAGGATCCCACTCCGGCACTGGCTTGGCACGGGCTCACGGCTTCCTTTGGCAATGGCTCTGCTCCAGGATGGCATGCTGCAGAGAATGCAGGTAGATTTTGTGCTCACTCCTGGCATGCAGCTGGACAATAAAGCCTGATCCAGCCCCCCCTCAGCATATGTCCGGCTCTGGCATTGGGGCGGGGCAACTTTGGGAGCAGCCCCAGCCCTGCTCCTGCTCCCGGCTGGGCACCCAGCTGCTGGGACACAGGTGTGTCCTGATGCCACCGTCTACTCCTTTGAGAAGGGGAGGACAGAGTGCATCAGGGAGTTTGGTGTGGCTTACATGCGGCAAGGAGAAGGTGCAGCCCCAAACTGGCTTTCACTTCTAGAACCTTTTGCTATTGCGGGAGCAGCTGCTGGAGCTTTTCAACCGAGCTGCAAGAGTGAAAAGTGTGATGGCATGTCTATCTGAGAAGGAAGGTTCGGTGCCGCAGCCTGTTGTGCACAATTTATATGCTGATAAGAGAAGGGGGTGCTTTTGGAACGTTTTCCTTCCTGACACTTCTGTCTCTGTGAGCTTTAGCTGCTTGGACTCAGGGGTACCGAAGGTATGTGAAAGTGACTGGGATGCGAGAATCATGTTGCACAGGGAACAGGGAAGGTCAGCAAATGTTTCCTGTCCTGGCACATCTCTCAGTCTGAACTGCAGCTGCAGATGCTTCACTTCCGCCAAGGACTCTGCCACCTTGAGAGAAGGATGCGCTCTATGGAGTTGAGAAAGAAAGTGCGTCTCACTAGCTTCTTTCCTCTACTTCATAGACAGCAAAGGGGCTATGAAAGGCAGCACTGGCTTTTTGTTCTAGGACTTCTTCTTTACAAGCAGCTGCTGGATGTTTGGAAGGGGGTTTGGGATATGCAAAAATGAGAGGCTAAGATGGTAAGAGGGTAAGATGGAAGTCATCTGGCAAAAGCAGAGCTCACAAAAGGGCCAGCTGAGAAAGCTCTTGCTGCCTACAACTTCAACTGCACCCCTCAAAGCAGCAGCACACACGCTGCTCTCGGCACTTTCCTTCTCAGCTCTACGCACCATCCTAAGCCTTGCCTCTCCCACACTCAGGATCCAAAGACAACGGCACCAGGGACTGCTCACACACTAAAGGCACCAGGACAAAAGGCTCACCAGCTTGGCCTTTGCATTCCCGCTGACAGCTCCACAGCTTGAACCCAGAGAACTGCCTGCTGCCAACAGCCTTTCCAATCACTCTGAGCACCTCATGACAAGGAGTGTGGGGAATGAATCTCCAGCAGCCTCCTGCCCCAGGCTGTCCCCCGGGAGCAGCCCTGCTCCAGGCCGTGACTGCCACCTGCACAGCCAAAGGACCCAGAGCCGGTGTTACACACCACGGCTGTGCCTGGCACAGAGACACCAGTGGCCACACAAGTGGCCATGGCACTGTCCACACACAGTCCCTGCTGCTGCTCCCCCAGCCGCTGGCACCAACTCCCAGCCACCCACTCCTAAAGCCACGGGGCCCACTGGGACATTGCGGGGGCTCGTGGAAGCCAGCGGCCATTGTGACACAGCGGGGCTGCACAGAGCCCACGGTGCTTTGTGACCCGTGGCTCCCAGGAGAGCCTTTGTGATGCTGGGGAACTACAAGGAAGCCTGGCTCCTCTGTGACACCACCACAGAAGCTCAGGGGAGCCCTTGAGACTGTGCTGATGCTATTGAACCTGATGCAACCCTGCCTCCTCTGTGACACCACAGAAGCTCTTGGAGCCCTGGAGACCGTGGTGATGCTATGGAACCTGATGCAACCCTGCCTCCTCTGTAACACCACAGAACCTCTGGGAGCTCTGGAGACCGTGCTGATGCTATGGAACCTGATGCAACCCTGCCTCCACTGTGACACCACAGAAGCTCAGGGAGCCCTGGAGACTGTGGTGATGCTATGGAACCTGATGCAACCCTGCCTCCACTGTGACACCACAGAACCTCTGGGAGCCCTGGAGACCGTGCTGATGCTATGGAACCTGATGCAACCCTGCCTCCACTGTGACACCACAGAAGCTCGGGGAGCTCTGCAGACCGTGGGGATGCTGGCGAAGCTGACGGAACCCTGGGCACCACAGTGACGCTATGGAACCTGGTGGAACCGAGGGGCCACAGTGACACTGTGGGGCCTTTTGGAAGCAACAGGACCCTGGTGGGAAGCCACGGGATGATTAATCCTGCACGAACCTGCTCCAGGTGGGCTCCTCTCTCCCGGCTTCCACAGGTGCTGCTAGGATCCCACTCCGGCACTGGCTTGGCACGGGCTCACGGCTTCCTTTGGCAATGGCTCTGCTCCAGGATGGCATGCTGCAGAGAATGCAGGTAGATTTTGTGCTCACTCCTGGCATGCAGCTGGACAATAAAGCCTGATCCAGCCCCCCCTCAGCATATGTCCGGCTCTGGCATTGGGGCGGGGCAACTTTGGGAGCAGCCCCAGCCCTGCTCCTGCTCCCGGCTGGGCACCCAGCTGCTGGGACACAGGTGTGTCCTGATGCCACCGTCTACTCCTTTGAGAAGGGGAGGACAGAGTGCATCAGGGAGTTTGGTGTGGCTTACATGCGGCAAGGAGAAGGTGCAGCCCCAAACTGGCTTTCACTTCTAGAACCTTTTGCTATTGCGGGAGCAGCTGCTGGAGCTTTTCAACCGAGCTGCAAGAGTGAAAAGTGTGATGGCATGTCTATCTGAGAAGGAAGGTTCGGTGCCGCAGCCTGTTGTGCACAATTTATATGCTGATAAGAGAAGGGGGTGCTTTTGCAACGTTTTCCTTCCTGACACTTCTGTCTCTGTGAGCTTTAGCTGCTTGGACTCAGGGATACCGAAGGTATGTGAAAGTGACTGGGATGCGAGAATCATGTTGCACAGGGAACAGGGAAGGTCAGCAAATGTTTCCTGTCCTGGCACATCTCTCAGTCTGAACTGCAGCTGCAGATGCTTCACTTCCGCCAAGGACTCTGCCACCTTGAGAGAAGGATGCGCTCTATGGAGTTGAGAAAGAAAGTGCGTCTCACTAGCTTCTTTCCTCTACTTCATAGACAGCAAAGGGGCTATGAAAGGCAGCACTGGCTTTTTGTTCTAGGACTTCTTCTTTACAAGCAGCTGCTGGATGTTTGGAAGGGGGTTTGGGATATGCAAAAATGAGAGGCTAAGATGGTAAGAGGGTAAGATGGAAGTCATCTGGCAAAAGCAGAGCTCACAAAAGGGCCAGCTGAGAAAGCTCTTGCTGCCTACAACTTCAACTGCACCCCTCAAAGCAGCAGCACACACGCTGCTCTCGGCACTTTCCTTCTCAGCTCTACGCACCATCCTAAGCCTTGCCTCTCCCACACTCAGGATCCAAAGACAACGGCACCAGGGACTGCTCACACACTAAAGGCACCAGGACAAAAGGCTCACCAGCTTGGCCTTTGCATTCCCGCTGACAGCTCCACAGCTTGAACCCAGAGAACTGCCTGCTGCCAACAGCCTTTCCAATCACTCTGAGCACCTCATGACAAGGAGTGTGGGGAATGAATCTCCAGCAGCCTCCTGCCCCAGGCTGTCCCCCGGGAGCAGCCCTGCTCCAGGCCGTGACTGCCACCTGCACAGCCAAAGGACCCAGAGCCGGTGTTACACACCACGGCTGTGCCTGGCACAGAGACACCAGTGGCCACACAAGTGGCCATGGCACTGTCCACACACAGTCCCTGCTGCTGCTCCCCCAGCCGCTGGCACCAACTCCCAGCCACCCACTCCTAAAGCCACGGGGCCCACTGGGACACTGCGGGGGCTCGTGGAAGCCAGCGGCCATTGTGACACAGCGGGGCTGCACAGAGCCCATGGTGCTTTGTGACCCGTGGCTCCCAGGAGAGCCTTTGTGATGCTGGGGAACTACAAGGAAGCCTGCCTCCTCTGTGACACCACCACAGAAGCTCAGGGGAGCCCTGGAGACCGTGCTGATGCTATTGAACCTGATGCAACCCTGCCTCCTCTGTGACACCACAGAAGCTCTTGGAGCCCTGGAGACCGTGGTGATGCTATGGAACCTGATGCAACCCTGCCTCCTCTGTGACACCACAGAACCTCTGGGAGCCCTGGAGACCGTGCTGATGCTATGGAACCTGATGCAACCCTGCCTCCTCTGTGACACCACAGAAGCTCAGGGAGCCCTGGAGACTGTGGTGATGCTATGGAACCTGATGCAACCCTGCCTCCACTGTGACACCACAGAACCTCTGGGAGCCCTGGAGACCGTGCTGATGCTATGGAACCTGATGCAACCCTGCCTCCACTGTGACACCACAGAAGCTCGGGGAGCTCTGCAGACCGTGGGGATGCTGGCGAAGCTGACGGAACCCTGGGCACCACAGTGACGCTATGGAACCTGGTGGAACCGAGGGGCCACAGTGACACTGTGGGGCCTTTTGGAAGCAACAGGACCCTGGTGGGAAGCCACGGGATGATTAATCCTGCACGAACCTGCTCCAGGTGGGCTCCTCTCTCCCGGCTTCCACAGGTGCTGCTAGGATCCCACTCCGGCACTGGCTTGGCACGGGCTCACGGCTTCCTTTGGCAATGGCTCTGCTCCAGGATGGCATGCTGCAGAGAATGCAGGTAGATTTTGTGCTCACTCCTGGCATGCAGCTGGACAATAAAGCCTGATCCAGCCCCCCCTCAGCATATGTCCGGCTCTGGCATTGGGGCGGGGCAACTTTGGGAGCAGCCCCAGCCCTGCTCCTGCTCCCGGCTGGGCACCCAGCTGCTGGGACACAGGTGTGTCCTGATGCCACCGTCTACTCCTTTGAGAAGGGGAGGACAGAGTGCATCAGGGAGTTTGGTGTGGCTTACATGCGGCAAGGAGAAGGTGCAGCCCCAAACTGGCTTTCACTTCTAGAACCTTTTGCTATTGCGGGAGCAGCTGCTGGAGCTTTTCAACCGAGCTGCAAGAGTGAAAAGTGTGATGGCATGTCTATCTGAGAAGGAAGGTTCGGTGCCGCAGCCTGTTGTGCACAATTTATATGCTGATAAGAGAAGGGGGTGCTTTTGCAACGTTTTCCTTCCTGACACTTCTGTCTCTGTGAGCTTTAGCTGCTTGGACTCAGGGGTACCGAAGGTATGTGAAAGTGACTGGGATGCGAGAATCATGTTGCACAGGGAACAGGGAAGGTCAGCAAATGTTTCCTGTCCTGGCACATCTCTCAGTCTGAACTGCAGCTGCAGATGCTTCACTTCCGCCAAGGACTCTGCCACCTTGAGAGAAGGATGCGCTCTATGGAGTTGAGAAAGAAAGTGCGTCTCACTAGCTTCTTTCCTCTACTTCATAGACAGCAAAGGGGCTATGAAAGGCAGCACTGGCTTTTTGTTCTAGGACTTCTTCTTTACAAGCAGCTGCTGGATGTTTGGAAGGGGGTTTGGGATATGCAAAAATGAGAGGCTAAGATGGTAAGAGGGTAAGATGGAAGTCATCTGGCAAAAGCAGAGCTCACAAAAGGGCCAGCTGAGAAAGCTCTTGCTGCCTACAACTTCAACTGCACCCCTCAAAGCAGCAGCACACACGCTGCTCTCGGCACTTTCCTTCTCAGCTCTACGCACCATCCTAAGCCTTGCCTCTCCCACACTCAGGATCCAAAGACAACGGCACCAGGGACTGCTCACACACTAAAGGCACCAGGACAAAAGGCTCACCAGCTTGGCCTTTGCATTCCCGCTGACAGCTCCACAGCTTGAACCCAGAGAACTGCCTGCTGCCAACAGCCTTTCCAATCACTCTGAGCACCTCATGACAAGGAGTGTGGGGAATGAATCTCCAGCAGCCTCCTGCCCCAGGCTGTCCCCCGGGAGCAGCCCTGCTCCAGGCCGTGACTGCCACCTGCACAGCCAAAGGACCCAGAGCCGGTGTTACACACCACGGCTGTGCCTGGCACAGAGACACCAGTGGCCACACAAGTGGCCATGGCACTGTCCACACACAGTCCCTGCTGCTGCTCCCCCAGCCGCTGGCACCAACTCCCAGCCACCCACTCCTAAAGCCACGGGGCCCACTGGGACATTGCGGGGGCTCGTGGAAGCCAGCGGCCATTGTGACACAGCGGGGCTGCACAGAGCCCACGGTGCTTTGTGACCCGTGGCTCCCAGGAGAGCCTTTGTGATGCTGGGGAACTACAAGGAAGCCTGGCTCCTCTGTGACACCACCACAGAAGCTCAGGGGAGCCCTTGAGACTGTGCTGATGCTATTGAACCTGATGCAACCCTGCCTCCTCTGTGACACCACAGAAGCTCTTGGAGCCCTGGAGACCGTGGTGATGCTATGGAACCTGATGCAACCCTGCCTCCTCTGTAACACCACAGAACCTCTGGGAGCTCTGGAGACCGTGCTGATGCTATGGAACCTGATGCAACCCTGCCTCCACTGTGACACCACAGAAGCTCAGGGAGCCCTGGAGACTGTGGTGATGCTATGGAACCTGATGCAACCCTGCCTCCACTGTGACACCACAGAACCTCTGGGAGCCCTGGAGACCGTGCTGATGCTATGGAACCTGATGCAACCCTGCCTCCACTGTGACACCACAGAAGCTCGGGGAGCTCTGCAGACCGTGGGGATGCTGGCGAAGCTGACGGAACCCTGGACACCACAGTGACGCTATGGAACCTGGTGGAACCGAGGGGCCACAGTGACACTGTGGGGCCTTTTGGAAGCAACAGGACCCTGGTGGGAAGCCACGGGATGATTAATCCTGCACGAACCTGCTCCAGGTGGGCTCCTCTCTCCCGGCTTCCACAGGTGCTGCTAGGATCCCACTCCGGCACTGGCTTGGCACGGGCTCACGGCTTCCTTTGGCAATGGCTCTGCTCCAGGATGGCATGCTGCAGAGAATGCAGGTAGATTTTGTGCTCACTCCTGGCATGCAGCTGGACAATAAAGCCTGATCCAGCCCCCCCTCAGCATATGTCCGGCTCTGGCATTGGGGCGGGGCAACTTTGGGAGCAGCCCCAGCCCTGCTCCTGCTCCCGGCTGGGCACCCAGCTGCTGGGACACAGGTGTGTCCTGATGCCACCGTCTACTCCTTTGAGAAGGGGAGGACAGAGTGCATCAGGGAGTTTGGTGTGGCTTACATGCGGCAAGGAGAAGGTGCAGCCCCAAACTGGCTTTCACTTCTAGAACCTTTTGCTATTGCGGGAGCAGCTGCTGGAGCTTTTCAACCGAGCTGCAAGAGTGAAAAGTGTGATGGCATGTCTATCTGAGAAGGAAGGTTCGGTGCCGCAGCCTGTTGTGCACAATTTATATGCTGATAAGAGAAGGGGGTGCTTTTGGAACGTTTTCCTTCCTGACACTTCTGTCTCTGTGAGCTTTAGCTGCTTGGACTCAGGGGTACCGAAGGTATGTGAAAGTGACTGGGATGCGAGAATCATGTTGCACAGGGAACAGGGAAGGTCAGCAAATGTTTCCTGTCCTGGCACATCTCTCAGTCTGAACTGCAGCTGCAGATGCTTCACTTCCGCCAAGGACTCTGCCACCTTGAGAGAAGGATGCGCTCTATGGAGTTGAGAAAGAAAGTGCGTCTCACTAGCTTCTTTCCTCTACTTCATAGACAGCAAAGGGGCTATGAAAGGCAGCACTGGCTTTTTGTTCTAGGACTTCTTCTTTACAAGCAGCTGCTGGATGTTTGGAAGGGGGTTTGGGATATGCAAAAATGAGAGGCTAAGATGGTAAGAGGGTAAGATGGAAGTCATCTGGCAAAAGCAGAGCTCACAAAAGGGCCAGCTGAGAAAGCTCTTGCTGCCTACAACTTCAACTGCACCCCTCAAAGCAGCAGCACACACGCTGCTCTCGGCACTTTCCTTCTCAGCTCTACGCACCATCCTAAGCCTTGCCTCTCCCACACTCAGGATCCAAAGACAACGGCACCAGGGACTGCTCACACACTAAAGGCACCAGGACAAAAGGCTCACCAGCTTGGCCTTTGCATTCCCGCTGACAGCTCCACAGCTTGAACCCAGAGAACTGCCTGCTGCCAACAGCCTTTCCAATCACTCTGAGCACCTCATGACAAGGAGTGTGGGGAATGAATCTCCAGCAGCCTCCTGCCCCAGGCTGTCCCCCGGGAGCAGCCCTGCTCCAGGCCGTGACTGCCACCTGCACAGCCAAAGGACCCAGAGCCGGTGTTACACACCACGGCTGTGCCTGGCACAGAGACACCAGTGGCCACACAAGTGGCCATGGCACTGTCCACACACAGTCCCTGCTGCTGCTCCCCCAGCCGCTGGCACCAACTCCCAGCCACCCACTCCTAAAGCCACGGGGCCCACTGGGACATTGCGGGGGCTCGTGGAAGCCAGCGGCCATTGTGACACAGCGGGGCTGCACAGAGCCCACGGTGCTTTGTGACCCGTGGCTCCCAGGAGAGCCTTTGTGATGCTGGGGAACTACAAGGAAGCCTGGCTCCTCTGTGACACCACCACAGAAGCTCAGGGGAGCCCTGGAGACCGTGCTGATGCTATTGAACCTGATGCAACCCTGCCTCCTCTGTGACACCACAGAAGCTCTTGGAGCCCTGGAGACCGTGGTGATGCTATGGAACCTGATGCAACCCTGCCTCCTCTGTAACACCACAGAACCTCTGGGAGCTCTGGAGACCGTGCTGATGCTATGGAACCTGATGCAACCCTGCCTCCACTGTGACACCACAGAAGCTCAGGGAGCCCTGGAGACTGTGGTGATGCTATGGAACCTGATGCAACCCTGCCTCCACTGTGACACCACAGAACCTCTGGGAGCCCTGGAGACCGTGCTGATGCTATGGAACCTGATGCAACCCTGCCTCCACTGTGACACCACAGAAGCTCGGGGAGCTCTGCAGACCGTGGGGATGCTGGCGAAGCTGACGGAACCCTGGGCACCACAGTGACGCTATGGAACCTGGTGGAACCGAGGGGCCACAGTGACACTGTGGGGCCTTTTGGAAGCAACAGGACCCTGGTGGGAAGCCACGGGATGATTAATCCTGCACGAACCTGCTCCAGGTGGGCTCCTCTCTCCCGGCTTCCACAGGTGCTGCTAGGATCCCACTCCGGCACTGGCTTGGCACGGGCTCACGGCTTCCTTTGGCAATGGCTCTGCTCCAGGATGGCATGCTGCAGAGAATGCAGGTAGATTTTGTGCTCACTCCTGGCATGCAGCTGGACAATAAAGCCTGATCCAGCCCCCCCTCAGCATATGTCCGGCTCTGGCATTGGGGCGGGGCAACTTTGGGAGCAGCCCCAGCCCTGCTCCTGCTCCCGGCTGGGCACCCAGCTGCTGGGACACAGGTGTGTCCTGATGCCACCGTCTACTCCTTTGAGAAGGGGAGGACAGAGTGCATCAGGGAGTTTGGTGTGGCTTACATGCGGCAAGGAGAAGGTGCAGCCCCAAACTGGCTTTCACTTCTAGAACCTTTTGCTATTGCGGGAGCAGCTGCTGGAGCTTTTCAACCGAGCTGCAAGAGTGAAAAGTGTGATGGCATGTCTATCTGAGAAGGAAGGTTCGGTGCCGCAGCCTGTTGTGCACAATTTATATGCTGATAAGAGAAGGGGGTGCTTTTGCAACGTTTTCCTTCCTGACACTTCTGTCTCTGTGAGCTTTAGCTGCTTGGACTCAGGGATACCGAAGGTATGTGAAAGTGACTGGGATGCGAGAATCATGTTGCACAGGGAACAGGGAAGGTCAGCAAATGTTTCCTGTCCTGGCACATCTCTCAGTCTGAACTGCAGCTGCAGATGCTTCACTTCCGCCAAGGACTCTGCCACCTTGAGAGAAGGATGCGCTCTATGGAGTTGAGAAAGAAAGTGCGTCTCACTAGCTTCTTTCCTCTACTTCATAGACAGCAAAGGGGCTATGAAAGGCAGCACTGGCTTTTTGTTCTAGGACTTCTTCTTTACAAGCAGCTGCTGGATGTTTGGAAGGGGGTTTGGGATATGCAAAAATGAGAGGCTAAGATGGTAAGAGGGTAAGATGGAAGTCATCTGGCAAAAGCAGAGCTCACAAAAGGGCCAGCTGAGAAAGCTCTTGCTGCCTACAACTTCAACTGCACCCCTCAAAGCAGCAGCACACACGCTGCTCTCGGCACTTTCCTTCTCAGCTCTACGCACCATCCTAAGCCTTGCCTCTCCCACACTCAGGATCCAAAGACAACGGCACCAGGGACTGCTCACACACTAAAGGCACCAGGACAAAAGGCTCACCAGCTTGGCCTTTGCATTCCCGCTGACAGCTCCACAGCTTGAACCCAGAGAACTGCCTGCTGCCAACAGCCTTTCCAATCACTCTGAGCACCTCATGACAAGGAGTGTGGGGAATGAATCTCCAGCAGCCTCCTGCCCCAGGCTGTCCCCCGGGAGCAGCCCTGCTCCAGGCCGTGACTGCCACCTGCACAGCCAAAGGACCCAGAGCCGGTGTTACACACCACGGCTGTGCCTGGCACAGAGACACCAGTGGCCACACAAGTGGCCATGGCACTGTCCACACACAGTCCCTGCTGCTGCTCCCCCAGCCGCTGGCACCAACTCCCAGCCACCCACTCCTAAAGCCACGGGGCCCACTGGGACATTGCGGGGGCTCGTGGAAGCCAGCGGCCATTGTGACACAGCGGGGCTGCACAGAGCCCACGGTGCTTTGTGACCCGTGGCTCCCAGGAGAGCCTTTGTGATGCTGGGGAACTACAAGGAAGCCTGGCTCCTCTGTGACACCACCACAGAAGCTCAGGGGAGCCCTTGAGACTGTGCTGATGCTATTGAACCTGATGCAACCCTGCCTCCTCTGTGACACCACAGAAGCTCTTGGAGCCCTGGAGACCGTGGTGATGCTATGGAACCTGATGCAACCCTGCCTCCTCTGTAACACCACAGAACCTCTGGGAGCTCTGGAGACCGTGCTGATGCTATGGAACCTGATGCAACCCTGCCTCCACTGTGACACCACAGAAGCTCAGGGAGCCCTGGAGACTGTGGTGATGCTATGGAACCTGATGCAACCCTGCCTCCACTGTGACACCACAGAAGCTCTTGGAGCTCTGCAGACCGTGGGGATGCTATGGAACCTGATGCAACCCTGCCTCCACTGTGACACCACAGAACCTCTGGGAGCCCTGGAGACCGTGCTGATGCTATGGAACCTGATGCAACCCTGCCTCCACTGTGACACCACAGAAGCTCGGGGAGCTCTGCAGACCGTGGGGATGCTGGCGAAGCTGACGGAACCCTGGACACCACAGTGACGCTATGGAACCTGGTGGAACCGAGGGGCCACAGTGACACTGTGGGGCCTTTTGGAAGCAACAGGACCCTGGTGGGAAGCCACGGGATGATTAATCCTGCACGAACCTGCTCCAGGTGGGCTCCTCTCTCCCGGCTTCCACAGGTGCTGCTAGGATCCCACTCCGGCACTGGCTTGGCACGGGCTCACGGCTTCCTTTGGCAATGGCTCTGCTCCAGGATGGCATGCTGCAGAGAATGCAGGTAGATTTTGTGCTCACTCCTGGCATGCAGCTGGACAATAAAGCCTGATCCAGCCCCCCCTCAGCATATGTCCGGCTCTGGCATTGGGGCGGGGCAACTTTGGGAGCAGCCCCAGCCCTGCTCCTGCTCCCGGCTGGGCACCCAGCTGCTGGGACACAGGTGTGTCCTGATGCCACCGTCTACTCCTTTGAGAAGGGGAGGACAGAGTGCATCAGGGAGTTTGGTGTGGCTTACATGCGGCAAGGAGAAGGTGCAGCCCCAAACTGGCTTTCACTTCTAGAACCTTTTGCTATTGCGGGAGCAGCTGCTGGAGCTTTTCAACCGAGCTGCAAGAGTGAAAAGTGTGATGGCATGTCTATCTGAGAAGGAAGGTTCGGTGCCGCAGCCTGTTGTGCACAATTTATATGCTGATAAGAGAAGGGGGTGCTTTTGGAACGTTTTCCTTCCTGACACTTCTGTCTCTGTGAGCTTTAGCTGCTTGGACTCAGGGGTACCGAAGGTATGTGAAAGTGACTGGGATGCGAGAATCATGTTGCACAGGGAACAGGGAAGGTCAGCAAATGTTTCCTGTCCTGGCACATCTCTCAGTCTGAACTGCAGCTGCAGATGCTTCACTTCCGCCAAGGACTCTGCCACCTTGAGAGAAGGATGCGCTCTATGGAGTTGAGAAAGAAAGTGCGTCTCACTAGCTTCTTTCCTCTACTTCATAGACAGCAAAGGGGCTATGAAAGGCAGCACTGGCTTTTTGTTCTAGGACTTCTTCTTTACAAGCAGCTGCTGGATGTTTGGAAGGGGGTTTGGGATATGCAAAAATGAGAGGCTAAGATGGTAAGAGGGTAAGATGGAAGTCATCTGGCAAAAGCAGAGCTCACAAAAGGGCCAGCTGAGAAAGCTCTTGCTGCCTACAACTTCAACTGCACCCCTCAAAGCAGCAGCACACACGCTGCTCTCGGCACTTTCCTTCTCAGCTCTACGCACCATCCTAAGCCTTGCCTCTCCCACACTCAGGATCCAAAGACAACGGCACCAGGGACTGCTCACACACTAAAGGCACCAGGACAAAAGGCTCACCAGCTTGGCCTTTGCATTCCCGCTGACAGCTCCACAGCTTGAACCCAGAGAACTGCCTGCTGCCAACAGCCTTTCCAATCACTCTGAGCACCTCATGACAAGGAGTGTGGGGAATGAATCTCCAGCAGCCTCCTGCCCCAGGCTGTCCCCCGGGAGCAGCCCTGCTCCAGGCCGTGACTGCCACCTGCACAGCCAAAGGACCCAGAGCCGGTGTTACACACCACGGCTGTGCCTGGCACAGAGACACCAGTGGCCACACAAGTGGCCATGGCACTGTCCACACACAGTCCCTGCTGCTGCTCCCCCAGCCGCTGGCACCAACTCCCAGCCACCCACTCCTAAAGCCACGGGGCCCACTGGGACATTGCGGGGGCTCGTGGAAGCCAGCGGCCATTGTGACACAGCGGGGCTGCACAGAGCCCACGGTGCTTTGTGACCTGTGGCTCCCAGGAGAGCCTTTGTGATGCTGGGGAACTACAAGGAAGCCTGGCTCCTCTGTGACACCACCACAGAAGCTCAGGGGAGCCCTTGAGACTGTGCTGATGCTATTGAACCTGATGCAACCCTGCCTCCTCTGTGACACCACAGAAGCTCTTGGAGCCCTGGAGACCGTGGTGATGCTATGGAACCTGATGCAACCCTGCCTCCTCTGTAACACCACAGAACCTCTGGGAGCTCTGGAGACCGTGCTGATGCTATGGAACCTGATGCAACCCTGCCTCCACTGTGACACCACAGAAGCTCAGGGAGCCCTGGAGACTGTGGTGATGCTATGGAACCTGATGCAACCCTGCCTCCACTGTGACACCACAGAACCTCTGGGAGCCCTGGAGACCGTGCTGATGCTATGGAACCTGATGCAACCCTGCCTCCACTGTGACACCACAGAAGCTCGGGGAGCTCTGCAGACCGTGGGGATGCTGGCGAAGCTGACGGAACCCTGGGCACCACAGTGACGCTATGGAACCTGGTGGAACCGAGGGGCCACAGTGACACTGTGGGGCCTTTTGGAAGCAACAGGACCCTGGTGGGAAGCCACGGGATGATTAATCCTGCACGAACCTGCTCCAGGTGGGCTCCTCTCTCCCGGCTTCCACAGGTGCTGCTAGGATCCCACTCCGGCACTGGCTTGGCACGGGCTCACGGCTTCCTTTGGCAATGGCTCTGCTCCAGGATGGCATGCTGCAGAGAATGCAGGTAGATTTTGTGCTCACTCCTGGCATGCAGCTGGACAATAAAGCCTGATCCAGCCCCCCCTCAGCATATGTCCGGCTCTGGCATTGGGGCGGGGCAACTTTGGGAGCAGCCCCAGCCCTGCTCCTGCTCCCGGCTGGGCACCCAGCTGCTGGGACACAGGTGTGTCCTGATGCCACCGTCTACTCCTTTGAGAAGGGGAGGACAGAGTGCATCAGGGAGTTTGGTGTGGCTTACATGCGGCAAGGAGAAGGTGCAGCCCCAAACTGGCTTTCACTTCTAGAACCTTTTGCTATTGCGGGAGCAGCTGCTGGAGCTTTTCAACCGAGCTGCAAGAGTGAAAAGTGTGATGGCATGTCTATCTGAGAAGGAAGGTTCGGTGCCGCAGCCTGTTGTGCACAATTTATATGCTGATAAGAGAAGGGGGTGCTTTTGGAACGTTTTCCTTCCTGACACTTCTGTCTCTGTGAGCTTTAGCTGCTTGGACTCAGGGATACCGAAGGTATGTGAAAGTGACTGGGATGCGAGAATCATGTTGCACAGGGAACAGGGAAGGTCAGCAAATTTTTCCTGTCCTGGCACATCTCTCAGTCTGAACTGCAGCTGCAGATGCTTCACTTCCGCCAAGGACTCTGCCACCTTGAGAGAAGGATGCGCTCTATGGAGTTGAGAAAGAAAGTGCGTCTCACTAGCTTCTTTCCTCTACTTCATAGACAGCAAAGGGGCTATGAAAGGCAGCACTGGCTTTTTGTTCTAGGACTTCTTCTTTACAAGCAGCTGCTGGATGTTTGGAAGGGGGTTTGGGATATGCAAAAATGAGAGGCTAAGATGGTAAGAGGGTAAGATGGAAGTCATCTGGCAAAAGCAGAGCTCACAAAAGGGCCAGCTGAGAAAGCTCTTGCTGCCTACAACTTCAACTGCACCCCTCAAAGCAGCAGCACACACGCTGCTCTCGGCACTTTCCTTCTCAGCTCTACGCACCATCCTAAGCCTTGCCTCTCCCACACTCAGGATCCAAAGACAACGGCACCAGGGACTGCTCACACACTAAAGGCACCAGGACAAAAGGCTCACCAGCTTGGCCTTTGCATTCCCGCTGACAGCTCCACAGCTTGAACCCAGAGAACTGCCTGCTGCCAACAGCCTTTCCAATCACTCTGAGCACCTCATGACAAGGAGTGTGGGGAATGAATCTCCAGCAGCCTCCTGCCCCAGGCTGTCCCCCGGGAGCAGCCCTGCTCCAGGCCGTGACTGCCACCTGCACAGCCAAAGGACCCAGAGCCGGTGTTACACACCACGGCTGTGCCTGGCACAGAGACACCAGTGGCCACACAAGTGGCCATGGCACTGTCCACACACAGTCCCTGCTGCTGCTCCCCCAGCCGCTGGCACCAACTCCCAGCCACCCACTCCTAAAGCCACGGGGCCCACTGGGACACTGCGGGGGCTCGTGGAAGCCAGCGGCCATTGTGACACAGCGGGGCTGCACAGAGCCCATGGTGCTTTGTGACCCGTGGCTCCCAGGAGAGCCTTTGTGATGCTGGGGAACTACAAGGAAGCCTGCCTCCTCTGTGACACCACCACAGAAGCTCAGGGGAGCCCTGGAGACCGTGCTGATGCTATTGAACCTGATGCAACCCTGCCTCCTCTGTGACACCACAGAAGCTCTTGGAGCCCTGGAGACCGTGGTGATGCTATGGAACCTGATGCAACCCTGCCTCCTCTGTGACACCACAGAACCTCTGGGAGCCCTGGAGACCGTGCTGATGCTATGGAACCTGATGCAACCCTGCCTCCTCTGTGACACCACAGAAGCTCAGGGAGCCCTGGAGACTGTGGTGATGCTATGGAACCTGATGCAACCCTGCCTCCACTGTAACACCACAGAACCTCTGGGAGCCCTGGAGACCGTGCTGATGCTATGGAACCTGATGCAACCCTGCCTCCACTGTGACACCACAGAAGCTCGGGGAGCTCTGCAGACCGTGGGGATGCTGGCGAAGCTGACGGAACCCTGGGCACCACAGTGACGCTATGGAACCTGGTGGAACCGAGGGGCCACAGTGACACTGTGGGGCCTTTTGGAAGCAACAGGACCCTGGTGGGAAGCCACGGGATGATTAATCCTGCACGAACCTGCTCCAGGTGGGCTCCTCTCTCCCGGCTTCCACAGGTGCTGCTAGGATCCCACTCCGGCACTGGCTTGGCACGGGCTCACGGCTTCCTTTGGCAATGGCTCTGCTCCAGGATGGCATGCTGCAGAGAATGCAGGTAGATTTTGTGCTCACTCCTGGCATGCAGCTGGACAATAAAGCCTGATCCAGCCCCCCCTCAGCATATGTCCGGCTCTGGCATTGGGGCGGGGCAACTTTGGGAGCAGCCCCAGCCCTGCTCCTGCTCCCGGCTGGGCACCCAGCTGCTGGGACACAGGTGTGTCCTGATGCCACCGTCTACTCCTTTGAGAAGGGGAGGACAGAGTGCATCAGGGAGTTTGGTGTGGCTTACATGCGGCAAGGAGAAGGTGCAGCCCCAAACTGGCTTTCACTTCTAGAACCTTTTGCTATTGCGGGAGCAGCTGCTGGAGCTTTTCAACCGAGCTGCAAGAGTGAAAAGTGTGATGGCATGTCTATCTGAGAAGGAAGGTTCGGTGCCGCAGCCTGTTGTGCACAATTTATATGCTGATAAGAGAAGGGGGTGCTTTTGGAACGTTTTCCTTCCTGACACTTCTGTCTCTGTGAGCTTTAGCTGCTTGGACTCAGGGATACCGAAGGTATGTGAAAGTGACTGGGATGCGAGAATCATGTTGCACAGGGAACAGGGAAGGTCAGCAAATGTTTCCTGTCCTGGCACATCTCTCAGTCTGAACTGCAGCTGCAGATGCTTCACTTCCGCCAAGGACTCTGCCACCTTGAGAGAAGGATGCGCTCTATGGAGTTGAGAAAGAAAGTGCGTCTCACTAGCTTCTTTCCTCTACTTCATAGACAGCAAAGGGGCTATGAAAGGCAGCACTGGCTTTTTGTTCTAGGACTTCTTCTTTACAAGCAGCTGCTGGATGTTTGGAAGGGGGTTTGGGATATGCAAAAATGAGAGGCTAAGATGGTAAGAGGGTAAGATGGAAGTCATCTGGCAAAAGCAGAGCTCACAAAAGGGCCAGCTGAGAAAGCTCTTGCTGCCTACAACTTCAACTGCACCCCTCAAAGCAGCAGCACACACGCTGCTCTCGGCACTTTCCTTCTCAGCTCTACGCACCATCCTAAGCCTTGCCTCTCCCACACTCAGGATCCAAAGACAACGGCACCAGGGACTGCTCACACACTAAAGGCACCAGGACAAAAGGCTCACCAGCTTGGCCTTTGCATTCCCGCTGACAGCTCCACAGCTTGAACCCAGAGAACTGCCTGCTGCCAACAGCCTTTCCAATCACTCTGAGCACCTCATGACAAGGAGTGTGGGGAATGAATCTCCAGCAGCCTCCTGCCCCAGGCTGTCCCCCGGGAGCAGCCCTGCTCCAGGCCGTGACTGCCACCTGCACAGCCAAAGGACCCAGAGCCGGTGTTACACACCACGGCTGTGCCTGGCACAGAGACACCAGTGGCCACACAAGTGGCCATGGCACTGTCCACACACAGTCCCTGCTGCTGCTCCCCCAGCCGCTGGCACCAACTCCCAGCCACCCACTCCTAAAGCCACGGGGCCCACTGGGACATTGCGGGGGCTCGTGGAAGCCAGCGGCCATTGTGACACAGCGGGGCTGCACAGAGCCCACGGTGCTTTGTGACCCGTGGCTCCCAGGAGAGCCTTTGTGATGCTGGGGAACTACAAGGAAGCCTGGCTCCTCTGTGACACCACCACAGAAGCTCAGGGGAGCCCTTGAGACTGTGCTGATGCTATTGAACCTGATGCAACCCTGCCTCCTCTGTGACACCACAGAAGCTCTTGGAGCCCTGGAGACCGTGGTGATGCTATGGAACCTGATGCAACCCTGCCTCCTCTGTAACACCACAGAACCTCTGGGAGCTCTGGAGACCGTGCTGATGCTATGGAACCTGATGCAACCCTGCCTCCACTGTGACACCACAGAAGCTCAGGGAGCCCTGGAGACTGTGGTGATGCTATGGAACCTGATGCAACCCTGCCTCCACTGTGACACCACAGAACCTCTGGGAGCCCTGGAGACCGTGCTGATGCTATGGAACCTGATGCAACCCTGCCTCCACTGTGACACCACAGAAGCTCGGGGAGCTCTGCAGACCGTGGGGATGCTGGCGAAGCTGACGGAACCCTGGACACCACAGTGACGCTATGGAACCTGGTGGAACCGAGGGGCCACAGTGACACTGTGGGGCCTTTTGGAAGCAACAGGACCCTGGTGGGAAGCCACGGGATGATTAATCCTGCACGAACCTGCTCCAGGTGGGCTCCTCTCTCCCGGCTTCCACAGGTGCTGCTAGGATCCCACTCCGGCACTGGCTTGGCACGGGCTCACGGCTTCCTTTGGCAATGGCTCTGCTCCAGGATGGCATGCTGCAGAGAATGCAGGTAGATTTTGTGCTCACTCCTGGCATGCAGCTGGACAATAAAGCCTGATCCAGCCCCCCCTCAGCATATGTCCGGCTCTGGCATTGGGGCGGGGCAACTTTGGGAGCAGCCCCAGCCCTGCTCCTGCTCCCGGCTGGGCACCCAGCTGCTGGGACACAGGTGTGTCCTGATGCCACCGTCTACTCCTTTGAGAAGGGGAGGACAGAGTGCATCAGGGAGTTTGGTGTGGCTTACATGCGGCAAGGAGAAGGTGCAGCCCCAAACTGGCTTTCACTTCTAGAACCTTTTGCTATTGCGGGAGCAGCTGCTGGAGCTTTTCAACCGAGCTGCAAGAGTGAAAAGTGTGATGGCATGTCTATCTGAGAAGGAAGGTTCGGTGCCGCAGCCTGTTGTGCACAATTTATATGCTGATAAGAGAAGGGGGTGCTTTTGGAACGTTTTCCTTCCTGACACTTCTGTCTCTGTGAGCTTTAGCTGCTTGGACTCAGGGGTACCGAAGGTATGTGAAAGTGACTGGGATGCGAGAATCATGTTGCACAGGGAACAGGGAAGGTCAGCAAATGTTTCCTGTCCTGGCACATCTCTCAGTCTGAACTGCAGCTGCAGATGCTTCACTTCCGCCAAGGACTCTGCCACCTTGAGAGAAGGATGCGCTCTATGGAGTTGAGAAAGAAAGTGCGTCTCACTAGCTTCTTTCCTCTACTTCATAGACAGCAAAGGGGCTATGAAAGGCAGCACTGGCTTTTTGTTCTAGGACTTCTTCTTTACAAGCAGCTGCTGGATGTTTGGAAGGGGGTTTGGGATATGCAAAAATGAGAGGCTAAGATGGTAAGAGGGTAAGATGGAAGTCATCTGGCAAAAGCAGAGCTCACAAAAGGGCCAGCTGAGAAAGCTCTTGCTGCCTACAACTTCAACTGCACCCCTCAAAGCAGCAGCACACACGCTGCTCTCGGCACTTTCCTTCTCAGCTCTACGCACCATCCTAAGCCTTGCCTCTCCCACACTCAGGATCCAAAGACAACGGCACCAGGGACTGCTCACACACTAAAGGCACCAGGACAAAAGGCTCACCAGCTTGGCCTTTGCATTCCCGCTGACAGCTCCACAGCTTGAACCCAGAGAACTGCCTGCTGCCAACAGCCTTTCCAATCACTCTGAGCACCTCATGACAAGGAGTGTGGGGAATGAATCTCCAGCAGCCTCCTGCCCCAGGCTGTCCCCCGGGAGCAGCCCTGCTCCAGGCCGTGACTGCCACCTGCACAGCCAAAGGACCCAGAGCCGGTGTTACACACCACGGCTGTGCCTGGCACAGAGACACCAGTGGCCACACAAGTGGCCATGGCACTGTCCACACACAGTCCCTGCTGCTGCTCCCCCAGCCGCTGGCACCAACTCCCAGCCACCCACTCCTAAAGCCACGGGGCCCACTGGGACATTGCGGGGGCTCGTGGAAGCCAGCGGCCATTGTGACACAGCGGGGCTGCACAGAGCCCACGGTGCTTTGTGACCCGTGGCTCCCAGGAGAGCCTTTGTGATGCTGGGGAACTACAAGGAAGCCTGGCTCCTCTGTGACACCACCACAGAAGCTCAGGGGAGCCCTTGAGACTGTGCTGATGCTATTGAACCTGATGCAACCCTGCCTCCTCTGTGACACCACAGAAGCTCTTGGAGCCCTGGAGACCGTGGTGATGCTATGGAACCTGATGCAACCCTGCCTCCTCTGTAACACCACAGAACCTCTGGGAGCTCTGGAGACCGTGCTGATGCTATGGAACCTGATGCAACCCTGCCTCCACTGTGACACCACAGAAGCTCAGGGAGCCCTGGAGACTGTGGTGATGCTATGGAACCTGATGCAACCCTGCCTCCACTGTGACACCACAGAACCTCTGGGAGCCCTGGAGACCGTGCTGATGCTATGGAACCTGATGCAACCCTGCCTCCACTGTGACACCACAGAAGCTCGGGGAGCTCTGCAGACCGTGGGGATGCTGGCGAAGCTGACGGAACCCTGGGCACCACAGTGACGCTATGGAACCTGGTGGAACCGAGGGGCCACAGTGACACTGTGGGGCCTTTTGGAAGCAACAGGACCCTGGTGGGAAGCCACGGGATGATTAATCCTGCACGAACCTGCTCCAGGTGGGCTCCTCTCTCCCGGCTTCCACAGGTGCTGCTAGGATCCCACTCCGGCACTGGCTTGGCACGGGCTCACGGCTTCCTTTGGCAATGGCTCTGCTCCAGGATGGCATGCTGCAGAGAATGCAGGTAGATTTTGTGCTCACTCCTGGCATGCAGCTGGACAATAAAGCCTGATCCAGCCCCCCCTCAGCATATGTCCGGCTCTGGCATTGGGGCGGGGCAACTTTGGGAGCAGCCCCAGCCCTGCTCCTGCTCCCGGCTGGGCACCCAGCTGCTGGGACACAGGTGTGTCCTGATGCCACCGTCTACTCCTTTGAGAAGGGGAGGACAGAGTGCATCAGGGAGTTTGGTGTGGCTTACATGCGGCAAGGAGAAGGTGCAGCCCCAAACTGGCTTTCACTTCTAGAACCTTTTGCTATTGCGGGAGCAGCTGCTGGAGCTTTTCAACCGAGCTGCAAGAGTGAAAAGTGTGATGGCATGTCTATCTGAGAAGGAAGGTTCGGTGCCGCAGCCTGTTGTGCACAATTTATATGCTGATAAGAGAAGGGGGTGCTTTTGGAACGTTTTCCTTCCTGACACTTCTGTCTCTGTGAGCTTTAGCTGCTTGGACTCAGGGATACCGAAGGTATGTGAAAGTGACTGGGATGCGAGAATCATGTTGCACAGGGAACAGGGAAGGTCAGCAAATGTTTCCTGTCCTGGCACATCTCTCAGTCTGAACTGCAGCTGCAGATGCTTCACTTCCGCCAAGGACTCTGCCACCTTGAGAGAAGGATGCGCTCTATGGAGTTGAGAAAGAAAGTGCGTCTCACTAGCTTCTTTCCTCTACTTCATAGACAGCAAAGGGGCTATGAAAGGCAGCACTGGCTTTTTGTTCTAGGACTTCTTCTTTACAAGCAGCTGCTGGATGTTTGGAAGGGGGTTTGGGATATGCAAAAATGAGAGGCTAAGATGGTAAGAGGGTAAGATGGAAGTCATCTGGCAAAAGCAGAGCTCACAAAAGGGCCAGCTGAGAAAGCTCTTGCTGCCTACAACTTCAACTGCACCCCTCAAAGCAGCAGCACACACGCTGCTCTCGGCACTTTCCTTCTCAGCTCTACGCACCATCCTAAGCCTTGCCTCTCCCACACTCAGGATCCAAAGACAACGGCACCAGGGACTGCTCACACACTAAAGGCACCAGGACAAAAGGCTCACCAGCTTGGCCTTTGCATTCCCGCTGACAGCTCCACAGCTTGAACCCAGAGAACTGCCTGCTGCCAACAGCCTTTCCAATCACTCTGAGCACCTCATGACAAGGAGTGTGGGGAATGAATCTCCAGCAGCCTCCTGCCCCAGGCTGTCCCCCGGGAGCAGCCCTGCTCCAGGCCGTGACTGCCACCTGCACAGCCAAAGGACCCAGAGCCGGTGTTACACACCACGGCTGTGCCTGGCACAGAGACACCAGTGGCCACACAAGTGGCCATGGCACTGTCCACACACAGTCCCTGCTGCTGCTCCCCCAGCCGCTGGCACCAACTCCCAGCCACCCACTCCTAAAGCCACGGGGCCCACTGGGACACTGCGGGGGCTCGTGGAAGCCAGCGGCCATTGTGACACAGCGGGGCTGCACAGAGCCCATGGTGCTTTGTGACCCGTGGCTCCCAGGAGAGCCTTTGTGATGCTGGGGAACTACAAGGAAGCCTGCCTCCTCTGTGACACCACCACAGAAGCTCAGGGGAGCCCTGGAGACCGTGCTGATGCTATTGAACCTGATGCAACCCTGCCTCCTCTGTGACACCACAGAAGCTCTTGGAGCCCTGGAGACCGTGGTGATGCTATGGAACCTGATGCAACCCTGCCTCCTCTGTGACACCACAGAAGCTCAGGGAGCCCTGGAGACTGTGGTGATGCTATGGAACCTGATGCAACCCTGCCTCCACTGTGACACCACAGAACCTCTGGGAGCCCTGGAGACCGTGCTGATGCTATGGAACCTGATGCAACCCTGCCTCCACTGTGACACCACAGAAGCTCGGGGAGCTCTGCAGACCGTGGGGATGCTGGCGAAGCTGACGGAACCCTGGGCACCACAGTGACGCTATGGAACCTGGTGGAACCGAGGGGCCACAGTGACACTGTGGGGCCTTTTGGAAGCAACAGGACCCTGGTGGGAAGCCACGGGATGATTAATCCTGCACGAACCTGCTCCAGGTGGGCTCCTCTCTCCCGGCTTCCACAGGTGCTGCTAGGATCCCACTCCGGCACTGGCTTGGCACGGGCTCACGGCTTCCTTTGGCAATGGCTCTGCTCCAGGATGGCATGCTGCAGAGAATGCAGGTAGATTTTGTGCTCACTCCTGGCATGCAGCTGGACAATAAAGCCTGATCCAGCCCCCCCTCAGCATATGTCCGGCTCTGGCATTGGGGCGGGGCAACTTTGGGAGCAGCCCCAGCCCTGCTCCTGCTCCCGGCTGGGCACCCAGCTGCTGGGACACAGGTGTGTCCTGATGCCACCGTCTACTCCTTTGAGAAGGGGAGGACAGAGTGCATCAGGGAGTTTGGTGTGGCTTACATGCGGCAAGGAGAAGGTGCAGCCCCAAACTGGCTTTCACTTCTAGAACCTTTTGCTATTGCGGGAGCAGCTGCTGGAGCTTTTCAACCGAGCTGCAAGAGTGAAAAGTGTGATGGCATGTCTATCTGAGAAGGAAGGTTCGGTGCCGCAGCCTGTTGTGCACAATTTATATGCTGATAAGAGAAGGGGGTGCTTTTGCAACGTTTTCCTTCCTGACACTTCTGTCTCTGTGAGCTTTAGCTGCTTGGACTCAGGGATACCGAAGGTATGTGAAAGTGACTGGGATGCGAGAATCATGTTGCACAGGGAACAGGGAAGGTCAGCAAATGTTTCCTGTCCTGGCACATCTCTCAGTCTGAACTGCAGCTGCAGATGCTTCACTTCCGCCAAGGACTCTGCCACCTTGAGAGAAGGATGCGCTCTATGGAGTTGAGAAAGAAAGTGCGTCTCACTAGCTTCTTTCCTCTACTTCATAGACAGCAAAGGGGCTATGAAAGGCAGCACTGGCTTTTTGTTCTAGGACTTCTTCTTTACAAGCAGCTGCTGGATGTTTGGAAGGGGGTTTGGGATATGCAAAAATGAGAGGCTAAGATGGTAAGAGGGTAAGATGGAAGTCATCTGGCAAAAGCAGAGCTCACAAAAGGGCCAGCTGAGAAAGCTCTTGCTGCCTACAACTTCAACTGCACCCCTCAAAGCAGCAGCACACACGCTGCTCTCGGCACTTTCCTTCTCAGCTCTACGCACCATCCTAAGCCTTGCCTCTCCCACACTCAGGATCCAAAGACAACGGCACCAGGGACTGCTCACACACTAAAGGCACCAGGACAAAAGGCTCACCAGCTTGGCCTTTGCATTCCCGCTGACAGCTCCACAGCTTGAACCCAGAGAACTGCCTGCTGCCAACAGCCTTTCCAATCACTCTGAGCACCTCATGACAAGGAGTGTGGGGAATGAATCTCCAGCAGCCTCCTGCCCCAGGCTGTCCCCCGGGAGCAGCCCTGCTCCAGGCCGTGACTGCCACCTGCACAGCCAAAGGACCCAGAGCCGGTGTTACACACCACGGCTGTGCCTGGCACAGAGACACCAGTGGCCACACAAGTGGCCATGGCACTGTCCACACACAGTCCCTGCTGCTGCTCCCCCAGCCGCTGGCACCAACTCCCAGCCACCCACTCCTAAAGCCACGGGGCCCACTGGGACATTGCGGGGGCTCGTGGAAGCCAGCGGCCATTGTGACACAGCGGGGCTGCACAGAGCCCACGGTGCTTTGTGACCCGTGGCTCCCAGGAGAGCCTTTGTGATGCTGGGGAACTACAAGGAAGCCTGGCTCCTCTGTGACACCACCACAGAAGCTCAGGGGAGCCCTGGAGACCGTGGTGATGCTATGGAACCTGATGCAACCCTGCCTCCACTGTGACACCACAGAAGCTCAGGGAGCCCTGGAGACTGTGGTGATGCTATGGAACCTGATGCAACCCTGCCTCCACTGTGACACCACAGAACCTCTGGGAGCCCTGGAGACCGTGCTGATGCTATGGAACCTGATGCAACCCTGCCTCCACTGTGACACCACAGAAGCTCGGGGAGCTCTGCAGACCGTGGGGATGCTGGCGAAGCTGACGGAACCCTGGGCACCACAGTGACGCTATGGAACCTGGTGGAACCGAGGGGCCACAGTGACACTGTGGGGCCTTTTGGAAGCAACAGGACCCTGGTGGGAAGCCACGGGATGATTAATCCTGCACGAACCTGCTCCAGGTGGGCTCCTCTCTCCCGGCTTCCACAGGTGCTGCTAGGATCCCACTCCGGCACTGGCTTGGCACGGGCTCACGGCTTCCTTTGGCAATGGCTCTGCTCCAGGATGGCATGCTGCAGAGAATGCAGGTAGATTTTGTGCTCACTCCTGGCATGCAGCTGGACAATAAAGCCTGATCCAGCCCCCCCTCAGCATATGTCCGGCTCTGGCATTGGGGCGGGGCAACTTTGGGAGCAGCCCCAGCCCTGCTCCTGCTCCCGGCTGGGCACCCAGCTGCTGGGACACAGGTGTGTCCTGATGCCACCGTCTACTCCTTTGAGAAGGGGAGGACAGAGTGCATCAGGGAGTTTGGTGTGGCTTACATGCGGCAAGGAGAAGGTGCAGCCCCAAACTGGCTTTCACTTCTAGAACCTTTTGCTATTGCGGGAGCAGCTGCTGGAGCTTTTCAACCGAGCTGCAAGAGTGAAAAGTGTGATGGCATGTCTATCTGAGAAGGAAGGTTCGGTGCCGCAGCCTGTTGTGCACAATTTATATGCTGATAAGAGAAGGGGGTGCTTTTGGAACGTTTTCCTTCCTGACACTTCTGTCTCTGTGAGCTTTAGCTGCTTGGACTCAGGGATACCGAAGGTATGTGAAAGTGACTGGGATGCGAGAATCATGTTGCACAGGGAACAGGGAAGGTCAGCAAATGTTTCCTGTCCTGGCACATCTCTCAGTCTGAACTGCAGCTGCAGATGCTTCACTTCCGCCAAGGACTCTGCCACCTTGAGAGAAGGATGCGCTCTATGGAGTTGAGAAAGAAAGTGCGTCTCACTAGCTTCTTTCCTCTACTTCATAGACAGCAAAGGGGCTATGAAAGGCAGCACTGGCTTTTTGTTCTAGGACTTCTTCTTTACAAGCAGCTGCTGGATGTTTGGAAGGGGGTTTGGGATATGCAAAAATGAGAGGCTAAGATGGTAAGAGGGTAAGATGGAAGTCATCTGGCAAAAGCAGAGCTCACAAAAGGGCCAGCTGAGAAAGCTCTTGCTGCCTACAACTTCAACTGCACCCCTCAAAGCAGCAGCACACACGCTGCTCTCGGCACTTTCCTTCTCAGCTCTACGCACCATCCTAAGCCTTGCCTCTCCCACACTCAGGATCCAAAGACAACGGCACCAGGGACTGCTCACACACTAAAGGCACCAGGACAAAAGGCTCAGCAGCTTGGCCTTTGCATTCCCGCTGACAGCTCCACAGCTTGAACCCAGAGAACTGCCTGCTGCCAACAGCCTTTCCAATCACTCTGAGCACCTCATGACAAGGAGTGTGGGGAATGAATCTCCAGCAGCCTCCTGCCCCAGGCTGTCCCCCGGGAGCAGCCCTGCTCCAGGCCGTGACTGCCACCTGCACAGCCAAAGGACCCAGAGCCGGTGTTACACAACCACGGCTGTGCCTGGCACAGAGACACCAGTGGCCACACAAGTGGCCATGGCACTGTCCACACACAGTCCCTGCTGCTGCTCCCCCAGCCGCTGGCACCAACTCCCAGCCACCCACTCCTAAAGCCACGGGGCCCACTGGGACACTGCGGGGGCTCGTGGAAGCCAGCGGCCATTGTGACACAGCGGGGCTGCACAGAGCCCACGGTGCTTTGTGACCCGTGGCTCCCAGGAGAGCCTTTGTGATGCTGGGGAACTACAAGGAAGCCTGGCTCCTCTGTGACACCACCACAGAAGCTCAGGGGAGCCCTGGAGACCGTGCTGATGCTATTGAACCTGATGCAACCCTGCCTCCTCTGTGACACCACAGAACCTCTGGGAGCCCTGGAGACTGTGGTGATGCTATGGAACCTGATGCAACCCTGCCTCCACTGTGACACCACAGAACCTCTGGGAGCCCTGGAGACCGTGCTGATGCTATGGAACCTGATGCAACCCTGCCTCCACTGTGACACCACAGAAGCTCGGGGAGCTCTGCAGACCGTGGGGATGCTGGCGAAGCTGACGGAACCCTGGGCACCACAGTGACGCTATGGAACCTGGTGGAACCGAGGGGCCACAGTGACACTGTGGGGCCTTTTGGAAGCAACAGGACCCTGGTGGGAAGCCACGGGATGATTAATCCTGCACGAACCTGCTCCAGGTGGGCTCCTCTCTCCCGGCTTCCACAGGTGCTGCTAGGATCCCACTCCGGCACTGGCTTGGCACGGGCTCACGGCTTCCTTTGGCAATGGCTCTGCTCCAGGATGGCATGCTGCAGAGAATGCAGGTAGATTTTGTGCTCACTCCTGGCATGCAGCTGGACAATAAAGCCTGATCCAGCCCCCCCTCAGCATATGTCCGGCTCTGGCATTGGGGCGGGGCAACTTTGGGAGCAGCCCCAGCCCTGCTCCTGCTCCCGGCTGGGCACCCAGCTGCTGGGACACAGGTGTGTCCTGATGCCACCGTCTACTCCTTTGAGAAGGGGAGGACAGAGTGCATCAGGGAGTTTGGTGTGGCTTACATGCGGCAAGGAGAAGGTGCAGCCCCAAACTGGCTTTCACTTCTAGAACCTTTTGCTATTGCGGGAGCAGCTGCTGGAGCTTTTCAACCGAGCTGCAAGAGTGAAAAGTGTGATGGCATGTCTATCTGAGAAGGAAGGTTCGGTGCCGCAGCCTGTTGTGCACAATTTATATGCTGATAAGAGAAGGGGGTGCTTTTGGAACGTTTTCCTTCCTGACACTTCTGTCTCTGTGAGCTTTAGCTGCTTGGACTCAGGGATACCGAAGGTATGTGAAAGTGACTGGGATGCGAGAATCATGTTGCACAGGGAACAGGGAAGGTCAGCAAATGTTTCCTGTCCTGGCACATCTCTCAGTCTGAACTGCAGCTGCAGATGCTTCACTTCCGCCAAGGACTCTGCCACCTTGAGAGAAGGATGCGCTCTATGGAGTTGAGAAAGAAAGTGCGTCTCACTAGCTTCTTTCCTCTACTTCATAGACAGCAAAGGGGCTATGAAAGGCAGCACTGGCTTTTTGTTCTAGGACTTCTTCTTTACAAGCAGCTGCTGGATGTTTGGAAGGGGGTTTGGGATATGCAAAAATGAGAGGCTAAGATGGTAAGAGGGTAAGATGGAAGTCATCTGGCAAAAGCAGAGCTCACAAAAGGGCCAGCTGAGAAAGCTCTTGCTGCCTACAACTTCAACTGCACCCCTCAAAGCAGCAGCACACACGCTGCTCTCGGCACTTTCCTTCTCAGCTCTACGCACCATCCTAAGCCTTGCCTCTCCCACACTCAGGATCCAAAGACAACGGCACCAGGGACTGCTCACACACTAAAGGCACCAGGACAAAAGGCTCAGCAGCTTGGCCTTTGCATTCCCGCTGACAGCTCCACAGCTTGAACCCAGAGAACTGCCTGCTGCCAACAGCCTTTCCAATCACTCTGAGCACCTCATGACAAGGAGTGTGGGGAATGAATCTCCAGCAGCCTCCTGCCCCAGGCTGTCCCCCGGGAGCAGCCCTGCTCCAGGCCGTGACTGCCACCTGCACAGCCAAAGGACCCAGAGCCGGTGTTACACACCACGGCTGTGCCTGGCACAGAGACACCAGTGGCCACACAAGTGGCCATGGCACTGTCCACACACAGTCCCTGCTGCTGCTCCCCCAGCCGCTGGCACCAACTCCCAGCCACCCACTCCTAAAGCCACGGGGCCCACTGGGACACTGCGGGGGCTCGTGGAAGCCAGCGGCCATTGTGACACAGCGGGGCTGCACAGAGCCCACGGTGCTTTGTGACCCGTGGCTCCCAGGAGAGCCTTTGTGATGCTGGGGAACTACAAGGAAGCCTGGCTCCTCTGTGACACCACCACAGAAGCTCAGGGGAGCCCTGGAGACCGTGCTGATGCTATTGAACCTGATGCAACCCTGCCTCCTCTGTGACACCACAGAAGCTCTTGGAGCCCTGGAGACCGTGGTGATGCTATGGAACCTGATGCAACCCTGCCTCCTCTGTGACACCACAGAACCTCTGGGAGCCCTGGAGACCGTGCTGATGCTATGGAACCTGATGCAACCCTGCCTCCACTGTGACACCACAGAAGCTCAGGGAGCCCTGGAGACTGTGGTGATGCTATGGAACCTGATGCAACCCTGCCTCCACTGTGACACCACAGAACCTCTGGGAGCCCTGGAGACCGTGCTGATGCTATGGAACCTGATGCAACCCTGCCTCCACTGTGACACCACAGAAGCTCGGGGAGCTCTGCAGACCGTGGGGATGCTGGCGAAGCTGACGGAACCCTGGGCACCACAGTGACGCTATGGAACCTGGTGGAACCGAGGGGCCACAGTGACACTGTGGGGCTTTTTGGAAGCAACAGGACCCTGGTGGGAAGCCACGGGATGATTAATCCTGCACGAACCTGCTCCAGGTGGGCTCCTCTCTCCCGGCTTCCACAGGTGCTGCTAGGATCCCACTCCGGCACTGGCTTGGCACGGGCTCACGGCTTCCTTTGGCAATGGCTCTGCTCCAGGATGGCATGCTGCAGAGAATGCAGGTAGATTTTGTGCTCACTCCTGGCATGCAGCTGGACAATAAAGCCTGATCCAGCCCCCCCTCAGCATATGTCCGGCTCTGGCATTGGGGCGGGGCAACTTTGGGAGCAGCCCCAGCCCTGCTCCTGCTCCCGGCTGGGCACCCAGCTGCTGGGACACAGGTGTGTCCTGATGCCACCGTCTACTCCTTTGAGAAGGGGAGGACAGAGTGCATCAGGGAGTTTGGTGTGGCTTACATGCGGCAAGGAGAAGGTGCAGCCCCAAACTGGCTTTCACTTCTAGAACCTTTTGCTATTGCGGGAGCAGCTGCTGGAGCTTTTCAACCGAGCTGCAAGAGTGAAAAGTGTGATGGCATGTCTATCGGAGAAGGAAGGTTCGGTGCCGCAGCCTGTTGTGCACAATTTATATGCTGATAAGAGAAGGGGGTGCTTTTGCAACGTTTTCCTTCCTGACACTTCTGTCTCTGTGAGCTTTAGCTGCTTGGACTCAGGGATACCGAAGGTATGTGAAAGTGACTGGGATGCGAGAATCATGTTGCACAGGGAACAGGGAAGGTCAGCAAATTTTTCCTGTCCTGGCACATCTCTCAGTCTGAACTGCAGCTGCAGATGCTTCACTTCCGCCAAGGACTCTGCCACCTTGAGAGAAGGATGCGCTCTATGGAGTTGAGAAAGAAAGTGCGTCTCACTAGCTTCTTTCCTCTACTTCATAGACAGCAAAGGGGCTATGAAAGGCAGCACTGGCTTTTTGTTCTAGGACTTCTTCTTTACAAGCAGCTGCTGGATGTTTGGAAGGGGGTTTGGGATATGCAAAAATGAGAGGCTAAGATGGTAAGAGGGTAAGATGGAAGTCATCTGGCAAAAGCAGAGCTCACAAAAGGGCCAGCTGAGAAAGCTCTTGCTGCCTACAACTTCAACTGCACCCCTCAAAGCAGCAGCACACACGCTGCTCTCGGCACTTTCCTTCTCAGCTCTACGCACCATCCTAAGCCTTGCCTCTCCCACACTCAGGATCCAAAGACAACGGCACCAGGGACTGCTCACACACTAAAGGCACCAGGACAAAAGGCTCACCAGCTTGGCCTTTGCATTCCCGCTGACAGCTCCACAGCTTGAACCCAGAGAACTGCCTGCTGCCAACAGCCTTTCCAATCACTCTGAGCACCTCATGACAAGGAGTGTGGGGAATGAATCTCCAGCAGCCTCCTGCCCCAGGCTGTCCCCCGGGAGCAGCCCTGCTCCAGGCCGTGACTGCCACCTGCACAGCCAAAGGACCCAGAGCCGGTGTTACACACCACGGCTGTGCCTGGCACAGAGACACCAGTGGCCACACAAGTGGCCATGGCACTGTCCACACACAGTCCCTGCTGCTGCTCCCCCAGCCGCTGGCACCAACTCCCAGCCACCCACTCCTAAAGCCACGGGGCCCACTGGGACATTGCGGGGGCTCGTGGAAGCCAGCGGCCATTGTGACACAGCGGGGCTGCACAGAGCCCACGGTGCTTTGTGACCCGTGGCTCCCAGGAGAGCCTTTGTGATGCTGGGGAACTACAAGGAAGCCTGGCTCCTCTGTGACACCACCACAGAAGCTCAGGGGAGCCCTGGAGACCGTGGTGATGCTATGGAACCTGATGCAACCCTGCCTCCACTGTGACACCACAGAAGCTCAGGGAGCCCTGGAGACTGTGGTGATGCTATGGAACCTGATGCAACCCTGCCTCCACTGTGACACCACAGAACCTCTGGGAGCCCTGGAGACCGTGCTGATGCTATGGAACCTGATGCAACCCTGCCTCCACTGTGACACCACAGAAGCTCGGGGAGCTCTGCAGACCGTGGGGATGCTGGCGAAGCTGACGGAACCCTGGGCACCACAGTGACGCTATGGAACCTGGTGGAACCGAGGGGCCACAGTGACACTGTGGGGCCTTTTGGAAGCAACAGGACCCTGGTGGGAAGCCACGGGATGATTAATCCTGCACGAACCTGCTCCAGGTGGGCTCCTCTCTCCCGGCTTCCACAGGTGCTGCTAGGATCCCACTCCGGCACTGGCTTGGCACGGGCTCACGGCTTCCTTTGGCAATGGCTCTGCTCCAGGATGGCATGCTGCAGAGAATGCAGGTAGATTTTGTGCTCACTCCTGGCATGCAGCTGGACAATAAAGCCTGATCCAGCCCCCCCTCAGCATATGTCCGGCTCTGGCATTGGGGCGGGGCAACTTTGGGAGCAGCCCCAGCCCTGCTCCTGCTCCCGGCTGGGCACCCAGCTGCTGGGACACAGGTGTGTCCTGATGCCACCGTCTACTCCTTTGAGAAGGGGAGGACAGAGTGCATCAGGGAGTTTGGTGTGGCTTACATGCGGCAAGGAGAAGGTGCAGCCCCAAACTGGCTTTCACTTCTAGAACCTTTTGCTATTGCGGGAGCAGCTGCTGGAGCTTTTCAACCGAGCTGCAAGAGTGAAAAGTGTGATGGCATGTCTATCTGAGAAGGAAGGTTCGGTGCCGCAGCCTGTTGTGCACAATTTATATGCTGATAAGAGAAGGGGGTGCTTTTGGAACGTTTTCCTTCCTGACACTTCTGTCTCTGTGAGCTTTAGCTGCTTGGACTCAGGGATACCGAAGGTATGTGAAAGTGACTGGGATGCGAGAATCATGTTGCACAGGGAACAGGGAAGGTCAGCAAATGTTTCCTGTCCTGGCACATCTCTCAGTCTGAACTGCAGCTGCAGATGCTTCACTTCCGCCAAGGACTCTGCCACCTTGAGAGAAGGATGCGCTCTATGGAGTTGAGAAAGAAAGTGCGTCTCACTAGCTTCTTTCCTCTACTTCATAGACAGCAAAGGGGCTATGAAAGGCAGCACTGGCTTTTTGTTCTAGGACTTCTTCTTTACAAGCAGCTGCTGGATGTTTGGAAGGGGGTTTGGGATATGCAAAAATGAGAGGCTAAGATGGTAAGAGGGTAAGATGGAAGTCATCTGGCAAAAGCAGAGCTCACAAAAGGGCCAGCTGAGAAAGCTCTTGCTGCCTACAACTTCAACTGCACCCCTCAAAGCAGCAGCACACACGCTGCTCTCGGCACTTTCCTTCTCAGCTCTACGCACCATCCTAAGCCTTGCCTCTCCCACACTCAGGATCCAAAGACAACGGCACCAGGGACTGCTCACACACTAAAGGCACCAGGACAAAAGGCTCAGCAGCTTGGCCTTTGCATTCCCGCTGACAGCTCCACAGCTTGAACCCAGAGAACTGCCTGCTGCCAACAGCCTTTCCAATCACTCTGAGCACCTCATGACAAGGAGTGTGGGGAATGAATCTCCAGCAGCCTCCTGCCCCAGGCTGTCCCCCGGGAGCAGCCCTGCTCCAGGCCGTGACTGCCACCTGCACAGCCAAAGGACCCAGAGCCGGTGTTACACAACCACGGCTGTGCCTGGCACAGAGACACCAGTGGCCACACAAGTGGCCATGGCACTGTCCACACACAGTCCCTGCTGCTGCTCCCCCAGCCGCTGGCACCAACTCCCAGCCACCCACTCCTAAAGCCACGGGGCCCACTGGGACACTGCGGGGGCTCGTGGAAGCCAGCGGCCATTGTGACACAGCGGGGCTGCACAGAGCCCACGGTGCTTTGTGACCCGTGGCTCCCAGGAGAGCCTTTGTGATGCTGGGGAACTACAAGGAAGCCTGGCTCCTCTGTGACACCACCACAGAAGCTCAGGGGAGCCCTGGAGACCGTGCTGATGCTATTGAACCTGATGCAACCCTGCCTCCTCTGTGACACCACAGAACCTCTGGGAGCCCTGGAGACCGTGGTGATGCTATGGAACCTGATGCAACCCTGCCTCCTCTGTGACACCACAGAACCTCTGGGAGCCCTGGAGACCGTGCTGATGCTATGGAACCTGATGCAACCCTGCCTCCACTGTGACACCACAGAAGCTCAGGGAGCCCTGGAGACTGTGGTGATGCTATGGAACCTGATGCAACCCTGCCTCCACTGTGACACCACAGAACCTCTGGGAGCCCTGGAGACCGTGCTGATGCTATGGAACCTGATGCAACCCTGCCTCCACTGTGACACCACAGAAGCTCGGGGAGCTCTGCAGACCGTGGGGATGCTGGCGAAGCTGACGGAACCCTGGGCACCACAGTGACGCTATGGAACCTGGTGGAACCGAGGGGCCACAGTGACACTGTGGGGCCTTTTGGAAGCAACAGGACCCTGGTGGGAAGCCACGGGATGATTAATCCTGCACGAACCTGCTCCAGGTGGGCTCCTCTCTCCCGGCTTCCACAGGTGCTGCTAGGATCCCACTCCGGCACTGGCTTGGCACGGGCTCACGGCTTCCTTTGGCAATGGCTCTGCTCCAGGATGGCATGCTGCAGAGAATGCAGGTAGATTTTGTGCTCACTCCTGGCATGCAGCTGGACAATAAAGCCTGATCCAGCCCCCCCTCAGCATATGTCCGGCTCTGGCATTGGGGCGGGGCAACTTTGGGAGCAGCCCCAGCCCTGCTCCTGCTCCCGGCTGGGCACCCAGCTGCTGGGACACAGGTGTGTCCTGATGCCACCGTCTACTCCTTTGAGAAGGGGAGGACAGAGTGCATCAGGGAGTTTGGTGTGGCTTACATGCGGCAAGGAGAAGGTGCAGCCCCAAACTGGCTTTCACTTCTAGAACCTTTTGCTATTGCGGGAGCAGCTGCTGGAGCTTTTCAACCGAGCTGCAAGAGTGAAAAGTGTGATGGCATGTCTATCTGAGAAGGAAGGTTCGGTGCCGCAGCCTGTTGTGCACAATTTATATGCTGATAAGAGAAGGGGGTGCTTTTGGAACGTTTTCCTTCCTGACACTTCTGTCTCTGTGAGCTTTAGCTGCTTGGACTCAGGGATACCGAAGGTATGTGAAAGTGACTGGGATGCGAGAATCATGTTGCACAGGGAACAGGGAAGGTCAGCAAATGTTTCCTGTCCTGGCACATCTCTCAGTCTGAACTGCAGCTGCAGATGCTTCACTTCCGCCAAGGACTCTGCCACCTTGAGAGAAGGATGCGCTCTATGGAGTTGAGAAAGAAAGTGCGTCTCACTAGCTTCTTTCCTCTACTTCATAGACAGCAAAGGGGCTATGAAAGGCAGCACTGGCTTTTTGTTCTAGGACTTCTTCTTTACAAGCAGCTGCTGGATGTTTGGAAGGGGGTTTGGGATATGCAAAAATGAGAGGCTAAGATGGTAAGAGGGTAAGATGGAAGTCATCTGGCAAAAGCAGAGCTCACAAAAGGGCCAGCTGAGAAAGCTCTTGCTGCCTACAACTTCAACTGCACCCCTCAAAGCAGCAGCACACACGCTGCTCTCGGCACTTTCCTTCTCAGCTCTACGCACCATCCTAAGCCTTGCCTCTCCCACACTCAGGATCCAAAGACAACGGCACCAGGGACTGCTCACACACTAAAGGCACCAGGACAAAAGGCTCAGCAGCTTGGCCTTTGCATTCCCGCTGACAGCTCCACAGCTTGAACCCAGAGAACTGCCTGCTGCCAACAGCCTTTCCAATCACTCTGAGCACCTCATGACAAGGAGTGTGGGGAATGAATCTCCAGCAGCCTCCTGCCCCAGGCTGTCCCCCGGGAGCAGCCCTGCTCCAGGCCGTGACTGCCACCTGCACAGCCAAAGGACCCAGAGCCGGTGTTACACACCACGGCTGTGCCTGGCACAGAGACACCAGTGGCCACACAAGTGGCCATGGCACTGTCCACACACAGTCCCTGCTGCTGCTCCCCCAGCCGCTGGCACCAACTCCCAGCCACCCACTCCTAAAGCCACGGGGCCCACTGGGACACTGCGGGGGCTCGTGGAAGCCAGCGGCCATTGTGACACAGCGGGGCTGCACAGAGCCCACGGTGCTTTGTGACCCGTGGCTCCCAGGAGAGCCTTTGTGATGCTGGGGAACTACAAGGAAGCCTGGCTCCTCTGTGACACCACCACAGAAGCTCAGGGGAGCCCTGGAGACCGTGCTGATGCTATTGAACCTGATGCAACCCTGCCTCCTCTGTGACACCACAGAAGCTCTTGGAGCCCTGGAGACCGTGGTGATGCTATGGAACCTGATGCAACCCTGCCTCCTCTGTGACACCACAGAACCTCTGGGAGCCCTGGAGACCGTGCTGATGCTATGGAACCTGATGCAACCCTGCCTCCACTGTGACACCACAGAAGCTCAGGGAGCCCTGGAGACTGTGGTGATGCTATGGAACCTGATGCAACCCTGCCTCCACTGTGACACCACAGAACCTCTGGGAGCCCTGGAGACCGTGCTGATGCTATGGAACCTGATGCAACCCTGCCTCCACTGTGACACCACAGAAGCTCGGGGAGCTCTGCAGACCGTGGGGATGCTGGCGAAGCTGACGGAACCCTGGGCACCACAGTGACGCTATGGAACCTGGTGGAACCGAGGGGCCACAGTGACACTGTGGGGCTTTTTGGAAGCAACAGGACCCTGGTGGGAAGCCACGGGATGATTAATCCTGCACGAACCTGCTCCAGGTGGGCTCCTCTCTCCCGGCTTCCACAGGTGCTGCTAGGATCCCACTCCGGCACTGGCTTGGCACGGGCTCACGGCTTCCTTTGGCAATGGCTCTGCTCCAGGATGGCATGCTGCAGAGAATGCAGGTAGATTTTGTGCTCACTCCTGGCATGCAGCTGGACAATAAAGCCTGATCCAGCCCCCCCTCAGCATATGTCCGGCTCTGGCATTGGGGCGGGGCAACTTTGGGAGCAGCCCCAGCCCTGCTCCTGCTCCCGGCTGGGCACCCAGCTGCTGGGACACAGGTGTGTCCTGATGCCACCGTCTACTCCTTTGAGAAGGGGAGGACAGAGTGCATCAGGGAGTTTGGTGTGGCTTACATGCGGCAAGGAGAAGGTGCAGCCCCAAACTGGCTTTCACTTCTAGAACCTTTTGCTATTGCGGGAGCAGCTGCTGGAGCTTTTCAACCGAGCTGCAAGAGTGAAAAGTGTGATGGCATGTCTATCTGAGAAGGAAGGTTCGGTGCCGCAGCCTGTTGTGCACAATTTATATGCTGATAAGAGAAGGGGGTGCTTTTGCAACGTTTTCCTTCCTGACACTTCTGTCTCTGTGAGCTTTAGCTGCTTGGACTCAGGGATACCGAAGGTATGTGAAAGTGACTGGGATGCGAGAATCATGTTGCACAGGGAACAGGGAAGGTCAGCAAATGTTTCCTGTCCTGGCACATCTCTCAGTCTGAACTGCAGCTGCAGATGCTTCACTTCCGCCAAGGACTCTGCCACCTTGAGAGAAGGATGCGCTCTATGGAGTTGAGAAAGAAAGTGCGTCTCACTAGCTTCTTTCCTCTACTTCATAGACAGCAAAGGGGCTATGAAAGGCAGCACTGGCTTTTTGTTCTAGGACTTCTTCTTTACAAGCAGCTGCTGGATGTTTGGAAGGGGGTTTGGGATATGCAAAAATGAGAGGCTAAGATGGTAAGAGGGTAAGATGGAAGTCATCTGGCAAAAGCAGAGCTCACAAAAGGGCCAGCTGAGAAAGCTCTTGCTGCCTACAACTTCAACTGCACCCCTCAAAGCAGCAGCACACACGCTGCTCTCGGCACTTTCCTTCTCAGCTCTACGCACCATCCTAAGCCTTGCCTCTCCCACACTCAGGATCCAAAGACAACGGCACCAGGGACTGCTCACACACTAAAGGCACCAGGACAAAAGGCTCACCAGCTTGGCCTTTGCATTCCCGCTGACAGCTCCACAGCTTGAACCCAGAGAACTGCCTGCTGCCAACAGCCTTTCCAATCACTCTGAGCACCTCATGACAAGGAGTGTGGGGAATGAATCTCCAGCAGCCTCCTGCCCCAGGCTGTCCCCCGGGAGCAGCCCTGCTCCAGGCCGTGACTGCCACCTGCACAGCCAAAGGACCCAGAGCCGGTGTTACACACCACGGCTGTGCCTGGCACAGAGACACCAGTGGCCACACAAGTGGCCATGGCACTGTCCACACACAGTCCCTGCTGCTGCTCCCCCAGCCGCTGGCACCAACTCCCAGCCACCCACTCCTAAAGCCACGGGGCCCACTGGGACACTGCGGGGGCTCGTGGAAGCCAGCGGCCATTGTGACACAGCGGGGCTGCACAGAGCCCACGGTGCTTTGTGACCCGTGGCTCCCAGGAGAGCCTTTGTGATGCTGGGGAACTACAAGGAAGCCTGGCTCCTCTGTGACACCACCACAGAAGCTCAGGGGAGCCCTGGAGACCGTGCTGATGCTATTGAACCTGATGCAACCCTGCCTCCTCTGTGACACCACAGAAGCTCTTGGAGCCCTGGAGACCGTGGTGATGCTATGGAACCTGATGCAACCCTGCCTCCTCTGTGACACCACAGAACCTCTGGGAGCCCTGGAGACCGTGCTGATGCTATGGAACCTGATGCAACCCTGCCTCCACTGTGACACCACAGAAGCTCAGGCAGCCCTGGAGACTGTGGTGATGCTATGGAACCTGATGCAACCCTGCCTCCACTGTGACACCACAGAACCTCTGGGAGCCCTGGAGACCGTGCTGATGCTATGGAACCTGATGCAACCCTGCCTCCACTGTGACACCACAGAAGCTCGGGGAGCTCTGCAGACCGTGGGGATGCTGGCGAAGCTGACGGAACCCTGGGCACCACAGTGACGCTATGGAACCTGGTGGAACCGAGGGGCCACAGTGACACTGTGGGGCCTTTTGGAAGCAACAGGACCCTGGTGGGAAGCCACGGGATGATTAATCCTGCACGAACCTGCTCCAGGTGGGCTCCTCTCTCCCGGCTTCCACAGGTGCTGCTAGGATCCCACTCCGGCACTGGCTTGGCACGGGCTCACGGCTTCCTTTGGCAATGGCTCTGCTCCAGGATGGCATGCTGCAGAGAATGCAGGTAGATTTTGTGCTCACTCCTGGCATGCAGCTGGACAATAAAGCCTGATCCAGCCCCCCCTCAGCATATGTCCGGCTCTGGCATTGGGGCGGGGCAACTTTGGGAGCAGCCCCAGCCCTGCTCCTGCTCCCGGCTGGGCACCCAGCTGCTGGGACACAGGTGTGTCCTGATGCCACCGTCTACTCCTTTGAGAAGGGGAGGACAGAGTGCATCAGGGAGTTTGGTGTGGCTTACATGCGGCAAGGAGAAGGTGCAGCCCCAAACTGGCTTTCACTTCTAGAACCTTTTGCTATTGCGGGAGCAGCTGCTGGAGCTTTTCAACCGAGCTGCAAGAGTGAAAAGTGTGATGGCATGTCTATCTGAGAAGGAAGGTTCGGTGCCGCAGCCTGTTGTGCACAATTTATATGCTGATAAGAGAAGGGGGTGCTTTTGCAACGTTTTCCTTCCTGACACTTCTGTCTCTGTGAGCTTTAGCTGCTTGGACTCAGGGATACCGAAGGTATGTGAAAGTGACTGGGATGCGAGAATCATGTTGCACAGGGAACAGGGAAGGTCAGCAAATGTTTCCTGTCCTGGCACATCTCTCAGTCTGAACTGCAGCTGCAGATGCTTCACTTCCGCCAAGGACTCTGCCACCTTGAGAGAAGGATGCGCTCTATGGAGTTGAGAAAGAAAGTGCGTCTCACTAGCTTCTTTCCTCTACTTCATAGACAGCAAAGGGGCTATGAAAGGCAGCACTGGCTTTTTGTTCTAGGACTTCTTCTTTACAAGCAGCTGCTGGATGTTTGGAAGGGGGTTTGGGATATGCAAAAATGAGAGGCTAAGATGGTAAGAGGGTAAGATGGAAGTCATCTGGCAAAAGCAGAGCTCACAAAAGGGCCAGCTGAGAAAGCTCTTGCTGCCTACAACTTCAACTGCACCCCTCAAAGCAGCAGCACACACGCTGCTCTCGGCACTTTCCTTCTCAGCTCTACGCACCATCCTAAGCCTTGCCTCTCCCACACTCAGGATCCAAAGACAACGGCACCAGGGACTGCTCACACACTAAAGGCACCAGGACAAAAGGCTCACCAGCTTGGCCTTTGCATTCCCGCTGACAGCTCCACAGCTTGAACCCAGAGAACTGCCTGCTGCCAACAGCCTTTCCAATCACTCTGAGCACCTCATGACAAGGAGTGTGGGGAATGAATCTCCAGCAGCCTCCTGCCCCAGGCTGTCCCCCGGGAGCAGCCCTGCTCCAGGCCGTGACTGCCACCTGCACAGCCAAAGGACCCAGAGCCGGTGTTACACACCACGGCTGTGCCTGGCACAGAGACACCAGTGGCCACACAAGTGGCCATGGCACTGTCCACACACAGTCCCTGCTGCTGCTCCCCCAGCCGCTGGCACCAACTCCCAGCCACCCACTCCTAAAGCCACGGGGCCCACTGGGACACTGCGGGGGCTCGTGGAAGCCAGCGGCCATTGTGACACAGCGGGGCTGCACAGAGCCCACGGTGCTTTGTGACCCGTGGCTCCCAGGAGAGCCTTTGTGATGCTGGGGAACTACAAGGAAGCCTGGCTCCTCTGTGACACCACCACAGAAGCTCAGGGGAGCCCTGGAGACCGTGCTGATGCTATTGAACCTGATGCAACCCTGCCTCCTCTGTGACACCACAGAAGCTCTTGGAGCCCTGGAGACCGTGGTGATGCTATGGAACCTGATGCAACCCTGCCTCCTCTGTGACACCACAGAACCTCTGGGAGCCCTGGAGACCGTGCTGATGCTATGGAACCTGATGCAACCCTGCCTCCACTGTGACACCACAGAAGCTCAGGGAGCCCTGGAGACTGTGGTGATGCTATGGAACCTGATGCAACCCTGCCTCCACTGTGACACCACAGAACCTCTGGGAGCCCTGGAGACCGTGCTGATGCTATGGAACCTGATGCAACCCTGCCTCCACTGTGACACCACAGAAGCTCGGGGAGCTCTGCAGACCGTGGGGATGCTGGCGAAGCTGACGGAACCCTGGGCACCACAGTGACGCTATGGAACCTGGTGGAACCGAGGGGCCACAGTGACACTGTGGGGCTTTTTGGAAGCAACAGGACCCTGGTGGGAAGCCACGGGATGATTAATCCTGCACGAACCTGCTCCAGGTGGGCTCCTCTCTCCCGGCTTCCACAGGTGCTGCTAGGATCCCACTCCGGCACTGGCTTGGCACGGGCTCACGGCTTCCTTTGGCAATGGCTCTGCTCCAGGATGGCATGCTGCAGAGAATGCAGGTAGATTTTGTGCTCACTCCTGGCATGCAGCTGGACAATAAAGCCTGATCCAGCCCCCCCTCAGCATATGTCCGGCTCTGGCATTGGGGCGGGGCAACTTTGGGAGCAGCCCCAGCCCTGCTCCTGCTCCCGGCTGGGCACCCAGCTGCTGGGACACAGGTGTGTCCTGATGCCACCGTCTACTCCTTTGAGAAGGGGAGGACAGAGTGCATCAGGGAGTTTGGTGTGGCTTACATGCGGCAAGGAGAAGGTGCAGCCCCAAACTGGCTTTCACTTCTAGAACCTTTTGCTATTGCGGGAGCAGCTGCTGGAGCTTTTCAACCGAGCTGCAAGAGTGAAAAGTGTGATGGCATGTCTATCTGAGAAGGAAGGTTCGGTGCCGCAGCCTGTTGTGCACAATTTATATGCTGATAAGAGAAGGGGGTGCTTTTGGAACGTTTTCCTTCCTGACACTTCTGTCTCTGTGAGCTTTAGCTGCTTGGACTCAGGGATACCGAAGGTATGTGAAAGTGACTGGGATGCGAGAATCATGTTGCACAGGGAACAGGGAAGGTCAGCAAATGTTTCCTGTCCTGGCACATCTCTCAGTCTGAACTGCAGCTGCAGATGCTTCACTTCCGCCAAGGACTCTGCCACCTTGAGAGAAGGATGCGCTCTATGGAGTTGAGAAAGAAAGTGCGTCTCACTAGCTTCTTTCCTCTACTTCATAGACAGCAAAGGGGCTATGAAAGGCAGCACTGGCTTTTTGTTCTAGGACTTCTTCTTTACAAGCAGCTGCTGGATGTTTGGAAGGGGGTTTGGGATATGCAAAAATGAGAGGCTAAGATGGTAAGAGGGTAAGATGGAAGTCATCTGGCAAAAGCAGAGCTCACAAAAGGGCCAGCTGAGAAAGCTCTTGCTGCCTACAACTTCAACTGCACCCCTCAAAGCAGCAGCACACACGCTGCTCTCGGCACTTTCCTTCTCAGCTCTACGCACCATCCTAAGCCTTGCCTCTCCCACACTCAGGATCCAAAGACAACGGCACCAGGGACTGCTCACACACTAAAGGCACCAGGACAAAAGGCTCACCAGCTTGGCCTTTGCATTCCCGCTGACAGCTCCACAGCTTGAACCCAGAGAACTGCCTGCTGCCAACAGCCTTTCCAATCACTCTGAGCACCTCATGACAAGGAGTGTGGGGAATGAATCTCCAGCAGCCTCCTGCCCCAGGCTGTCCCCCGGGAGCAGCCCTGCTCCAGGCCGTGACTGCCACCTGCACAGCCAAAGGACCCAGAGCCGGTGTTACACACCACGGCTGTGCCTGGCACAGAGACACCAGTGGCCACACAAGTGGCCATGGCACTGTCCACACACAGTCCCTGCTGCTGCTCCCCCAGCCGCTGGCACCAACTCCCAGCCACCCACTCCTAAAGCCACGGGGCCCACTGGGACACTGCGGGGGCTCGTGGAAGCCAGCGGCCATTGTGACACAGCGGGGCTGCACAGAGCCCACGGTGCTTTGTGACCCGTGGCTCCCAGGAGAGCCTTTGTGATGCTGGGGAACTACAAGGAAGCCTGGCTCCTCTGTGACACCACCACAGAAGCTCAGGGGAGCCCTGGAGACCGTGCTGATGCTATTGAACCTGATGCAACCCTGCCTCCTCTGTGACACCACAGAAGCTCTTGGAGCCCTGGAGACCGTGGTGATGCTATGGAACCTGATGCAACCCTGCCTCCTCTGTGACACCACAGAACCTCTGGGAGCCCTGGAGACCGTGCTGATGCTATGGAACCTGATGCAACCCTGCCTCCACTGTGACACCACAGAAGCTCAGGGAGCCCTGGAGACTGTGGTGATGCTATGGAACCTGATGCAACCCTGCCTCCACTGTGACACCACAGAACCTCTGGGAGCCCTGGAGACCGTGCTGATGCTATGGAACCTGATGCAACCCTGCCTCCACTGTGACACCACAGAAGCTCGGGGAGCTCTGCAGACCGTGGGGATGCTGGCGAAGCTGACGGAACCCTGGGCACCACAGTGACGCTATGGAACCTGGTGGAACCGAGGGGCCACAGTGACACTGTGGGGCCTTTTGGAAGCAACAGGACCCTGGTGGGAAGCCACGGGATGATTAATCCTGCACAAACCTGCTCCAGGTGGGCTCCTCTCTCCCGGCTTCCACAGGTGCTGCTAGGATCCCACTCCGGCACTGGCTTGGCACGGGCTCACGGCTTCCTTTGGCAATGGCTCTGCTCCAGGATGGCATGCTGCAGAGAATGCAGGTAGATTTTGTGCTCACTCCTGGCATGCAGCTGGACAATAAAGCCTGATCCAGCCCCCCCTCAGCATATGTCCGGCTCTGGCATTGGGGCGGGGCAACTTTGGGAGCAGCCCCAGCCCTGCTCCTGCTCCCGGCTGGGCACCCAGCTGCTGGGACACAGGTGTGTCCTGATGCCACCGTCTACTCCTTTGAGAAGGGGAGGACAGAGTGCATCAGGGAGTTTGGTGTGGCTTACATGCGGCAAGGAGAAGGTGCAGCCCCAAACTGGCTTTCACTTCTAGAACCTTTTGCTATTGCGGGAGCAGCTGCTGGAGCTTTTCAACCGAGCTGCAAGAGTGAAAAGTGTGATGGCATGTCTATCTGAGAAGGAAGGTTCGGTGCCGCAGCCTGTTGTGCACAATTTATATGCTGATAAGAGAAGGGGGTGCTTTTGGAACGTTTTCCTTCCTGACACTTCTGTCTCTGTGAGCTTTAGCTGCTTGGACTCAGGGATACCGAAGGTATGTGAAAGTGACTGGGATGCGAGAATCATGTTGCACAGGGAACAGGGAAGGTCAGCAAATGTTTCCTGTCCTGGCACATCTCTCAGTCTGAACTGCAGCTGCAGATGCTTCACTTCCGCCAAGGACTCTGCCACCTTGAGAGAAGGATGCGCTCTATGGAGTTGAGAAAGAAAGTGCGTCTCACTAGCTTCTTTCCTCTACTTCATAGACAGCAAAGGGGCTATGAAAGGCAGCACTGGCTTTTTGTTCTAGGACTTCTTCTTTACAAGCAGCTGCTGGATGTTTGGAAGGGGGTTTGGGATATGCAAAAATGAGAGGCTAAGATGGTAAGAGGGTAAGATGGAAGTCATCTGGCAAAAGCAGAGCTCACAAAAGGGCCAGCTGTGAAAGCTCTTGCTGCCTACAACTTCAACTGCACCCCTCAAAGCAGCAGCACACACGCTGCTCTCGGCACTTTCCTTCTCAGCTCTACGCACCATCCTAAGCCTTGCCTCTCCCACACTCAGGATCCAAAGACAACGGCACCAGGGACTGCTCACACACTAAAGGCACCAGGACAAAAGGCTCACCAGCTTGGCCTTTGCATTCCCGCTGACAGCTCCACAGCTTGAACCCAGAGAACTGCCTGCTGCCAACAGCCTTTCCAATCACTCTGAGCACCTCATGACAAGGAGTGTGGGGAATGAATCTCCAGCAGCCTCCTGCCCCAGGCTGTCCCCCGGGAGCAGCCCTGCTCCAGGCCGTGACTGCCACCTGCACAGCCAAAGGACCCAGAGCCGGTGTTACACACCACGGCTGTGCCTGGCACAGAGACACCAGTGGCCACACAAGTGGCCATGGCACTGTCCACACACAGTCCCTGCTGCTGCTCCCCCAGCCGCTGGCACCAACTCCCAGCCACCCACTCCTAAAGCCACGGGGCCCACTGGGACACTGCGGGGGCTCGTGGAAGCCAGCGGCCATTGTGACACAGCGGGGCTGCACAGAGCCCACGGTGCTTTGTGACCCGTGGCTCCCAGGAGAGCCTTTGTGATGCTGGGGAACTACAAGGAAGCCTGGCTCCTCTGTGACACCACCACAGAAGCTCAGGGGAGCCCTGGAGACCGTGCTGATGCTATTGAACCTGATGCAACCCTGCCTCCTCTGTGACACCACAGAAGCTCTTGGAGCCCTGGAGACCGTGGTGATGCTATGGAACCTGATGCAACCCTGCCTCCTCTGTGACACCACAGAACCTCTGGGAGCCCTGGAGACCGTGCTGATGCTATGGAACCTGATGCAACCCTGCCTCCACTGTGACACCACAGAAGCTCAGGGAGCCCTGGAGACTGTGGTGATGCTATGGAACCTGATGCAACCCTGCCTCCACTGTGACACCACAGAACCTCTGGGAGCCCTGGAGACCGTGCTGATGCTATGGAACCTGATGCAACCCTGCCTCCACTGTGACACCACAGAAGCTCGGGGAGCTCTGCAGACCGTGGGGATGCTGGCGAAGCTGACGGAACCCTGGGCACCACAGTGACGCTATGGAACCTGGTGGAACCGAGGGGCCACAGTGACACTGTGGGGCTTTTTGGAAGCAACAGGACCCTGGTGGGAAGCCACGGGATGATTAATCCTGCACGAACCTGCTCCAGGTGGGCTCCTCTCTCCCGGCTTCCACAGGTGCTGCTAGGATCCCACTCCGGCACTGGCTTGGCACGGGCTCACGGCTTCCTTTGGCAATGGCTCTGCTCCAGGATGGCATGCTGCAGAGAATGCAGGTAGATTTTGTGCTCACTCCTGGCATGCAGCTGGACAATAAAGCCTGATCCAGCCCCCCCTCAGCATATGTCCGGCTCTGGCATTGGGGCGGGGCAACTTTGGGAGCAGCCCCAGCCCTGCTCCTGCTCCCGGCTGGGCACCCAGCTGCTGGGACACAGGTGTGTCCTGATGCCACCGTCTACTCCTTTGAGAAGGGGAGGACAGAGTGCATCAGGGAGTTTGGTGTGGCTTACATGCGGCAAGGAGAAGGTGCAGCCCCAAAATGGCTTTCACTTCTAGAACCTTTTGCTATTGCGGGAGCAGCTGCTGGAGCTTTTCAACCGAGCTGCAAGAGTGAAAAGTGTGATGGCATGTCTATCTGAGAAGGAAGGTTCGGTGCCGCAGCCTGTTGTGCACAATTTATATGCTGATAAGAGAAGGGGGTGCTTTTGGAACGTTTTCCTTCCTGACACTTCTGTCTCTGTGAGCTTTAGCTGCTTGGACTCAGGGATACCGAAGGTATGTGAAAGTGACTGGGATGCGAGAATCATGTTGCACAGGGAACAGGGAAGGTCAGCAAATGTTTCCTGTCCTGGCACATCTCTCAGTCTGAACTGCAGCTGCAGATGCTTCACTTCCGCCAAGGACTCTGCCACCTTGAGAGAAGGATGCGCTCTATGGAGTTGAGAAAGAAAGTGCGTCTCACTAGCTTCTTTCCTCTACTTCATAGACAGCAAAGGGGCTATGAAAGGCAGCACTGGCTTTTTGTTCTAGGACTTCTTCTTTACAAGCAGCTGCTGGATGTTTGGAAGGGGGTTTGGGATATGCAAAAATGAGAGGCTAAGATGGTAAGAGGGTAAGATGGAAGTCATCTGGCAAAAGCAGAGCTCACAAAAGGGCCAGCTGTGAAAGCTCTTGCTGCCTACAACTTCAACTGCACCCCTCAAAGCAGCAGCACACACGCTGCTCTCGGCACTTTCCTTCTCAGCTCTACGCACCATCCTAAGCCTTGCCTCTCCCACACTCAGGATCCAAAGACAACGGCACCAGGGACTGCTCACACACTAAAGGCACCAGGACAAAAGGCTCACCAGCTTGGCCTTTGCATTCCCGCTGACAGCTCCACAGCTTGAACCCAGAGAACTGCCTGCTGCCAACAGCCTTTCCAATCACTCTGAGCACCTCATGACAAGGAGTGTGGGGAATGAATCTCCAGCAGCCTCCTGCCCCAGGCTGTCCCCCGGGAGCAGCCCTGCTCCAGGCCGTGACTGCCACCTGCACAGCCAAAGGACCCAGAGCCGGTGTTACACACCACGGCTGTGCCTGGCACAGAGACACCAGTGGCCACACAAGTGGCCATGGCACTGTCCACACACAGTCCCTGCTGCTGCTCCCCCAGCCGCTGGCACCAACTCCCAGCCACCCACTCCTAAAGCCACGGGGCCCACTGGGACACTGCGGGGGCTCGTGGAAGCCAGCGGCCATTGTGACACAGCGGGGCTGCACAGAGCCCACGGTGCTTTGTGACCCGTGGCTCCCAGGAGAGCCTTTGTGATGCTGGGGAACTACAAGGAAGCCTGGCTCCTCTGTGACACCACCACAGAAGCTCAGGGGAGCCCTGGAGACCGTGCTGATGCTATTGAACCTGATGCAACCCTGCCTCCTCTGTGACACCACAGAAGCTCTTGGAGCCCTGGAGACCGTGGTGATGCTATGGAACCTGATGCAACCCTGCCTCCTCTGTGACACCACAGAACCTCTGGGAGCCCTGGAGACCGTGCTGATGCTATGGAACCTGATGCAACCCTGCCTCCACTGTGACACCACAGAAGCTCAGGGAGCCCTGGAGACTGTGGTGATGCTATGGAACCTGATGCAACCCTGCCTCCACTGTGACACCACAGAACCTCTGGGAGCCCTGGAGACCGTGCTGATGCTATGGAACCTGATGCAACCCTGCCTCCACTGTGACACCACAGAAGCTCGGGGAGCTCTGCAGACCGTGGGGATGCTGGCGAAGCTGACGGAACCCTGGGCACCACAGTGACGCTATGGAACCTGGTGGAACCGAGGGGCCACAGTGACACTGTGGGGCTTTTTGGAAGCAACAGGACCCTGGTGGGAAGCCACGGGATGATTAATCCTGCACGAACCTGCTCCAGGTGGGCTCCTCTCTCCCGGCTTCCACAGGTGCTGCTAGGATCCCACTCCGGCACTGGCTTGGCACGGGCTCACGGCTTCCTTTGGCAATGGCTCTGCTCCAGGATGGCATGCTGCAGAGAATGCAGGTAGATTTTGTGCTCACTCCTGGCATGCAGCTGGACAATAAAGCCTGATCCAGCCCCCCCTCAGCATATGTCCGGCTCTGGCATTGGGGCGGGGCAACTTTGGGAGCAGCCCCAGCCCTGCTCCTGCTCCCGGCTGGGCACCCAGCTGCTGGGACACAGGTGTGTCCTGATGCCACCGTCTACTCCTTTGAGAAGGGGAGGACAGAGTGCATCAGGGAGTTTGGTGTGGCTTACATGCGGCAAGGAGAAGGTGCAGCCCCAAACTGGCTTTCACTTCTAGAACCTTTTGCTATTGCGGGAGCAGCTGCTGGAGCTTTTCAACCGAGCTGCAAGAGTGAAAAGTGTGATGGCATGTCTATCTGAGAAGGAAGGTTCGGTGCCGCAGCCTGTTGTGCACAATTTATATGCTGATAAGAGAAGGGGGTGCTTTTGGAACGTTTTCCTTCCTGACACTTCTGTCTCTGTGAGCTTTAGCTGCTTGGACTCAGGGATACCGAAGGTATGTGAAAGTGACTGGGATGCGAGAATCATGTTGCACAGGGAACAGGGAAGGTCAGCAAATGTTTCCTGTCCTGGCACATCTCTCAGTCTGAACTGCAGCTGCAGATGCTTCACTTCCGCCAAGGACTCTGCCACCTTGAGAGAAGGATGCGCTCTATGGAGTTGAGAAAGAAAGTGCGTCTCACTAGCTTCTTTCCTCTACTTCATAGACAGCAAAGGGGCTATGAAAGGCAGCACTGGCTTTTTGTTCTAGGACTTCTTCTTTACAAGCAGCTGCTGGATGTTTGGAAGGGGGTTTGGGATATGCAAAAATGAGAGGCTAAGATGGTAAGAGGGTAAGATGGAAGTCATCTGGCAAAAGCAGAGCTCACAAAAGGGCCAGCTGAGAAAGCTCTTGCTGCCTACAACTTCAACTGCACCCCTCAAAGCAGCAGCACACACGCTGCTCTCGGCACTTTCCTTCTCAGCTCTACGCACCATCCTAAGCCTTGCCTCTCCCACACTCAGGATCCAAAGACAACGGCACCAGGGACTGCTCACACACTAAAGGCACCAGGACAAAAGGCTCACCAGCTTGGCCTTTGCATTCCCGCTGACAGCTCCACAGCTTGAACCCAGAGAACTGCCTGCTGCCAACAGCCTTTCCAATCACTCTGAGCACCTCATGACAAGGAGTGTGGGGAATGAATCTCCAGCAGCCTCCTGCCCCAGGCTGTCCCCCGGGAGCAGCCCTGCTCCAGGCCGTGACTGCCACCTGCACAGCCAAAGGACCCAGAGCCGGTGTTACACACCACGGCTGTGCCTGGCACAGAGACACCAGTGGCCACACAAGTGGCCATGGCACTGTCCACACACAGTCCCTGCTGCTGCTCCCCCAGCCGCTGGCACCAACTCCCAGCCACCCACTCCTAAAGCCACGGGGCCCACTGGGACACTGCGGGGGCTCGTGGAAGCCAGCGGCCATTGTGACACAGCGGGGCTGCACAGAGCCCACGGTGCTTTGTGACCCGTGGCTCCCAGGAGAGCCTTTGTGATGCTGGGGAACTACAAGGAAGCCTGGCTCCTCTGTGACACCACCACAGAAGCTCAGGGGAGCCCTGGAGACCGTGCTGATGCTATTGAACCTGATGCAACCCTGCCTCCTCTGTGACACCACAGAAGCTCTTGGAGCCCTGGAGACCGTGGTGATGCTATGGAACCTGATGCAACCCTGCCTCCTCTGTGACACCACAGAACCTCTGGGAGCCCTGGAGACCGTGCTGATGCTATGGAACCTGATGCAACCCTGCCTCCACTGTGACACCACAGAAGCTCAGGGAGCCCTGGAGACTGTGGTGATGCTATGGAACCTGATGCAACCCTGCCTCCACTGTGACACCACAGAACCTCTGGGAGCCCTGGAGACCGTGCTGATGCTATGGAACCTGATGCAACCCTGCCTCCACTGTGACACCACAGAAGCTCGGGGAGCTCTGCAGACCGTGGGGATGCTGGCGAAGCTGACGGAACCCTGGGCACCACAGTGACGCTATGGAACCTGGTGGAACCGAGGGGCCACAGTGACACTGTGGGGCCTTTTGGAAGCAACAGGACCCTGGTGGGAAGCCACGGGATGATTAATCCTGCACAAACCTGCTCCAGGTGGGCTCCTCTCTCCCGGCTTCCACAGGTGCTGCTAGGATCCCACTCCGGCACTGGCTTGGCACGGGCTGACGGCTTCCTTTGGCAATGGCTCTGCTCCAGGATGGCATGCTGCAGAGAATGCAGGTAGATTTTGTGCTCACTCCTGGCATGCAGCTGGACAATAAAGCCTGATCCAGCCCCCCCTCAGCATATGTCCGGCTCTGGCATTGGGGCGGGGCAACTTTGGGAGCAGCCCCAGCCCTGCTCCTGCTCCCGGCTGGGCACCCAGCTGCTGGGACACAGGTGTGTCCTGATGCCACCGTCTACTCCTTTGAGAAGGGGAGGACAGAGTGCATCAGGGAGTTTGGTGTGGCTTACATGCGGCAAGGAGAAGGTGCAGCCCCAAACTGGCTTTCACTTCTAGAACCTTTTGCTATTGCGGGAGCAGCTGCTGGAGCTTTTCAACCGAGCTGCAAGAGTGAAAAGTGTGATGGCATGTCTATCTGAGAAGGAAGGTTCGGTGCCGCAGCCTGTTGTGCACAATTTATATGCTGATAAGAGAAGGGGGTGCTTTTGGAACGTTTTCCTTCCTGACACTTCTGTCTCTGTGAGCTTTAGCTGCTTGGACTCAGGGATACCGAAGGTATGTGAAAGTGACTGGGATGCGAGAATCATGTTGCACAGGGAACAGGGAAGGTCAGCAAATGTTTCCTGTCCTGGCACATCTCTCAGTCTGAACTGCAGCTGCAGATGCTTCACTTCCGCCAAGGACTCTGCCACCTTGAGAGAAGGATGCGCTCTATGGAGTTGAGAAAGAAAGTGCGTCTCACTAGCTTCTTTCCTCTACTTCATAGACAGCAAAGGGGCTATGAAAGGCAGCACTGGCTTTTTGTTCTAGGACTTCTTCTTTACAAGCAGCTGCTGGATGTTTGGAAGGGGGTTTGGGATATGCAAAAATGAGAGGCTAAGATGGTAAGAGGGTAAGATGGAAGTCATCTGGCAAAAGCAGAGCTCACAAAAGGGCCAGCTGTGAAAGCTCTTGCTGCCTACAACTTCAACTGCACCCCTCAAAGCAGCAGCACACACGCTGCTCTCGGCACTTTCCTTCTCAGCTCTACGCACCATCCTAAGCCTTGCCTCTCCCACACTCAGGATCCAAAGACAACGGCACCAGGGACTGCTCACACACTAAAGGCACCAGGACAAAAGGCTCACCAGCTTGGCCTTTGCATTCCCGCTGACAGCTCCACAGCTTGAACCCAGAGAACTGCCTGCTGCCAACAGCCTTTCCAATCACTCTGAGCACCTCATGACAAGGAGTGTGGGGAATGAATCTCCAGCAGCCTCCTGCCCCAGGCTGTCCCCCGGGAGCAGCCCTGCTCCAGGCCGTGACTGCCACCTGCACAGCCAAAGGACCCAGAGCCGGTGTTACACACCACGGCTGTGCCTGGCACAGAGACACCAGTGGCCACACAAGTGGCCATGGCACTGTCCACACACAGTCCCTGCTGCTGCTCCCCCAGCCGCTGGCACCAACTCCCAGCCACCCACTCCTAAAGCCACGGGGCCCACTGGGACACTGCGGGGGCTCGTGGAAGCCAGCGGCCATTGTGACACAGCGGGGCTGCACAGAGCCCACGGTGCTTTGTGACCCGTGGCTCCCAGGAGAGCCTTTGTGATGCTGGGGAACTACAAGGAAGCCTGGCTCCTCTGTGACACCACCACAGAAGCTCAGGGGAGCCCTGGAGACCGTGCTGATGCTATTGAACCTGATGCAACCCTGCCTCCTCTGTGACACCACAGAAGCTCTTGGAGCCCTGGAGACCGTGGTGATGCTATGGAACCTGATGCAACCCTGCCTCCTCTGTGACACCACAGAACCTCTGGGAGCCCTGGAGACCGTGCTGATGCTATGGAACCTGATGCAACCCTGCCTCCACTGTGACACCACAGAAGCTCAGGGAGCCCTGGAGACTGTGGTGATGCTATGGAACCTGATGCAACCCTGCCTCCACTGTGACACCACAGAACCTCTGGGAGCCCTGGAGACCGTGCTGATGCTATGGAACCTGATGCAACCCTGCCTCCACTGTGACACCACAGAAGCTCGGGGAGCTCTGCAGACCGTGGGGATGCTGGCGAAGCTGACGGAACCCTGGGCACCACAGTGACGCTATGGAACCTGGTGGAACCGAGGGGCCACAGTGACACTGTGGGGCTTTTTGGAAGCAACAGGACCCTGGTGGGAAGCCACGGGATGATTAATCCTGCACGAACCTGCTCCAGGTGGGCTCCTCTCTCCCGGCTTCCACAGGTGCTGCTAGGATCCCACTCCGGCACTGGCTTGGCACGGGCTCACGGCTTCCTTTGGCAATGGCTCTGCTCCAGGATGGCATGCTGCAGAGAATGCAGGTAGATTTTGTGCTCACTCCTGGCATGCAGCTGGACAATAAAGCCTGATCCAGCCCCCCCTCAGCATATGTCCGGCTCTGGCATTGGGGCGGGGCAACTTTGGGAGCAGCCCCAGCCCTGCTCCTGCTCCCGGCTGGGCACCCAGCTGCTGGGACACAGGTGTGTCCTGATGCCACCGTCTACTCCTTTGAGAAGGGGAGGACAGAGTGCATCAGGGAGTTTGGTGTGGCTTACATGCGGCAAGGAGAAGGTGCAGCCCCAAACTGGCTTTCACTTCTAGAACCTTTTGCTATTGCGGGAGCAGCTGCTGGAGCTTTTCAACCGAGCTGCAAGAGTGAAAAGTGTGATGGCATGTCTATCTGAGAAGGAAGGTTCGGTGCCGCAGCCTGTTGTGCACAATTTATATGCTGATAAGAGAAGGGGGTGCTTTTGGAACGTTTTCCTTCCTGACACTTCTGTCTCTGTGAGCTTTAGCTGCTTGGACTCAGGGATACCGAAGGTATGTGAAAGTGACTGGGATGCGAGAATCATGTTGCACAGGGAACAGGGAAGGTCAGCAAATGTTTCCTGTCCTGGCACATCTCTCAGTCTGAACTGCAGCTGCAGATGCTTCACTTCCGCCAAGGACTCTGCCACCTTGAGAGAAGGATGCGCTCTATGGAGTTGAGAAAGAAAGTGCGTCTCACTAGCTTCTTTCCTCTACTTCATAGACAGCAAAGGGGCTATGAAAGGCAGCACTGGCTTTTTGTTCTAGGACTTCTTCTTTACAAGCAGCTGCTGGATGTTTGGAAGGGGGTTTGGGATATGCAAAAATGAGAGGCTAAGATGGTAAGAGGGTAAGATGGAAGTCATCTGGCAAAAGCAGAGCTCACAAAAGGGCCAGCTGAGAAAGCTCTTGCTGCCTACAACTTCAACTGCACCCCTCAAAGCAGCAGCACACACGCTGCTCTCGGCACTTTCCTTCTCAGCTCTACGCACCATCCTAAGCCTTGCCTCTCCCACACTCAGGATCCAAAGACAACGGCACCAGGGACTGCTCACACACTAAAGGCACCAGGACAAAAGGCTCACCAGCTTGGCCTTTGCATTCCCGCTGACAGCTCCACAGCTTGAACCCAGAGAACTGCCTGCTGCCAACAGCCTTTCCAATCACTCTGAGCACCTCATGACAAGGAGTGTGGGGAATGAATCTCCAGCAGCCTCCTGCCCCAGGCTGTCCCCCGGGAGCAGCCCTGCTCCAGGCCGTGACTGCCACCTGCACAGCCAAAGGACCCAGAGCCGGTGTTACACACCACGGCTGTGCCTGGCACAGAGACACCAGTGGCCACACAAGTGGCCATGGCACTGTCCACACACAGTCCCTGCTGCTGCTCCCCCAGCCGCTGGCACCAACTCCCAGCCACCCACTCCTAAAGCCACGGGGCCCACTGGGACACTGCGGGGGCTCGTGGAAGCCAGCGGCCATTGTGACACAGCGGGGCTGCACAGAGCCCACGGTGCTTTGTGACCCGTGGCTCCCAGGAGAGCCTTTGTGATGCTGGGGAACTACAAGGAAGCCTGGCTCCTCTGTGACACCACCACAGAAGCTCAGGGGAGCCCTGGAGACCGTGCTGATGCTATTGAACCTGATGCAACCCTGCCTCCTCTGTGACACCACAGAAGCTCTTGGAGCCCTGGAGACCGTGGTGATGCTATGGAACCTGATGCAACCCTGCCTCCTCTGTGACACCACAGAACCTCTGGGAGCCCTGGAGACCGTGCTGATGCTATGGAACCTGATGCAACCCTGCCTCCACTGTGACACCACAGAAGCTCAGGGAGCCCTGGAGACTGTGGTGATGCTATGGAACCTGATGCAACCCTGCCTCCACTGTGACACCACAGAACCTCTGGGAGCCCTGGAGACCGTGCTGATGCTATGGAACCTGATGCAACCCTGCCTCCACTGTGACACCACAGAAGCTCGGGGAGCTCTGCAGACCGTGGGGATGCTGGCGAAGCTGACGGAACCCTGGGCACCACAGTGACGCTATGGAACCTGGTGGAACCGAGGGGCCACAGTGACACTGTGGGGCCTTTTGGAAGCAACAGGACCCTGGTGGGAAGCCACGGGATGATTAATCCTGCACAAACCTGCTCCAGGTGGGCTCCTCTCTCCCGGCTTCCACAGGTGCTGCTAGGATCCCACTCCGGCACTGGCTTGGCACGGGCTCACGGCTTCCTTTGGCAATGGCTCTGCTCCAGGATGGCATGCTGCAGAGAATGCAGGTAGATTTTGTGCTCACTCCTGGCATGCAGCTGGACAATAAAGCCTGATCCAGCCCCCCCTCAGCATATGTCCGGCTCTGGCATTGGGGCGGGGCAACTTTGGGAGCAGCCCCAGCCCTGCTCCTGCTCCCGGCTGGGCACCCAGCTGCTGGGACACAGGTGTGTCCTGATGCCACCGTCTACTCCTTTGAGAAGGGGAGGACAGAGTGCATCAGGGAGTTTGGTGTGGCTTACATGCGGCAAGGAGAAGGTGCAGCCCCAAACTGGCTTTCACTTCTAGAACCTTTTGCTATTGCGGGAGCAGCTGCTGGAGCTTTTCAACCGAGCTGCAAGAGTGAAAAGTGTGATGGCATGTCTATCTGAGAAGGAAGGTTCGGTGCCGCAGCCTGTTGTGCACAATTTATATGCTGATAAGAGAAGGGGGTGCTTTTGGAACGTTTTCCTTCCTGACACTTCTGTCTCTGTGAGCTTTAGCTGCTTGGACTCAGGGATACCGAAGGTATGTGAAAGTGACTGGGATGCGAGAATCATGTTGCACAGGGAACAGGGAAGGTCAGCAAATGTTTCCTGTCCTGGCACATCTCTCAGTCTGAACTGCAGCTGCAGATGCTTCACTTCCGCCAAGGACTCTGCCACCTTGAGAGAAGGATGCGCTCTATGGAGTTGAGAAAGAAAGTGCGTCTCACTAGCTTCTTTCCTCTACTTCATAGACAGCAAAGGGGCTATGAAAGGCAGCACTGGCTTTTTGTTCTAGGACTTCTTCTTTACAAGCAGCTGCTGGATGTTTGGAAGGGGGTTTGGGATATGCAAAAATGAGAGGCTAAGATGGTAAGAGGGTAAGATGGAAGTCATCTGGCAAAAGCAGAGCTCACAAAAGGGCCAGCTGTGAAAGCTCTTGCTGCCTACAACTTCAACTGCACCCCTCAAAGCAGCAGCACACACGCTGCTCTCGGCACTTTCCTTCTCAGCTCTACGCACCATCCTAAGCCTTGCCTCTCCCACACTCAGGATCCAAAGACAACGGCACCAGGGACTGCTCACACACTAAAGGCACCAGGACAAAAGGCTCACCAGCTTGGCCTTTGCATTCCCGCTGACAGCTCCACAGCTTGAACCCAGAGAACTGCCTGCTGCCAACAGCCTTTCCAATCACTCTGAGCACCTCATGACAAGGAGTGTGGGGAATGAATCTCCAGCAGCCTCCTGCCCCAGGCTGTCCCCCGGGAGCAGCCCTGCTCCAGGCCGTGACTGCCACCTGCACAGCCAAAGGACCCAGAGCCGGTGTTACACACCACGGCTGTGCCTGGCACAGAGACACCAGTGGCCACACAAGTGGCCATGGCACTGTCCACACACAGTCCCTGCTGCTGCTCCCCCAGCCGCTGGCACCAACTCCCAGCCACCCACTCCTAAAGCCACGGGGCCCACTGGGACACTGCGGGGGCTCGTGGAAGCCAGCGGCCATTGTGACACAGCGGGGCTGCACAGAGCCCACGGTGCTTTGTGACCCGTGGCTCCCAGGAGAGCCTTTGTGATGCTGGGGAACTACAAGGAAGCCTGGCTCCTCTGTGACACCACCACAGAAGCTCAGGGGAGCCCTGGAGACCGTGCTGATGCTATTGAACCTGATGCAACCCTGCCTCCTCTGTGACACCACAGAAGCTCTTGGAGCCCTGGAGACCGTGGTGATGCTATGGAACCTGATGCAACCCTGCCTCCTCTGTGACACCACAGAACCTCTGGGAGCCCTGGAGACCGTGCTGATGCTATGGAACCTGATGCAACCCTGCCTCCACTGTGACACCACAGAAGCTCAGGGAGCCCTGGAGACTGTGGTGATGCTATGGAACCTGATGCAACCCTGCCTCCACTGTGACACCACAGAACCTCTGGGAGCCCTGGAGACCGTGCTGATGCTATGGAACCTGATGCAACCCTGCCTCCACTGTGACACCACAGAAGCTCGGGGAGCTCTGCAGACCGTGGGGATGCTGGCGAAGCTGACGGAACCCTGGGCACCACAGTGACGCTATGGAACCTGGTGGAACCGAGGGGCCACAGTGACACTGTGGGGCTTTTTGGAAGCAACAGGACCCTGGTGGGAAGCCACGGGATGATTAATCCTGCACGAACCTGCTCCAGGTGGGCTCCTCTCTCCCGGCTTCCACAGGTGCTGCTAGGATCCCACTCCGGCACTGGCTTGGCACGGGCTCACGGCTTCCTTTGGCAATGGCTCTGCTCCAGGATGGCATGCTGCAGAGAATGCAGGTAGATTTTGTGCTCACTCCTGGCATGCAGCTGGACAATAAAGCCTGATCCAGCCCCCCCTCAGCATATGTCCGGCTCTGGCATTGGGGCGGGGCAACTTTGGGAGCAGCCCCAGCCCTGCTCCTGCTCCCGGCTGGGCACCCAGCTGCTGGGACACAGGTGTGTCCTGATGCCACCGTCTACTCCTTTGAGAAGGGGAGGACAGAGTGCATCAGGGAGTTTGGTGTGGCTTACATGCGGCAAGGAGAAGGTGCAGCCCCAAAATGGCTTTCACTTCTAGAACCTTTTGCTATTGCGGGAGCAGCTGCTGGAGCTTTTCAACCGAGCTGCAAGAGTGAAAAGTGTGATGGCATGTCTATCTGAGAAGGAAGGTTCGGTGCCGCAGCCTGTTGTGCACAATTTATATGCTGATAAGAGAAGGGGGTGCTTTTGGAACGTTTTCCTTCCTGACACTTCTGTCTCTGTGAGCTTTAGCTGCTTGGACTCAGGGATACCGAAGGTATGTGAAAGTGACTGGGATGCGAGAATCATGTTGCACAGGGAACAGGGAAGGTCAGCAAATGTTTCCTGTCCTGGCACATCTCTCAGTCTGAACTGCAGCTGCAGATGCTTCACTTCCGCCAAGGACTCTGCCACCTTGAGAGAAGGATGCGCTCTATGGAGTTGAGAAAGAAAGTGCGTCTCACTAGCTTCTTTCCTCTACTTCATAGACAGCAAAGGGGCTATGAAAGGCAGCACTGGCTTTTTGTTCTAGGACTTCTTCTTTACAAGCAGCTGCTGGATGTTTGGAAGGGGGTTTGGGATATGCAAAAATGAGAGGCTAAGATGGTAAGAGGGTAAGATGGAAGTCATCTGGCAAAAGCAGAGCTCACAAAAGGGCCAGCTGAGAAAGCTCTTGCTGCCTACAACTTCAACTGCACCCCTCAAAGCAGCAGCACACACGCTGCTCTCGGCACTTTCCTTCTCAGCTCTACGCACCATCCTAAGCCTTGCCTCTCCCACACTCAGGATCCAAAGACAACGGCACCAGGGACTGCTCACACACTAAAGGCACCAGGACAAAAGGCTCACCAGCTTGGCCTTTGCATTCCCGCTGACAGCTCCACAGCTTGAACCCAGAGAACTGCCTGCTGCCAACAGCCTTTCCAATCACTCTGAGCACCTCATGACAAGGAGTGTGGGGAATGAATCTCCAGCAGCCTCCTGCCCCAGGCTGTCCCCCGGGAGCAGCCCTGCTCCAGGCCGTGACTGCCACCTGCACAGCCAAAGGACCCAGAGCCGGTGTTACACACCACGGCTGTGCCTGGCACAGAGACACCAGTGGCCACACAAGTGGCCATGGCACTGTCCACACACAGTCCCTGCTGCTGCTCCCCCAGCCGCTGGCACCAACTCCCAGCCACCCACTCCTAAAGCCACGGGGCCCACTGGGACACTGCGGGGGCTCGTGGAAGCCAGCGGCCATTGTGACACAGCGGGGCTGCACAGAGCCCACGGTGCTTTGTGACCCGTGGCTCCCAGGAGAGCCTTTGTGATGCTGGGGAACTACAAGGAAGCCTGGCTCCTCTGTGACACCACCACAGAAGCTCAGGGGAGCCCTGGAGACCGTGCTGATGCTATTGAACCTGATGCAACCCTGCCTCCTCTGTGACACCACAGAAGCTCTTGGAGCCCTGGAGACCGTGGTGATGCTATGGAACCTGATGCAACCCTGCCTCCTCTGTGACACCACAGAACCTCTGGGAGCCCTGGAGACCGTGCTGATGCTATGGAACCTGATGCAACCCTGCCTCCACTGTGACACCACAGAAGCTCAGGGAGCCCTGGAGACTGTGGTGATGCTATGGAACCTGATGCAACCCTGCCTCCACTGTGACACCACAGAACCTCTGGGAGCCCTGGAGACCGTGCTGATGCTATGGAACCTGATGCAACCCTGCCTCCACTGTGACACCACAGAAGCTCGGGGAGCTCTGCAGACCGTGGGGATGCTGGCGAAGCTGACGGAACCCTGGGCACCACAGTGACGCTATGGAACCTGGTGGAACCGAGGGGCCACAGTGACACTGTGGGGCTTTTTGGAAGCAACAGGACCCTGGTGGGAAGCCACGGGATGATTAATCCTGCACGAACCTGCTCCAGGTGGGCTCCTCTCTCCCGGCTTCCACAGGTGCTGCTAGGATCCCACTCCGGCACTGGCTTGGCACGGGCTCACGGCTTCCTTTGGCAATGGCTCTGCTCCAGGATGGCATGCTGCAGAGAATGCAGGTAGATTTTGTGCTCACTCCTGGCATGCAGCTGGACAATAAAGCCTGATCCAGCCCCCCCTCAGCATATGTCCGGCTCTGGCATTGGGGCGGGGCAACTTTGGGAGCAGCCCCAGCCCTGCTCCTGCTCCCGGCTGGGCACCCAGCTGCTGGGACACAGGTGTGTCCTGATGCCACCGTCTACTCCTTTGAGAAGGGGAGGACAGAGTGCATCAGGGAGTTTGGTGTGGCTTACATGCGGCAAGGAGAAGGTGCAGCCCCAAAATGGCTTTCACTTCTAGAACCTTTTGCTATTGCGGGAGCAGCTGCTGGAGCTTTTCAACCGAGCTGCAAGAGTGAAAAGTGTGATGGCATGTCTATCTGAGAAGGAAGGTTCGGTGCCGCAGCCTGTTGTGCACAATTTATATGCTGATAAGAGAAGGGGGTGCTTTTGGAACGTTTTCCTTCCTGACACTTCTGTCTCTGTGAGCTTTAGCTGCTTGGACTCAGGGATACCGAAGGTATGTGAAAGTGACTGGGATGCGAGAATCATGTTGCACAGGGAACAGGGAAGGTCAGCAAATGTTTCCTGTCCTGGCACATCTCTCAGTCTGAACTGCAGCTGCAGATGCTTCACTTCCGCCAAGGACTCTGCCACCTTGAGAGAAGGATGCGCTCTATGGAGTTGAGAAAGAAAGTGCGTCTCACTAGCTTCTTTCCTCTACTTCATAGACAGCAAAGGGGCTATGAAAGGCAGCACTGGCTTTTTGTTCTAGGACTTCTTCTTTACAAGCAGCTGCTGGATGTTTGGAAGGGGGTTTGGGATATGCAAAAATGAGAGGCTAAGATGGTAAGAGGGTAAGATGGAAGTCATCTGGCAAAAGCAGAGCTCACAAAAGGGCCAGCTGTGAAAGCTCTTGCTGCCTACAACTTCAACTGCACCCCTCAAAGCAGCAGCACACACGCTGCTCTCGGCACTTTCCTTCTCAGCTCTACGCACCATCCTAAGCCTTGCCTCTCCCACACTCAGGATCCAAAGACAACGGCACCAGGGACTGCTCACACACTAAAGGCACCAGGACAAAAGGCTCACCAGCTTGGCCTTTGCATTCCCGCTGACAGCTCCACAGCTTGAACCCAGAGAACTGCCTGCTGCCAACAGCCTTTCCAATCACTCTGAGCACCTCATGACAAGGAGTGTGGGGAATGAATCTCCAGCAGCCTCCTGCCCCAGGCTGTCCCCCGGGAGCAGCCCTGCTCCAGGCCGTGACTGCCACCTGCACAGCCAAAGGACCCAGAGCCGGTGTTACACAACCACGGCTGTGCCTGGCACAGAGACACCAGTGGCCACACAAGTGGCCATGGCACTGTCCACACACAGTCCCTGCTGCTGCTCCCCCAGCCGCTGGCACCAACTCCCAGCCACCCACTCCTAAAGCCACGGGGCCCACTGGGACACTGCGGGGGCTCGTGGAAGCCAGCGGCCATTGTGACACAGCGGGGCTGCACAGAGCCCACGGTGCTTTGTGACCCGTGGCTCCCAGGAGAGCCTTTGTGATGCTGGGGAACTACAAGGAAGCCTGGCTCCTCTGTGACACCACCACAGAAGCTCAGGGGAGCCCTGGAGACCGTGCTGATGCTATTGAACCTGATGCAACCCTGCCTCCTCTGTGACACCACAGAAGCTCTTGGAGCCCTGGAGACCGTGGTGATGCTATGGAACCTGATGCAACCCTGCCTCCTCTGTGACACCACAGAACCTCTGGGAGCCCTGGAGACCGTGCTGATGCTATGGAACCTGATGCAACCCTGCCTCCACTGTGACACCACAGAACCTCTGGGAGCCCTGGAGACCGTGCTGATGCTATGGAACCTGATGCAACCCTGCCTCCACTGTGACACCACAGAAGCTCGGGGAGCTCTGCAGACCGTGGGGATGCTGGCGAAGCTGACGGAACCCTGGGCACCACAGTGACGCTATGGAACCTGGTGGAACCGAGGGGCCACAGTGACACTGTGGGGCCTTTTGGAAGCAACAGGACCCTGGTGGGAAGCCACGGGATGATTAATCCTGCACGAACCTGCTCCAGGTGGGCTCCTCTCTCCCGGCTTCCACAGGTGCTGCTAGGATCCCACTCCGGCACTGGCTTGGCACGGGCTCACGGCTTCCTTTGGCAATGGCTCTGCTCCAGGATGGCATGCTGCAGAGAATGCAGGTAGATTTTGTGCTCACTCCTGGCATGCAGCTGGACAATAAAGCCTGATCCAGCCCCCCCTCAGCATATGTCCGGCTCTGGCATTGGGGCGGGGCAACTTTGGGAGCAGCCCCAGCCCTGCTCCTGCTCCCGGCTGGGCACCCAGCTGCTGGGACACAGGTGTGTCCTGATGCCACCGTCTACTCCTTTGAGAAGGGGAGGACAGAGTGCATCAGGGAGTTTGGTGTGGCTTACATGCGGCAAGGAGAAGGTGCAGCCCCAAACTGGCTTTCACTTCTAGAACCTTTTGCTATTGCGGGAGCAGCTGCTGGAGCTTTTCAACCGAGCTGCAAGAGTGAAAAGTGTGATGGCATGTCTATCTGAGAAGGAAGGTTCGGTGCCGCAGCCTGTTGTGCACAATTTATATGCTGATAAGAGAAGGGGGTGCTTTTGGAACGTTTTCCTTCCTGACACTTCTGTCTCTGTGAGCTTTAGCTGCTTGGACTCAGGGATACCGAAGGTATGTGAAAGTGACTGGGATGCGAGAATCATGTTGCACAGGGAACAGGGAAGGTCAGCAAATGTTTCCTGTCCTGGCACATCTCTCAGTCTGAACTGCAGCTGCAGATGCTTCACTTCCGCCAAGGACTCTGCCACCTTGAGAGAAGGATGCGCTCTATGGAGTTGAGAAAGAAAGTGCGTCTCACTAGCTTCTTTCCTCTACTTCATAGACAGCAAAGGGGCTATGAAAGGCAGCACTGGCTTTTTGTTCTAGGACTTCTTCTTTACAAGCAGCTGCTGGATGTTTGGAAGGGGGTTTGGGATATGCAAAAATGAGAGGCTAAGATGGTAAGAGGGTAAGATGGAAGTCATCTGGCAAAAGCAGAGCTCACAAAAGGGCCAGCTGAGAAAGCTCTTGCTGCCTACAACTTCAACTGCACCCCTCAAAGCAGCAGCACACACGCTGCTCTCGGCACTTTCCTTCTCAGCTCTACGCACCATCCTAAGCCTTGCCTCTCCCACACTCAGGATCCAAAGACAACGGCACCAGGGACTGCTCACACACTAAAGGCACCAGGACAAAAGGCTCACCAGCTTGGCCTTTGCATTCCCGCTGACAGCTCCACAGCTTGAACCCAGAGAACTGCCTGCTGCCAACAGCCTTTCCAATCACTCTGAGCACCTCATGACAAGGAGTGTGGGGAATGAATCTCCAGCAGCCTCCTGCCCCAGGCTGTCCCCCGGGAGCAGCCCTGCTCCAGGCCGTGACTGCCACCTGCACAGCCAAAGGACCCAGAGCCGGTGTTACACACCACGGCTGTGCCTGGCACAGAGACACCAGTGGCCACACAAGTGGCCATGGCACTGTCCACACACAGTCCCTGCTGCTGCTCCCCCAGCCGCTGGCACCAACTCCCAGCCACCCACTCCTAAAGCCACGGGGCCCACTGGGACACTGCGGGGGCTCGTGGAAGCCAGCGGCCATTGTGACACAGCGGGGCTGCACAGAGCCCACGGTGCTTTGTGACCCGTGGCTCCCAGGAGAGCCTTTGTGATGCTGGGGAACTACAAGGAAGCCTGGCTCCTCTGTGACACCACCACAGAAGCTCAGGGGAGCCCTGGAGACCGTGCTGATGCTATTGAACCTGATGCAACCCTGCCTCCTCTGTGACACCACAGAAGCTCTTGGAGCCCTGGAGACCGTGGTGATGCTATGGAACCTGATGCAACCCTGCCTCCTCTGTGACACCACAGAACCTCTGGGAGCCCTGGAGACCGTGCTGATGCTATGGAACCTGATGCAACCCTGCCTCCACTGTGACACCACAGAAGCTCAGGGAGCCCTGGAGACTGTGGTGATGCTATGGAACCTGATGCAACCCTGCCTCCACTGTGACACCACAGAACCTCTGGGAGCCCTGGAGACCGTGCTGATGCTATGGAACCTGATGCAACCCTGCCTCCACTGTGACACCACAGAAGCTCGGGGAGCTCTGCAGACCGTGGGGATGCTGGCGAAGCTGACGGAACCCTGGGCACCACAGTGACGCTATGGAACCTGGTGGAACCGAGGGGCCACAGTGACACTGTGGGGCTTTTTGGAAGCAACAGGACCCTGGTGGGAAGCCACGGGATGATTAATCCTGCACGAACCTGCTCCAGGTGGGCTCCTCTCTCCCGGCTTCCACAGGTGCTGCTAGGATCCCACTCCGGCACTGGCTTGGCACGGGCTCACGGCTTCCTTTGGCAATGGCTCTGCTCCAGGATGGCATGCTGCAGAGAATGCAGGTAGATTTTGTGCTCACTCCTGGCATGCAGCTGGACAATAAAGCCTGATCCAGCCCCCCCTCAGCATATGTCCGGCTCTGGCATTGGGGCGGGGCAACTTTGGGAGCAGCCCCAGCCCTGCTCCTGCTCCCGGCTGGGCACCCAGCTGCTGGGACACAGGTGTGTCCTGATGCCACCGTCTACTCCTTTGAGAAGGGGAGGACAGAGTGCATCAGGGAGTTTGGTGTGGCTTACATGCGGCAAGGAGAAGGTGCAGCCCCAAACTGGCTTTCACTTCTAGAACCTTTTGCTATTGCGGGAGCAGCTGCTGGAGCTTTTCAACCGAGCTGCAAGAGTGAAAAGTGTGATGGCATGTCTATCTGAGAAGGAAGGTTCGGTGCCGCAGCCTGTTGTGCACAATTTATATGCTGATAAGAGAAGGGGGTGCTTTTGGAACGTTTTCCTTCCTGACACTTCTGTCTCTGTGAGCTTTAGCTGCTTGGACTCAGGGATACCGAAGGTATGTGAAAGTGACTGGGATGCGAGAATCATGTTGCACAGGGAACAGGGAAGGTCAGCAAATGTTTCCTGTCCTGGCACATCTCTCAGTCTGAACTGCAGCTGCAGATGCTTCACTTCCGCCAAGGACTCTGCCACCTTGAGAGAAGGATGCGCTCTATGGAGTTGAGAAAGAAAGTGCGTCTCACTAGCTTCTTTCCTCTACTTCATAGACAGCAAAGGGGCTATGAAAGGCAGCACTGGCTTTTTGTTCTAGGACTTCTTCTTTACAAGCAGCTGCTGGATGTTTGGAAGGGGGTTTGGGATATGCAAAAATGAGAGGCTAAGATGGTAAGAGGGTAAGATGGAAGTCATCTGGCAAAAGCAGAGCTCACAAAAGGGCCAGCTGAGAAAGCTCTTGCTGCCTACAACTTCAACTGCACCCCTCAAAGCAGCAGCACACACGCTGCTCTCGGCACTTTCCTTCTCAGCTCTACGCACCATCCTAAGCCTTGCCTCTCCCACACTCAGGATCCAAAGACAACGGCACCAGGGACTGCTCACACACTAAAGGCACCAGGACAAAAGGCTCACCAGCTTGGCCTTTGCATTCCCGCTGACAGCTCCACAGCTTGAACCCAGAGAACTGCCTGCTGCCAACAGCCTTTCCAATCACTCTGAGCACCTCATGACAAGGAGTGTGGGGAATGAATCTCCAGCAGCCTCCTGCCCCAGGCTGTCCCCCGGGAGCAGCCCTGCTCCAGGCCGTGACTGCCACCTGCACAGCCAAAGGACCCAGAGCCGGTGTTACACACCACGGCTGTGCCTGGCACAGAGACACCAGTGGCCACACAAGTGGCCATGGCACTGTCCACACACAGTCCCTGCTGCTGCTCCCCCAGCCGCTGGCACCAACTCCCAGCCACCCACTCCTAAAGCCACGGGGCCCACTGGGACACTGCGGGGGCTCGTGGAAGCCAGCGGCCATTGTGACACAGCGGGGCTGCACAGAGCCCACGGTGCTTTGTGACCCGTGGCTCCCAGGAGAGCCTTTGTGATGCTGGGGAACTACAAGGAAGCCTGGCTCCTCTGTGACACCACCACAGAAGCTCAGGGGAGCCCTGGAGACCGTGCTGATGCTATTGAACCTGATGCAACCCTGCCTCCTCTGTGACACCACAGAAGCTCTTGGAGCCCTGGAGACCGTGGTGATGCTATGGAACCTGATGCAACCCTGCCTCCTCTGTGACACCACAGAACCTCTGGGAGCTCTGGAGACCGTGCTGATGCTATGGAACCTGATGCAACCCTGCCTCCACTGTGACACCACAGAAGCTCAGGGAGCCCTGGAGACTGTGGTGATGCTATGGAACCTGATGCAACCCTGCCTCCACTGTGACACCACAGAACCTCTGGGAGCCCTGGAGACCGTGCTGATGCTATGGAACCTGATGCAACCCTGCCTCCACTGTGACACCACAGAAGCTCGGGGAGCTCTGCAGACCGTGGGGATGCTGGCGAAGCTGACGGAACCCTGGGCACCACAGTGACGCTATGGAACCTGGTGGAACCGAGGGGCCACAGTGACACTGTGGGGCTTTTTGGAAGCAACAGGACCCTGGTGGGAAGCCACGGGATGATTAATCCTGCACGAACCTGCTCCAGGTGGGCTCCTCTCTCCCGGCTTCCACAGGTGCTGCTAGGATCCCACTCCGGCACTGGCTTGGCACGGGCTCACGGCTTCCTTTGGCAATGGCTCTGCTCCAGGATGGCATGCTGCAGAGAATGCAGGTAGATTTTGTGCTCACTCCTGGCATGCAGCTGGACAATAAAGCCTGATCCAGCCCCCCCTCAGCATATGTCCGGCTCTGGCATTGGGGCGGGGCAACTTTGGGAGCAGCCCCAGCCCTGCTCCTGCTCCCGGCTGGGCACCCAGCTGCTGGGACACAGGTGTGTCCTGATGCCACCGTCTACTCCTTTGAGAAGGGGAGGACAGAGTGCATCAGGGAGTTTGGTGTGGCTTACATGCGGCAAGGAGAAGGTGCAGCCCCAAACTGGCTTTCACTTCTAGAACCTTTTGCTATTGCGGGAGCAGCTGCTGGAGCTTTTCAACCGAGCTGCAAGAGTGAAAAGTGTGATGGCATGTCTATCTGAGAAGGAAGGTTCGGTGCCGCAGCCTGTTGTGCACAATTTATATGCTGATAAGAGAAGGGGGTGCTTTTGGAACGTTTTCCTTCCTGACACTTCTGTCTCTGTGAGCTTTAGCTGCTTGGACTCAGGGATACCGAAGGTATGTGAAAGTGACTGGGATGCGAGAATCATGTTGCACAGGGAACAGGGAAGGTCAGCAAATGTTTCCTGTCCTGGCACATCTCTCAGTCTGAACTGCAGCTGCAGATGCTTCACTTCCGCCAAGGACTCTGCCACCTTGAGAGAAGGATGCGCTCTATGGAGTTGAGAAAGAAAGTGCGTCTCACTAGCTTCTTTCCTCTACTTCATAGACAGCAAAGGGGCTATGAAAGGCAGCACTGGCTTTTTGTTCTAGGACTTCTTCTTTACAAGCAGCTGCTGGATGTTTGGAAGGGGGTTTGGGATATGCAAAAATGAGAGGCTAAGATGGTAAGAGGGTAAGATGGAAGTCATCTGGCAAAAGCAGAGCTCACAAAAGGGCCAGCTGAGAAAGCTCTTGCTGCCTACAACTTCAACTGCACCCCTCAAAGCAGCAGCACACACGCTGCTCTCGGCACTTTCCTTCTCAGCTCTACGCACCATCCTAAGCCTTGCCTCTCCCACACTCAGGATCCAAAGACAACGGCACCAGGGACTGCTCACACACTAAAGGCACCAGGACAAAAGGCTCACCAGCTTGGCCTTTGCATTCCCGCTGACAGCTCCACAGCTTGAACCCAGAGAACTGCCTGCTGCCAACAGCCTTTCCAATCACTCTGAGCACCTCATGACAAGGAGTGTGGGGAATGAATCTCCAGCAGCCTCCTGCCCCAGGCTGTCCCCCGGGAGCAGCCCTGCTCCAGGCCGTGACTGCCACCTGCACAGCCAAAGGACCCAGAGCCGGTGTTACACACCACGGCTGTGCCTGGCACAGAGACACCAGTGGCCACACAAGTGGCCATGGCACTGTCCACACACAGTCCCTGCTGCTGCTCCCCCAGCCGCTGGCACCAACTCCCAGCCACCCACTCCTAAAGCCATGGGGCCCACTGGGACACTGCGGGGGCTCGTGGAAGCCAGCGGCCATTGTGACACAGCGGGGCTGCACAGAGCCCACGGTGCTTTGTGACCCGTGGCTCCCAGGAGAGCCTTTGTGATGCTGGGGAACTACAAGGAAGCCTGGCTCCTCTGTGACACCACCACAGAAGCTCAGGGGAGCCCTGGAGACCGTGCTGATGCTATTGAACCTGATGCAACCCTGCCTCCTCTGTGACACCACAGAAGCTCTTGGAGCCCTGGAGACCGTGGTGATGCTATGGAACCTGATGCAACCCTGCCTCCTCTGTGACACCACAGAACCTCTGGGAGCCCTGGAGACCGTGCTGATGCTATGGAACCTGATGCAACCCTGCCTCCACTGTGACACCACAGAAGCTCAGGGAGCCCTGGAGACTGTGGTGATGCTATGGAACCTGATGCAACCCTGCCTCCACTGTGACACCACAGAACCTCTGGGAGCCCTGGAGACCGTGCTGATGCTATGGAACCTGATGCAACCCTGCCTCCACTGTGACACCACAGAAGCTCGGGGAGCTCTGCAGACCGTGGGGATGCTGGCGAAGCTGACGGAACCCTGGGCACCACAGTGACGCTATGGAACCTGGTGGAACCGAGGGGCCACAGTGACACTGTGGGGCTTTTTGGAAGCAACAGGACCCTGGTGGGAAGCCACGGGATGATTAATCCTGCACGAACCTGCTCCAGGTGGGCTCCTCTCTCCCGGCTTCCACAGGTGCTGCTAGGATCCCACTCCGGCACTGGCTTGGCACGGGCTCACGGCTTCCTTTGGCAATGGCTCTGCTCCAGGATGGCATGCTGCAGAGAATGCAGGTAGATTTTGTGCTCACTCCTGGCATGCAGCTGGACAATAAAGCCTGATCCAGCCCCCCCTCAGCATATGTCCGGCTCTGGCATTGGGGCGGGGCAACTTTGGGAGCAGCCCCAGCCCTGCTCCTGCTCCCGGCTGGGCACCCAGCTGCTGGGACACAGGTGTGTCCTGATGCCACCGTCTACTCCTTTGAGAAGGGGAGGACAGAGTGCATCAGGGAGTTTGGTGTGGCTTACATGCGGCAAGGAGAAGGTGCAGCCCCAAACTGGCTTTCACTTCTAGAACCTTTTGCTATTGCGGGAGCAGCTGCTGGAGCTTTTCAACCGAGCTGCAAGAGTGAAAAGTGTGATGGCATGTCTATCTGAGAAGGAAGGTTCGGTGCCGCAGCCTGTTGTGCACAATTTATATGCTGATAAGAGAAGGGGGTGCTTTTGGAACGTTTTCCTTCCTGACACTTCTGTCTCTGTGAGCTTTAGCTGCTTGGACTCAGGGATACCGAAGGTATGTGAAAGTGACTGGGATGCGAGAATCATGTTGCACAGGGAACAGGGAAGGTCAGCAAATGTTTCCTGTCCTGGCACATCTCTCAGTCTGAACTGCAGCTGCAGATGCTTCACTTCCGCCAAGGACTCTGCCACCTTGAGAGAAGGATGCGCTCTATGGAGTTGAGAAAGAAAGTGCGTCTCACTAGCTTCTTTCCTCTACTTCATAGACAGCAAAGGGGCTATGAAAGGCAGCACTGGCTTTTTGTTCTAGGACTTCTTCTTTACAAGCAGCTGCTGGATGTTTGGAAGGGGGTTTGGGATATGCAAAAATGAGAGGCTAAGATGGTAAGAGGGTAAGATGGAAGTCATCTGGCAAAAGCAGAGCTCACAAAAGGGCCAGCTGAGAAAGCTCTTGCTGCCTACAACTTCAACTGCACCCCTCAAAGCAGCAGCACACACGCTGCTCTCGGCACTTTCCTTCTCAGCTCTACGCACCATCCTAAGCCTTGCCTCTCCCACACTCAGGATCCAAAGACAACGGCACCAGGGACTGCTCACACACTAAAGGCACCAGGACAAAAGGCTCACCAGCTTGGCCTTTGCATTCCCGCTGACAGCTCCACAGCTTGAACCCAGAGAACTGCCTGCTGCCAACAGCCTTTCCAATCACTCTGAGCACCTCATGACAAGGAGTGTGGGGAATGAATCTCCAGCAGCCTCCTGCCCCAGGCTGTCCCCCGGGAGCAGCCCTGCTCCAGGCCGTGACTGCCACCTGCACAGCCAAAGGACCCAGAGCCGGTGTTACACACCACGGCTGTGCCTGGCACAGAGACACCAGTGGCCACACAAGTGGCCATGGCACTGTCCACACACAGTCCCTGCTGCTGCTCCCCCAGCCGCTGGCACCAACTCCCAGCCACCCACTCCTAAAGCCACGGGGCCCACTGGGACACTGCGGGGGCTCGTGGAAGCCAGCGGCCATTGTGACACAGCGGGGCTGCACAGAGCCCACGGTGCTTTGTGACCCGTGGCTCCCAGGAGAGCCTTTGTGATGCTGGGGAACTACAAGGAAGCCTGGCTCCTCTGTGACACCACCACAGAAGCTCTTGGAGCCCTGGAGACCGTGCTGATGCTATTGAACCTGATGCAACCCTGCCTCCTCTGTGACACCACAGAAGCTCTTGGAGCCCTGGAGACCGTGGTGATGCTATGGAACCTGATGCAACCCTGCCTCCTCTGTGACACCACAGAACCTCTGGGAGCCCTGGAGACCGTGCTGATGCTATGGAACCTGATGCAACCCTGCCTCCACTGTGACACCACAGAAGCTCAGGGAGCCCTGGAGACTGTGGTGATGCTATGGAACCTGATGCAACCCTGCCTCCACTGTGACACCACAGAACCTCTGGGAGCCCTGGAGACCGTGCTGATGCTATGGAACCTGATGCAACCCTGCCTCCACTGTGACACCACAGAAGCTCGGGGACCTCTGCAGACCGTGGGGATGCTGGCGAAGCTGACGGAACCCTGGGCACCACAGTGACGCTATGGAACCTGGTGGAACCGAGGGGCCACAGTGACACTGTGGGGCCTTTTGGAAGCAACAGGACCCTGGTGGGAAGCCACGGGATGATTAATCCTGCACGAACCTGCTCCAGGTGGGCTCCTCTCTCCCGGCTTCCACAGGTGCTGCTAGGATCCCACTCCGGCACTGGCTTGGCACGGGCTCACGGCTTCCTTTGGCAATGGCTCTGCTCCAGGATGGCATGCTGCAGAGAATGCAGGTAGATTTTGTGCTCACTCCTGGCATGCAGCTGGACAATAAAGCCTGATCCAGCCCCCCCTCAGCATATGTCCGGCTCTGGCATTGGGGCGGGGCAACTTTGGGAGCAGCCCCAGCCCTGCTCCTGCTCCCGGCTGGGCACCCAGCTGCTGGGACACAGGTGTGTCCTGATGCCACCGTCTACTCCTTTGAGAAGGGGAGGACAGAGTGCATCAGGGAGTTTGGTGTGGCTTACATGCGGCAAGGAGAAGGTGCAGCCCCAAACTGGCTTTCACTTCTAGAACCTTTTGCTATTGCGGGAGCAGCTGCTGGAGCTTTTCAACCGAGCTGCAAGAGTGAAAAGTGTGATGGCATGTCTATCTGAGAAGGAAGGTTCGGTGCCGCAGCCTGTTGTGCACAATTTATATGCTGATAAGAGAAGGGGGTGCTTTTGCAACGTTTTCCTTCCTGACACTTCTGTCTCTGTGAGCTTTAGCTGCTTGGACTCAGGGATACCGAAGGTATGTGAAAGTGACTGGGATGCGAGAATCATGTTGCACAGGGAACAGGGAAGGTCAGCAAATGTTTCCTGTCCTGGCACATCTCTCAGTCTGAACTGCAGCTGCAGATGCTTCACTTCCGCCAAGGACTCTGCCACCTTGAGAGAAGGATGCGCTCTATGGAGTTGAGAAAGAAAGTGCGTCTCACTAGCTTCTTTCCTCTACTTCATAGACAGCAAAGGGGCTATGAAAGGCAGCACTGGCTTTTTGTTCTAGGACTTCTTCTTTACAAGCAGCTGCTGGATGTTTGGAAGGGGGTTTGGGATATGCAAAAATGAGAGGCTAAGATGGTAAGAGGGTAAGATGGAAGTCATCTGGCAAAAGCAGAGCTCACAAAAGGGCCAGCTGAGAAAGCTCTTGCTGCCTACAACTTCAACTGCACCCCTCAAAGCAGCAGCACACACGCTGCTCTCGGCACTTTCCTTCTCAGCTCTACGCACCATCCTAAGCCTTGCCTCTCCCACACTCAGGATCCAAAGACAACGGCACCAGGGACTGCTCACACACTAAAGGCACCAGGACAAAAGGCTCACCAGCTTGGCCTTTGCATTCCCGCTGACAGCTCCACAGCTTGAACCCAGAGAACTGCCTGCTGCCAACAGCCTTTCCAATCACTCTGAGCACCTCATGACAAGGAGTGTGGGGAATGAATCTCCAGCAGCCTCCTGCCCCAGGCTGTCCCCCGGGAGCAGCCCTGCTCCAGGCCGTGACTGCCACCTGCACAGCCAAAGGACCCAGAGCCGGTGTTACACACCACGGCTGTGCCTGGCACAGAGACACCAGTGGCCACACAAGTGGCCATGGCACTGTCCACACACAGTCCCTGCTGCTGCTCCCCCAGCCGCTGGCACCAACTCCCAGCCACCCACTCCTAAAGCCACGGGGCCCACTGGGACACTGCGGGGGCTCGTGGAAGCCAGCGGCCATTGTGACACAGCGGGGCTGCACAGAGCCCACGGTGCTTTGTGACCCGTGGCTCCCAGGAGAGCCTTTGTGATGCTGGGGAACTACAAGGAAGCCTGGCTCCTCTGTGACACCACCACAGAAGCTCAGGGGAGCCCTGGAGACCGTGCTGATGCTATTGAACCTGATGCAACCCTGCCTCCTCTGTGACACCACAGAAGCTCTTGGAGCCCTGGAGACCGTGGTGATGCTATGGAACCTGATGCAACCCTGCCTCCTCTGTGACACCACAGAACCTCTGGGAGCCCTGGAGACCGTGCTGATGCTATGGAACCTGATGCAACCCTGCCTCCACTGTGACACCACAGAAGCTCAGGGAGCCCTGGAGACTGTGGTGATGCTATGGAACCTGATGCAACCCTGCCTCCACTGTGACACCACAGAACCTCTGGGAGCCCTGGAGACCGTGCTGATGCTATTGAACCTGATGCAACCCTGCCTCCACTGTGACACCACAGAAGCTCGGGGAGCTCTGCAGACCGTGGGGATGCTGGCGAAGCTGACGGAACCCTGGGCACCACAGTGACGCTATGGAACCTGGTGGAACCGAGGGGCCACAGTGACACTGTGGGGCCTTTTGGAAGCAACAGGACCCTGGTGGGAAGCCACGGGATGATTAATCCTGCACGAACCTGCTCCAGGTGGGCTCCTCTCTCCCGGCTTCCACAGGTGCTGCTAGGATCCCACTCCGGCACTGGCTTGGCACGGGCTCACGGCTTCCTTTGGCAATGGCTCTGCTCCAGGATGGCATGCTGCAGAGAATGCAGGTAGATTTTGTGCTCACTCCTGGCATGCAGCTGGACAATAAAGCCTGATCCAGCCCCCCCTCAGCATATGTCCGGCTCTGGCATTGGGGCGGGGCAACTTTGGGAGCAGCCCCAGCCCTGCTCCTGCTCCCGGCTGGGCACCCAGCTGCTGGGACACAGGTGTGTCCTGATGCCACCGTCTACTCCTTTGAGAAGGGGAGGACAGAGTGCATCAGGGAGTTTGGTGTGGCTTACATGCGGCAAGGAGAAGGTGCAGCCCCAAACTGGCTTTCACTTCTAGAACCTTTTGCTATTGCGGGAGCAGCTGCTGGAGCTTTTCAACCGAGCTGCAAGAGTGAAAAGTGTGATGGCATGTCTATCTGAGAAGGAAGGTTCGGTGCCGCAGCCTGTTGTGCACAATTTATATGCTGATAAGAGAAGGGGGTGCTTTTGGAACGTTTTCCTTCCTGACACTTCTGTCTCTGTGAGCTTTAGCTGCTTGGACTCAGGGATACCGAAGGTATGTGAAAGTGACTGGGATGCGAGAATCATGTTGCACAGGGAACAGGGAAGGTCAGCAAATGTTTCCTGTCCTGGCACATCTCTCAGTCTGAACTGCAGCTGCAGATGCTTCACTTCCGCCAAGGACTCTGCCACCTTGAGAGAAGGATGCGCTCTATGGAGTTGAGAAAGAAAGTGCGTCTCACTAGCTTCTTTCCTCTACTTCATAGACAGCAAAGGGGCTATGAAAGGCAGCACTGGCTTTTTGTTCTAGGACTTCTTCTTTACAAGCAGCTGCTGGATGTTTGGAAGGGGGTTTGGGATATGCAAAAATGAGAGGCTAAGATGGTAAGAGGGTAAGATGGAAGTCATCTGGCAAAAGCAGAGCTCACAAAAGGGCCAGCTGAGAAAGCTCTTGCTGCCTACAACTTCAACTGCACCCCTCAAAGCAGCAGCACACACGCTGCTCTCGGCACTTTCCTTCTCAGCTCTACGCACCATCCTAAGCCTTGCCTCTCCCACACTCAGGATCCAAAGACAACGGCACCAGGGACTGCTCACACACTAAAGGCACCAGGACAAAAGGCTCACCAGCTTGGCCTTTGCATTCCCGCTGACAGCTCCACAGCTTGAACCCAGAGAACTGCCTGCTGCCAACAGCCTTTCCAATCACTCTGAGCACCTCATGACAAGGAGTGTGGGGAATGAATCTCCAGCAGCCTCCTGCCCCAGGCTGTCCCCCGGGAGCAGCCCTGCTCCAGGCCGTGACTGCCACCTGCACAGCCAAAGGACCCAGAGCCGGTGTTACACACCACGGCTGTGCCTGGCACAGAGACACCAGTGGCCACACAAGTGGCCATGGCACTGTCCACACACAGTCCCTGCTGCTGCTCCCCCAGCCGCTGGCACCAACTCCCAGCCACCCACTCCTAAAGCCACGGGGCCCACTGGGACACTGCGGGGGCTCGTGGAAGCCAGCGGCCATTGTGACACAGCGGGGCTGCACAGAGCCCACGGTGCTTTGTGACCCGTGGCTCCCAGGAGAGCCTTTGTGATGCTGGGGAACTACAAGGAAGCCTGGCTCCTCTGTGACACCACCACAGAAGCTCAGGGGAGCCCTGGAGACCGTGCTGATGCTATTGAACCTGATGCAACCCTGCCTCCTCTGTGACACCACAGAAGCTCTTGGAGCCCTGGAGACCGTGGTGATGCTATGGAACCTGATGCAACCCTGCCTCCTCTGTGACACCACAGAACCTCTGGGAGCCCTGGAGACCGTGCTGATGCTATGGAACCTGATGCAACCCTGCCTCCACTGTGACACCACAGAAGCTCAGGGAGCCCTGGAGACTGTGGTGATGCTATGGAACCTGATGCAACCCTGCCTCCACTGTGACACCACAGAACCTCTGGGAGCCCTGGAGACCGTGCTGATGCTATGGAACCTGATGCAACCCTGCCTCCACTGTGACACCACAGAAGCTCGGGGAGCTCTGCAGACCGTGGGGATGCTGGCGAAGCTGACGGAACCCTGGGCACCACAGTGACGCTATGGAACCTGGTGGAACCGAGGGGCCACAGTGACGCTGTGGGGCCTTTTGGAAGCAACAGGACCCTGGTGGGAAGCCACGGGATGATTAATCCTGCACGAACCTGCTCCAGGTGGGCTCCTCTCTCCCGGCTTCCACAGGTGCTGCTAGGATCCCACTCCGGCACTGGCTTGGCACGGGCTGACGGCTTCCTTTGGCAATGGCTCTGCTCCAGGATGGCATGCTGCAGAGAATGCAGGTAGATTTTGTGCTCACTCCTGGCATGCAGCTGGACAATAAAGCCTGATCCAGCCCCCCCTCAGCATATGTCCGGCTCTGGCATTGGGGCGGGGCAACTTTGGGAGCAGCCCCAGCCCTGCTCCTGCTCCCGGCTGGGCACCCAGCTGCTGGGACACAGGTGTGTCCTGATGCCACCGTCTACTCCTTTGAGAAGGGGAGGACAGAGTGCATCAGGGAGTTTGGTGTGGCTTACATGCGGCAAGGAGAAGGTGCAGCCCCAAACTGGCTTTCACTTCTAGAACCTTTTGCTATTGCGGGAGCAGCTGCTGGAGCTTTTCAACCGAGCTGCAAGAGTGAAAAGTGTGATGGCATGTCTATCTGAGAAGGAAGGTTCGGTGCCGCAGCCTGTTGTGCACAATTTATATGCTGATAAGAGAAGGGGGTGCTTTTGGAACGTTTTCCTTCCTGACACTTCTGTCTCTGTGAGCTTTAGCTGCTTGGACTCAGGGATACCGAAGGTATGTGAAAGTGACTGGGATGCGAGAATCATGTTGCACAGGGAACAGGGAAGGTCAGCAAATGTTTCCTGTCCTGGCACATCTCTCAGTCTGAACTGCAGCTGCAGATGCTTCACTTCCGCCAAGGACTCTGCCACCTTGAGAGAAGGATGCGCTCTATGGAGTTGAGAAAGAAAGTGCGTCTCACTAGCTTCTTTCCTCTACTTCATAGACAGCAAAGGGGCTATGAAAGGCAGCACTGGCTTTTTGTTCTAGGACTTCTTCTTTACAAGCAGCTGCTGGATGTTTGGAAGGGGGTTTGGGATATGCAAAAATGAGAGGCTAAGATGGTAAGAGGGTAAGATGGAAGTCATCTGGCAAAAGCAGAGCTCACAAAAGGGCCAGCTGTGAAAGCTCTTGCTGCCTACAACTTCAACTGCACCCCTCAAAGCAGCAGCACACATGCTGCTCTCGGCACTTTCCTTCTCAGCTCTACGCACCATCCTAAGCCTTGCCTCTCCCACACTCAGGATCCAAAGACAACGGCACCAGGGACTGCTCACACACTAAAGGCACCAGGACAAAAGGCTCACCAGCTTGGCCTTTGCATTCCCGCTGACAGCTCCACAGCTTGAACCCAGAGAACTGCCTGCTGCCAACAGCCTTTCCAATCACTCTGAGCACCTCATGACAAGGAGTGTGGGGAATGAATCTCCAGCAGCCTCCTGCCCCAGGCTGTCCCCCGGGAGCAGCCCTGCTCCAGGCCGTGACTGCCACCTGCACAGCCAAAGGACCCAGAGCCGGTGTTACACACCACGGCTGTGCCTGGCACAGAGACACCAGTGGCCACACAAGTGGCCATGGCACTGTCCACACACAGTCCCTGCTGCTGCTCCCCCAGCCGCTGGCACCAACTCCCAGCCACCCACTCCTAAAGCCACGGGGCCCACTGGGACACTGCGGGGGCTCGTGGAAGCCAGCGGCCATTGTGACACAGCGGGGCTGCACAGAGCCCACGGTGCTTTGTGACCCGTGGCTCCCAGGAGAGCCTTTGTTGTTGGGGAAGATGAAACAGGAAAGCCTTATAAATATGATTGCCTAACAAAAGATTCTGGGAATATGAAAACTGTGAGCGACATCGAAATGAAGGCCATCTTTGAGATATAGAGTCTTAGTTACTGAACAACTGGAAAACAATGGTATAGCCGGCTGAAGGTAATCCCCTCTTGATTGAACAATACCCTCTGCTTGCAGACAGGTCCAAGGGTCAGAGCAGACCCTACTAGCTCAGCAGAAGGGGTCCAAAGAGTAGTTTTTAGAAGTTAAAATGTAACACTCTATGGTAATGTAAGAACTCTTATAGGCTGTATGTAAATGCTATAGGATTTGTACCTTGTATTAGATTGGCTACTGAGAATTAGAATATTCACTACAGAAGATGATTTATTGTATTGTAACAAGCTCCTCGCTCTCTTAACTCCTCTCCTCTTAGTAATGCTCTTCTCCTCTTAGTAACGCTCTTAGTAACTCTCTTAGTAGCTCTCTTAGTAATGCTCTTCTCCTCTTAGTAGCTCTCTTAGTAACTCTCTTGCTCTTCTTCTTCCTCTTAATTCAGCTCTCCTCTTAGTTTGTCTCTCTTGCTCTTTACACTCTTAGCTCTCAGCCTCTTGCTCTAGCTCTCTCGCTCACTCTCTCTCCCTCTCTTACACCTTGGGCCTGCTTGGAGCTGCAGCTGGCAGCTCTAAGCAGTGCCCCTGTACCCACGCCCTCTGCAATAAACTGCATGCTCCAAAGACCTGCTTATAGAGATCTCTCGTCGCCGTCCATCTCCAGCCGGGCCCGACCAAACCCACACCCTCATCACCATCATCGCCATCAATTTCGACAAACTGGCGCCCAAACGTGAGTGAAGGCCTGATTCAGCTTCTTCCACCTGTGAGAGACTTCGCCATGGACGGTAACTAAAAGACCAGTTATAGCCACCTGGAACGTGTCGTGAGCACGGCATACCGTTGCTGCGCAGCGTAAAAGCCGGAGCTCTATAACTCTGCTGAGGCAGCCCTCGAGCACGGGGAGCCGTTACTTCGTAGCAATTACCTGGAGCTCTCGGAGGGAGGAAATTGCCTGGCAGTCCTCGAGCACAGACGGCCACTGCTGCGCAGCGGTTACCTGGAGCTCTTTGAGGAAGTTTGCCGTGGTACCCCTCGAGCACGGACACGCTGCTAAGCAGTGCAGACCGGAGCTCTTAGGAGGGATCCAGCCGCGCGCCCGAGCACAGGCGGGTATTGCTCAGCACCGCCCGCGCTGGAGCTCTGAGTGGAGACACCTGCGAGGTCCCGAGCACGGAAAGCCGTTGCCAAGCGACGCCTGAAACCGGAGCTCTGAGGAGGGACCCGACAGCAGCGTCCTGAGCGCCGTGTGGAGAGCCTGGCCAGCCCCCCACGACGGACTTCTGATTAAGGACCCTGCCCCCTGCGACATCTAGGTGAGTATCATACTGGTCAATAATGGGACAAACTCACTCTGCCCATGACAGACATCTCTATAAACAACTTAAGTACTTACTAAGCTCCGGTCCAAGTCAATTACCTAAACAGGAGCTAAAAAACCTCTTAGAATGGACTCTGATTAATTTCCCAAATGCTGACCGTTCAGCCGTCTTTACAAGAGACTTCTGGGACACAGTTCGGGTTAAACTCTTTAATAATATCTCCCGCCGGGATTGGGCTGCCGCGGAGCTGGTCCCGGCTTGCAGAGCGCTCGTGGAGCTGTTTGCTGTGAAGGCGCCGCCCGCAGCAGCCACCTCGCCGGGTCCCGCTCCTGCTGCGAGCCCGCCCCTTGCCGCCGCGAGCCTGCAACCGGGCACGGCCCCCGCCCCGCCGCCGGACCTCACGGCTCCGGTACCCGCGGTCCAGCTGTCTCGTGCCGCCCCGCCCCACCCCCCCGCGGTCCCTGCACCGGTCACCCCTGCCCCACCGGACTCCACCGCCCCCCCCACCGCCCCCGTCATCTCCACCCCCACGGTCCCGTTAGTCCCTGCTGTCCCGCCTCTCGCGGCTCCGGTAGCCGCGGTCCGACTGACTCGTGCCGCCCCGCCCCCCGCCCCCGCTGTCCTGGCAGCCGTCACCCCTGTCCCACCGGACCCTACGACCCCCTCCACCGCTCCCCCCATCCCCGCCCCCCCCATCCCGTTCCTCCCTGCTGCCCCGGCTCCCGCGGTCCCCGCCCTCGGCTCCAGCGTCTTCGCGGCCCCGTCCCTCGCTCCTCCCACCCCGTCCGCCAGCGCCTTCGCGGCCCCGCCCCCCGCCGATAGCCCCGCGGGGCCAGCGGCTGCTCCCCAGCCACCTACGGGTCCTACCGCTCCCCTAGCCGCGCCTGTTATGGCTGTAGCCACCATCATAGCCGGCCCCCCGCAAAGCCAGGCGGCGACCCTTCTTCCAGCCCCCCAGGTCCCCCTCGCCGCCACCGACACGGCGCCGGTGGTGGTCAACGTCCCGTCCGCGTCCGTGGGACACGGAGCGCCCCAGCCCCGCCAGCCACCTGGTGCCGGCGCTGCAGCGCCTACACAGATGGCTGCTGCCTCTCCCGTGCCTGCCGCTGCTCCAGCCCCGTCTCCTGGCACCGCCGCGCCGGCAGCCACACCAGCCCAGCCTGCAAACTCCCAGCGGCAGCACGCCGCGGTCCAGCCGCCGACTGGCCCACCGTTCGCCATGGCCCCACCGCAACATACTCCCGCCGCCTCCACGCCGGCCCTCCCGCCTCCCGCAGCCCCGGGATCGTCTCCTGCCGACGGGACAGCCCTGCCACCTCCCGCTCTCCCCGACACACAGACAGCGGCCATCACAGTCCGCCACGTTGACCTGATGGCGTAACCCACGCACGCTCACACTTCTCCAACCACAGCACTGCTCACGGAACTAGCTCCGCCACCGCCCCCCACGGCTTTCACCTCGCCTTCAATAGAGCCACCCGCACCCCCTCGCCCGCTGCCGCGGAGCCGGTTGCTCGCGGCCCCCCCGCCTCCTCGCCCGCCACCGCGGAGATCGGCAGTGCCATCGCCGCCCCCGCCGGGGCCCTCCGGCACCGCACAGCTGTATCCCTCGGCTACCGCCGCCCAGCAACATCCCTCCGCGCAGCTCAGCCTCGCCTCACAAGCCGCAAACAGGGGGGGAACGGAGGGCAGTGGTGCAGCTCCAGTGGCAGGGAAGACGGAGAGCCGCTCTGCCCGAGCTGATGCTTTAAATCTAACACCAGGAAACCCTGAAAAGCAGCCAGATTTGTTTGCAATGAGCCCCAGAGTCCCGCCAGCGAGCGGCTGGGATCTTGCAACCCATAAGGAGAAAACGAGTTCTGAGAGTTTGTTAGCGCTACTTTCTGAATCAAAAAATCCTCCAAAGTGCTCAGATTATTCTCAATTAACAGATTGGCATGAAATAAGACTCCAAAGCTGTAAAGATGAAAGTCTATTAGCTAAGCCTGTGATAGCTAGCCAACAGCCTGACAGTCCCAAAACGTGGGTTCCCATCCCCACTCACGAAATTAAAGAACTAAGAAGGGCTGTAAGAGATAGTGGTATTTGCTCACCGTATCTTAAACAACTGCTAAAAAGTACCCTAAAAAGAACACATCAAACCCTAAAACGCATTTTAGATCAACAGAGAGGGGGAGAAGTCCAGGATACACCTCAAAGGAGGTTGAACAAGGCTTTGTATGTTTACAATTTTTTGAATAGCTCTGCAGAAGAGCCTGATCCCCCCATTTATAGACATTTTTTGAACAACAAAAAAGCAAAACTGAAAGAGCGCCCCCCAGTTTTGATTAAAAATCTAGACTCAGGAAAAATAGAAGGACCATACAATCTTATAATGTGGGGGAAGGGGTTTGCATGTGTTTCCACAGGTGAAGGAATCAAGTGGGTTCCAGCAAAAAACGTGAAGCCATACCTCGCATCAAAGCCTGCTGATGCCACCACACCAGCCAGTGACTCTGCAAGTGGAAGCCAGGAAGCAAGCACCCAGACCTGAACTGCGCAGAATCACCAGAAGAAAGTGATCTGCCAAAAACAGCTCAAGAAAAGAATGGAGTTTTCTCATTTGCGCGCGTGCATGTTGCTTTTATTCTTTTGTTTTAGTTTTTGTAGTGAAGCTTTACCTGTGAATCAACCAAAGACAAATGTCTGGGTTGCTTTAGCCAAATCCGCAGGCTCCGATACCATCTGTCTATCTGACACAAGCCCTGACAAACCTTTTTCAACCTGTTTAGTTGGAGTACCTCTTCCAGAAGGTTTTGATAATATTACTCTTGATAAGTATTGGCCATATGACGATCATCATGTATCTCCAACTCCCAGCCATAGACACCAAACTTATATTGATAATTCTAAAATTGATAAATCTGACCTTCAAGAGCTAGAAATCCTAGGTTCGTTAACTATGGATACCTGCTATTTCTTTCACTTTCAAGGAGAAAACGGTCCCCATTTAAATGTTACCCCATATCACCCAGCTTATAGCAATGTAACTTCTTGGTGTAGTCAAGTTAAGCTTCTTATATATGACGAACCTCATGCAGATCGTTTTAGCAAACTTCCTATTCGATTCCCCAGAGGAATTTGGCTCATCTGTGGAGACAGGGCCTGGCAAGGTATACCTTCAAAAATAGATGGTGGCCCTTGTGCTCTGGGACAACTTACAATTATTGCTCCCAGTGTCAAAGAGGTAATCAAAAAGAAAAGCAGAAAGATCAGATCTTCCTGGGGACATCAGTACGATAGTGACTGTGATAGTGACTTCCACCCTTGGAACTCTGGAAAATCAATTGTTGCAAGCATTTTTCTACCTCAGTTAAGCTCCTCAATTGCTTTAAAACAGTTAAACAAGTTGGGATGTTGGCTCAGCAAGGAGGTAAATGCCACCTCTACTATGATCAGTGATCTGTTAACCGATGAAGAGGCAGTCAGACATGCCACTTTACAAAATAGAGCTGCCGTTGATTATCTTTTATTAGCACATGGGCACGGCTGTGAAGATTTTGAAGGATTATGCTGTATGAACTTATCCGATCATTCTGTTTCCATTCACAAACAGCTACAAAACCTAAAGGATCTAGCTAACCAAATTAGAACAGATGACCCGTCTTGGCTGGACAGTTTGTTTGATGATTGGAGCTTTGCACCTTGGCTAAGGGAACTCTGTAAAATAGGCTTGATTATTCTAGTAGTAATAATTATAGTTTTAGTAGCAGTACCTTGTATGCTTCAGTGTGTGCAAAAAATAACGAGTAGGACTGTATCTAATATCTTAGTTGTTCATCAGAACGGGGGAGATGTTGGGGAAGATGAAACAGGAAAGCCTTATAAATATGATTGCCTAACAAAAGATTCTGGGAATATGAAAACTGTGAGCGACATCGAAATGAAGGCCATCTTTGAGATATAGAGTCTTAGTTACTGAACAACTGGAAAACAATGGTATAGCCGGCTGAAGGTAATCCCCTCTTGATTGAACAATACCCTCTGCTTGCAGACAGGTCCAAGGGTCAGAGCAGACCCTACTAGCTCAGCAGAAGGGGTCCAAAGAGTAGTTTTTAGAAGTTAAAATGTAACACTCTATGGTAATGTAAGAACTCTTATAGGCTGTATGTAAATGCTATAGGATTTGTACCTTGTATTAGATTGGCTACTGAGAATTAGAATATTCACTACAGAAGATGATTTATTGTATTGTAACAAGCTCCTCGCTCTCTTAACTCCTCTCCTCTTAGTAATGCTCTTCTCCTCTTAGTAACGCTCTTAGTAACTCTCTTAGTAGCTCTCTTAGTAATGCTCTTCTCCTCTTAGTAGCTCTCTTAGTAACTCTCTTGCTCTTCTTCTTCCTCTTAATTCAGCTCTCCTCTTAGTTTGTCTCTCTTGCTCTTTACACTCTTAGCTCTCAGCCTCTTGCTCTAGCTCTCTCGCTCACTCTCTCTCCCTCTCTTACACCTTGGGCCTGCTTGGAGCTGCAGCTGGCAGCTCTAAGCAGTGCCCCTGTACCCACGCCCTCTGCAATAAACTGCATGCTCCAAAGACCTGCTTATAGAGATCTCTCGTCGCCGTCCATCTCCAGCCGGGCCCGACCGAACCCACACCCTCATCACCATCATCGCCATCAATTTCGACATTTGTGATGCTGGGGAACTACAAGGAAGCCTGGCTCCTCTGTGACACCACCACAGAAGCTCAGGGGAGCCCTGGAGACCGTGCTGATGCTATTGAACCTGATGCAACCCTGCCTCCTCTGTGACACCACAGAAGCTCTTGGAGCCCTGGAGACCGTGGTGATGCTATGGAACCTGATGCAACCCTGCCTCCTCTGTGACACCACAGAACCTCTGGGAGCCCTGGAGACCGTGCTGATGCTATGGAACCTGATGCAACCCTGCCTCCACTGTGACACCACAGAAGCTCAGGGAGCCCTGGAGACTGTGGTGATGCTATGGAACCTGATGCAACCCTGCCTCCACTGTGACACCACAGAACCTCTGGGAGCCCTGGAGACCGTGCTGATGCTATGGAACCTGATGCAACCCTGCCTCCACTGTGACACCACAGAAGCTCGGGGAGCTCTGCAGACCGTGGGGATGCTGGCGAAGCTGACGGAACCCTGGGCACCACAGTGACGCTATGGAACCTGGTGGAACCGAGGGGCCACAGTGACACTGTGGGGCCTTTTGGAAGCAACAGGACCCTGGTGGGAAGCCACGGGATGATTAATCCTGCACGAACCTGCTCCAGGTGGGCTCCTCTCTCCCGGCTTCCACAGGTGCTGCTAGGATCCCACTCCGGCACTGGCTTGGCACGGGCTCACGGCTTCCTTTGGCAATGGCTCTGCTCCAGGATGGCATGCTGCAGAGAATGCAGGTAGATTTTGTGCTCACTCCTGGCATGCAGCTGGACAATAAAGCCTGATCCAGCCCCCCCTCAGCATATGTCCGGCTCTGGCATTGGGGCGGGGCAACTTTGGGAGCAGCCCCAGCCCTGCTCCTGCTCCCGGCTGGGCACCCAGCTGCTGGGACACAGGTGTGTCCTGATGCCACCGTCTACTCCTTTGAGAAGGGGAGGACAGAGTGCATCAGGGAGTTTGGTGTGGCTTACATGCGGCAAGGAGAAGGTGCAGCCCCAAACTGGCTTTCACTTCTAGAACCTTTTGCTATTGCGGGAGCAGCTGCTGGAGCTTTTCAACCGAGCTGCAAGAGTGAAAAGTGTGATGGCATGTCTATCTGAGAAGGAAGGTTCGGTGCCGCAGCCTGTTGTGCACAATTTATATGCTGATAAGAGAAGGGGGTGCTTTTGGAACGTTTTCCTTCCTGACACTTCTGTCTCTGTGAGCTTTAGCTGCTTGGACTCAGGGATACCGAAGGTGTGTGAAAGTGACTGGGATGCGAGAATCATGTTGCACAGGGAACAGGGAAGGTCAGCAAATGTTTCCTGTCCTGGCACATCTCTCAGTCTGAACTGCAGCTGCAGATGCTTCACTTCCGCCAAGGACTCTGCCACCTTGAGAGAAGGATGCGCTCTATGGAGTTGAGAAAGAAAGTGCGTCTCACTAGCTTCTTTCCTCTACTTCATAGACAGCAAAGGGGCTATGAAAGGCAGCACTGGCTTTTTGTTCTAGGACTTCTTCTTTACAAGCAGCTGCTGGATGTTTGGAAGGGGGTTTGGGATATGCAAAAATGAGAGGCTAAGATGGTAAGAGGGTAAGATGGAAGTCATCTGGCAAAAGCAGAGCTCACAAAAGGGCCAGCTGAGAAAGCTCTTGCTGCCTACAACTTCAACTGCACCCCTCAAAGCAGCAGCACACACGCTGCTCTCGGCACTTTCCTTCTCAGCTCTACGCACCATCCTAAGCCTTGCCTCTCCCACACTCAGGATCCAAAGACAACGGCACCAGGGACTGCTCACACACTAAAGGCACCAGGACAAAAGGCTCACCAGCTTGGCCTTTGCATTCCCGCTGACAGCTCCACAGCTTGAACCCAGAGAACTGCCTGCTGCCAACAGCCTTTCCAATCACTCTGAGCACCTCATGACAAGGAGTGTGGGGAATGAATCTCCAGCAGCCTCCTGCCCCAGGCTGTCCCCCGGGAGCAGCCCTGCTCCAGGCCGTGACTGCCACCTGCACAGCCAAAGGACCCAGAGCCGGTGTTACACACCACGGCTGTGCCTGGCACAGAGACACCAGTGGCCACACAAGTGGCCATGGCACTGTCCACACACAGTCCCTGCTGCTGCTCCCCCAGCCGCTGGCACCAACTCCCAGCCACCCACTCCTAAAGCCACGGGGCCCACTGGGACACTGCGGGGGCTCGTGGAAGCCAGCGGCCATTGTGACACAGCGGGGCTGCACAGAGCCCACGGTGCTTTGTGACCCGTGGCTCCCAGGAGAGCCTTTGTTGTTGGGGAAGATGAAACAGGAAAGCCTTATAAATATGATTGCCTAACAAAAGATTCTGGGAATATGAAAACTGTGAGCGACATCGAAATGAAGGCCATCTTTGAGATATAGAGTCTTAGTTACTGAACAACTGGAAAACAATGGTATAGCCGGCTGAAGGTAATCCCCTCTTGATTGAACAATACCCTCTGCTTGCAGACAGGTCCAAGGGTCAGAGCAGACCCTACTAGCTCAGCAGAAGGGGTCCAAAGAGTAGTTTTTAGAAGTTAAAATGTAACACTCTATGGTAATGTAAGAACTCTTATAGGCTGTATGTAAATGCTATAGGATTTGTACCTTGTATTAGATTGGCTACTGAGAATTAGAATATTCACTACAGAAGATGATTTATTGTATTGTAACAAGCTCCTCGCTCTCTTAACTCCTCTCCTCTTAGTAATGCTCTTCTCCTCTTAGTAACGCTCTTAGTAACTCTCTTAGTAGCTCTCTTAGTAATGCTCTTCTCCTCTTAGTAGCTCTCTTAGTAACTCTCTTGCTCTTCTTCTTCCTCTTAATTCAGCTCTCCTCTTAGTTTGTCTCTCTTGCTCTTTACACTCTTAGCTCTCAGCCTCTTGCTCTAGCTCTCTCGCTCACTCTCTCTCCCTCTCTTACACCTTGGGCCTGCTTGGAGCTGCAGCTGGCAGCTCTAAGCAGTGCCCCTGTACCCACGCCCTCTGCAATAAACTGCATGCTCCAAAGACCTGCTTATAGAGATCTCTCGTCGCCGTCCATCTCCAGCCGGGCCCGACCGAACCCACACCCTCATCACCATCATCGCCATCAATTTCGACAAACTGGCGCCCAAACGTGAGTGAAGGCCTGATTCAGCTTCTTCCACCTGTGAGAGACTTCGCCATGGACGGTAACTAAAAGACCAGTTATAGCCACCTGGAACGTGTCGTGAGCACGGCATACCGTTGCTGCGCAGCGTAAAAGCCGGAGCTCTATAACTCTGCTGAGGCAGCCCTCGAGCACGGGGAGCCGTTACTTCGTAGCAATTACCTGGAGCTCTCGGAGGGAGGAAATTGCCTGGCAGTCCTCGAGCACAGACGGCCACTGCTGCGCAGCGGTTACCTGGAGCTCTTTGAGGAAGTTTGCCGTGGTACCCCTCGAGCACGGACACGCTGCTAAGCAGTGCAGACCGGAGCTCTTAGGAGGGATCCAGCCGCGCGCCCGAGCACAGGCGGGTATTGCTCAGCACCGCCCGCGCTGGAGCTCTGAGTGGAGACACCTGCGAGGTCCCGAGCACGGAAAGCCGTTGCCAAGCGACGCCTGAAACCGGAGCTCTGAGGAGGGACCCGACAGCAGCGTCCTGAGCGCCGTGTGGAGAGCCTGGCCAGCCCCCCACGACGGACTTCTGATTAAGGACCCTGCCCCCTGCGACATCTAGGTGAGTATCATACTGGTCAATAATGGGACAAACTCACTCTGCCCATGACAGACATCTCTATAAACAACTTAAGTACTTACTAAGCTCCGGTCCAAGTCAATTACCTAAACAGGAGCTAAAAAACCTCTTAGAATGGACTCTGATTAATTTCCCAAATGCTGACCGTTCAGCCGTCTTTACAAGAGACTTCTGGGACACAGTTCGGGTTAAACTCTTTAATAATATCTCCCGCCGGGATTGGGCTGCCGCGGAGCTGGTCCCGGCTTGCAGAGCGCTCGTGGAGCTGTTTGCTGTGAAGGCGCCGCCCGCAGCAGCCACCTCGCCGGGTCCCGCTCCTGCTGCGAGCCCGCCCCTTGCCGCCGCGAGCCTGCAACCGGGCACGGCCCCCGCCCCGCCGCCGGACCTCACGGCTCCGGTACCCGCGGTCCAGCTGTCTCGTGCCGCCCCGCCCCACCCCCCCGCGGTCCCTGCACCGGTCACCCCTGCCCCACCGGACTCCACCGCCCCCCCCACCGCCCCCGTCATCTCCACCCCCACGGTCCCGTTAGTCCCTGCTGTCCCGCCTCTCGCGGCTCCGGTAGCCGCGGTCCGACTGACTCGTGCCGCCCCGCCCCCCGCCCCCGCTGTCCTGGCAGCCGTCACCCCTGTCCCACCGGACCCTACGACCCCCTCCACCGCTCCCCCCATCCCCGCCCCCCCCATCCCGTTCCTCCCTGCTGCCCCGGCTCCCGCGGTCCCCGCCCTCGGCTCCAGCGTCTTCGCGGCCCCGTCCCTCGCTCCTCCCACCCCGTCCGCCAGCGCCTTCGCGGCCCCGCCCCCCGCCGATAGCCCCGCGGGGCCAGCGGCTGCTCCCCAGCCACCTACGGGTCCTACCGCTCCCCTAGCCGCGCCTGTTATGGCTGTAGCCACCATCATAGCCGGCCCCCCGCAAAGCCAGGCGGCGACCCTTCTTCCAGCCCCCCAGGTCCCCCTCGCCGCCACCGACACGGCGCCGGTGGTGGTCAACGTCCCGTCCGCGTCCGTGGGACACGGAGCGCCCCAGCCCCGCCAGCCACCTGGTGCCGGCGCTGCAGCGCCTACACAGATGGCTGCTGCCTCTCCCGTGCCTGCCGCTGCTCCAGCCCCGTCTCCTGGCACCGCCGCGCCGGCAGCCACACCAGCCCAGCCTGCAAACTCCCAGCGGCAGCACGCCGCGGTCCAGCCGCCGACTGGCCCACCGTTCGCCATGGCCCCACCGCAACATACTCCCGCCGCCTCCACGCCGGCCCTCCCGCCTCCCGCAGCCCCGGGATCGTCTCCTGCCGACGGGACAGCCCTGCCACCTCCCGCTCTCCCCGACACACAGACAGCGGCCATCACAGTCCGCCACGTTGACCTGATGGCGTAACCCACGCACGCTCACACTTCTCCAACCACAGCACTGCTCACGGAACTAGCTCCGCCACCGCCCCCCACGGCTTTCACCTCGCCTTCAATAGAGCCACCCGCACCCCCTCGCCCGCTGCCGCGGAGCCGGTTGCTCGCGGCCCCCCCGCCTCCTCGCCCGCCACCGCGGAGATCGGCAGTGCCATCGCCGCCCCCGCCGGGGCCCTCCGGCACCGCACAGCTGTATCCCTCGGCTACCGCCGCCCAGCAACATCCCTCCGCGCAGCTCAGCCTCGCCTCACAAGCCGCAAACAGGGGGGGAACGGAGGGCAGTGGTGCAGCTCCAGTGGCAGGGAAGACGGAGAGCCGCTCTGCCCGAGCTGATGCTTTAAATCTAACACCAGGAAACCCTGAAAAGCAGCCAGATTTGTTTGCAATGAGCCCCAGAGTCCCGCCAGCGAGCGGCTGGGATCTTGCAACCCATAAGGAGAAAACGAGTTCTGAGAGTTTGTTAGCGCTACTTTCTGAATCAAAAAATCCTCCAAAGTGCTCAGATTATTCTCAATTAACAGATTGGCATGAAATAAGACTCCAAAGCTGTAAAGATGAAAGTCTATTAGCTAAGCCTGTGATAGCTAGCCAACAGCCTGACAGTCCCAAAACGTGGGTTCCCATCCCCACTCACGAAATTAAAGAACTAAGAAGGGCTGTAAGAGATAGTGGTATTTGCTCACCGTATCTTAAACAACTGCTAAAAAGTACCCTAAAAAGAACACATCAAACCCTAAAACGCATTTTAGATCAACAGAGAGGGGGAGAAGTCCAGGATACACCTCAAAGGAGGTTGAACAAGGCTTTGTATGTTTACAATTTTTTGAATAGCTCTGCAGAAGAGCCTGATCCCCCCATTTATAGACATTTTTTGAACAACAAAAAAGCAAAACTGAAAGAGCGCCCCCCAGTTTTGATTAAAAATCTAGACTCAGGAAAAATAGAAGGACCATACAATCTTATAATGTGGGGGAAGGGGTTTGCATGTGTTTCCACAGGTGAAGGAATCAAGTGGGTTCCAGCAAAAAACGTGAAGCCATACCTCGCATCAAAGCCTGCTGATGCCACCACACCAGCCAGTGACTCTGCAAGTGGAAGCCAGGAAGCAAGCACCCAGACCTGAACTGCGCAGAATCACCAGAAGAAAGTGATCTGCCAAAAACAGCTCAAGAAAAGAATGGAGTTTTCTCATTTGCGCGCGTGCATGTTGCTTTTATTCTTTTGTTTTAGTTTTTGTAGTGAAGCTTTACCTGTGAATCAACCAAAGACAAATGTCTGGGTTGCTTTAGCCAAATCCGCAGGCTCCGATACCATCTGTCTATCTGACACAAGCCCTGACAAACCTTTTTCAACCTGTTTAGTTGGAGTACCTCTTCCAGAAGGTTTTGATAATATTACTCTTGATAAGTATTGGCCATATGACGATCATCATGTATCTCCAACTCCCAGCCATAGACACCAAACTTATATTGATAATTCTAAAATTGATAAATCTGACCTTCAAGAGCTAGAAATCCTAGGTTCGTTAACTATGGATACCTGCTATTTCTTTCACTTTCAAGGAGAAAACGGTCCCCATTTAAATGTTACCCCATATCACCCAGCTTATAGCAATGTAACTTCTTGGTGTAGTCAAGTTAAGCTTCTTATATATGACGAACCTCATGCAGATCGTTTTAGCAAACTTCCTATTCGATTCCCCAGAGGAATTTGGCTCATCTGTGGAGACAGGGCCTGGCAAGGTATACCTTCAAAAATAGATGGTGGCCCTTGTGCTCTGGGACAACTTACAATTATTGCTCCCAGTGTCAAAGAGGTAATCAAAAAGAAAAGCAGAAAGATCAGATCTTCCTGGGGACATCAGTACGATAGTGACTGTGATAGTGACTTCCACCCTTGGAACTCTGGAAAATCAATTGTTGCAAGCATTTTTCTACCTCAGTTAAGCTCCTCAATTGCTTTAAAACAGTTAAACAAGTTGGGATGTTGGCTCAGCAAGGAGGTAAATGCCACCTCTACTATGATCAGTGATCTGTTAACCGATGAAGAGGCAGTCAGACATGCCACTTTACAAAATAGAGCTGCCGTTGATTATCTTTTATTAGCACATGGGCACGGCTGTGAAGATTTTGAAGGATTATGCTGTATGAACTTATCCGATCATTCTGTTTCCATTCACAAACAGCTACAAAACCTAAAGGATCTAGCTAACCAAATTAGAACAGATGACCCGTCTTGGCTGGACAGTTTGTTTGATGATTGGAGCTTTGCACCTTGGCTAAGGGAACTCTGTAAAATAGGCTTGATTATTCTAGTAGTAATAATTATAGTTTTAGTAGCAGTACCTTGTATGCTTCAGTGTGTGCAAAAAATAACGAGTAGGACTGTATCTAATATCTTAGTTGTTCATCAGAACGGGGGAGATGTTGGGGAAGATGAAACAGGAAAGCCTTATAAATATGATTGCCTAACAAAAGATTCTGGGAATATGAAAACTGTGAGCGACATCGAAATGAAGGCCATCTTTGAGATATAGAGTCTTAGTTACTGAACAACTGGAAAACAATGGTATAGCCGGCTGAAGGTAATCCCCTCTTGATTGAACAATACCCTCTGCTTGCAGACAGGTCCAAGGGTCAGAGCAGACCCTACTAGCTCAGCAGAAGGGGTCCAAAGAGTAGTTTTTAGAAGTTAAAATGTAACACTCTATGGTAATGTAAGAACTCTTATAGGCTGTATGTAAATGCTATAGGATTTGTACCTTGTATTAGATTGGCTACTGAGAATTAGAATATTCACTACAGAAGATGATTTATTGTATTGTAACAAGCTCCTCGCTCTCTTAACTCCTCTCCTCTTAGTAATGCTCTTCTCCTCTTAGTAACGCTCTTAGTAACTCTCTTAGTAGCTCTCTTAGTAATGCTCTTCTCCTCTTAGTAGCTCTCTTAGTAACTCTCTTGCTCTTCTTCTTCCTCTTAATTCAGCTCTCCTCTTAGTTTGTCTCTCTTGCTCTTTACACTCTTAGCTCTCAGCCTCTTGCTCTAGCTCTCTCGCTCACTCTCTCTCCCTCTCTTACACCTTGGGCCTGCTTGGAGCTGCAGCTGGCAGCTCTAAGCAGTGCCCCTGTACCCACGCCCTCTGCAATAAACTGCATGCTCCAAAGACCTGCTTATAGAGATCTCTCGTCGCCGTCCATCTCCAGCCGGGCCCGACCGAACCCACACCCTCATCACCATCATCGCCATCAATTTCGACATTTGTGATGCTGGGGGACTACAAGGAAGCCTGGCTCCTCTGTGACACCACCACAGAAGCTCAGGGGAGCCCTGGAGACCGTGCTGATGCTATTGAACCTGATGCAACCCTGCCTCCTCTGTGACACCACAGAAGCTCTTGGAGCCCTGGAGACCGTGGTGATGCTATGGAACCTGATGCAACCCTGCCTCCTCTGTGACACCACAGAACCTCTGGGAGCCCTGGAGACCGTGCTGATGCTATGGAACCTGATGCAACCCTGCCTCCACTGTGACACCACAGAAGCTCAGGGAGCCCTGGAGACTGTGGTGATGCTATGGAACCTGATGCAACCCTGCCTCCACTGTGACACCACAGAACCTCTGGGAGCCCTGGAGACCGTGCTGATGCTATGGAACCTGATGCAACCCTGCCTCCACTGTGACACCACAGAAGCTCGGGGAGCTCTGCAGACCGTGGGGATGCTGGCGAAGCTGACGGAACCCTGGGCACCACAGTGACGCTATGGAACCTGGTGGAACCGAGGGGCCACAGTGACACTGTGGGGCCTTTTGGAAGCAACAGGACCCTGGTGGGAAGCCACGGGATGATTAATCCTGCACGAACCTGCTCCAGGTGGGCTCCTCTCTCCCGGCTTCCACAGGTGCTGCTAGGATCCCACTCCGGCACTGGCTTGGCACGGGCTCACGGCTTCCTTTGGCAATGGCTCTGCTCCAGGATGGCATGCTGCAGAGAATGCAGGTAGATTTTGTGCTCACTCCTGGCATGCAGCTGGACAATAAAGCCTGATCCAGCCCCCCCTCAGCATATGTCCGGCTCTGGCATTGGGGCGGGGCAACTTTGGGAGCAGCCCCAGCCCTGCTCCCGGCTGGGCACCCAGCTGCTGGGACACAGGTGTGTCCTGATGCCACCGTCTACTCCTTTGAGAAGGGGAGGACAGAGTGCATCAGGGAGTTTGGTGTGGCTTACATGCGGCAAGGAGAAGGTGCAGCCCCAAACTGGCTTTCACTTCTAGAACCTTTTGCTATTGCGGGAGCAGCTGCTGGAGCTTTTCAACCGAGCTGCAAGAGTGAAAAGTGTGATGGCATGTCTATCTGAGAAGGAAGGTTCGGTGCCGCAGCCTGTTGTGCACAATTTATATGCTGATAAGAGAAGGGGGTGCTTTTGGAACGTTTTCCTTCCTGACACTTCTGTCTCTGTGAGCTTTAGCTGCTTGGACTCAGGGATACCGAAGGTGTGTGAAAGTGACTGGGATGCGAGAATCATGTTGCACAGGGAACAGGGAAGGTCAGCAAATGTTTCCTGTCCTGGCACATCTCTCAGTCTGAACTGCAGCTGCAGATGCTTCACTTCCGCCAAGGACTCTGCCACCTTGAGAGAAGGATGCGCTCTATGGAGTTGAGAAAGAAAGTGCGTCTCACTAGCTTCTTTCCTCTACTTCATAGACAGCAAAGGGGCTATGAAAGGCAGCACTGGCTTTTTGTTCTAGGACTTCTTCTTTACAAGCAGCTGCTGGATGTTTGGAAGGGGGTTTGGGATATGCAAAAATGAGAGGCTAAGATGGTAAGAGGGTAAGATGGAAGTCATCTGGCAAAAGCAGAGCTCACAAAAGGGCCAGCTGAGAAAGCTCTTGCTGCCTACAACTTCAACTGCACCCCTCAAAGCAGCAGCACACACGCTGCTCTCGGCACTTTCCTTCTCAGCTCTACGCACCATCCTAAGCCTTGCCTCTCCCACACTCAGGATCCAAAGACAACGGCACCAGGGACTGCTCACACACTAAAGGCACCAGGACAAAAGGCTCACCAGCTTGGCCTTTGCATTCCCGCTGACAGCTCCACAGCTTGAACCCAGAGAACTGCCTGCTGCCAACAGCCTTTCCAATCACTCTGAGCACCTCATGACAAGGAGTGTGGGGAATGAATCTCCAGCAGCCTCCTGCCCCAGGCTGTCCCCCGGGAGCAGCCCTGCTCCAGGCCGTGACTGCCACCTGCACAGCCAAAGGACCCAGAGCCGGTGTTACACACCACGGCTGTGCCTGGCACAGAGACACCAGTGGCCACACAAGTGGCCATGGCACTGTCCACACACAGTCCCTGCTGCTGCTCCCCCAGCCGCTGGCACCAACTCCCAGCCACCCACTCCTAAAGCCACGGGGCCCACTGGGACACTGCGGGGGCTCGTGGAAGCCAGCGGCCATTGTGACACAGCGGGGCTGCACAGAGCCCACGGTGCTTTGTGACCCGTGGCTCCCAGGAGAGCCTTTGTTGTTGGGGAAGATGAAACAGGAAAGCCTTATAAATATGATTGCCTAACAAAAGATTCTGGGAATATGAAAACTGTGAGCGACATCGAAATGAAGGCCATCTTTGAGATATAGAGTCTTAGTTACTGAACAACTGGAAAACAATGGTATAGCCGGCTGAAGGTAATCCCCTCTTGATTGAACAATACCCTCTGCTTGCAGACAGGTCCAAGGGTCAGAGCAGACCCTACTAGCTCAGCAGAAGGGGTCCAAAGAGTAGTTTTTAGAAGTTAAAATGTAACACTCTATGGTAATGTAAGAACTCTTATAGGCTGTATGTAAATGCTATAGGATTTGTACCTTGTATTAGATTGGCTACTGAGAATTAGAATATTCACTACAGAAGATGATTTATTGTATTGTAACAAGCTCCTCGCTCTCTTAACTCCTCTCCTCTTAGTAATGCTCTTCTCCTCTTAGTAACGCTCTTAGTAACTCTCTTAGTAGCTCTCTTAGTAATGCTCTTCTCCTCTTAGTAGCTCTCTTAGTAACTCTCTTGCTCTTCTTCTTCCTCTTAATTCAGCTCTCCTCTTAGTTTGTCTCTCTTGCTCTTTACACTCTTAGCTCTCAGCCTCTTGCTCTAGCTCTCTCGCTCACTCTCTCTCCCTCTCTTACACCTTGGGCCTGCTTGGAGCTGCAGCTGGCAGCTCTAAGCAGTGCCCCTGTACCCACGCCCTCTGCAATAAACTGCATGCTCCAAAGACCTGCTTATAGAGATCTCTCGTCGCCGTCCATCTCCAGCCGGGCCCGACCGAACCCACACCCTCATCACCATCATCGCCATCAATTTCGACAAACTGGCGCCCAAACGTGAGTGAAGGCCGATTCAGCTTCTTCCACCTGTGAGAGACTTCGCCATGGACGGTAACTAAAAGACCAGTTATAGCCACCTGGAACGTGTCGTGAGCACGGCATACCGTTGCTGCGCAGCGTAAAAGCCGGAGCTCTATAACTCTGCTGAGGCAGCCCTCGAGCACGGGGAGCCGTTACTTCGTAGCAATTACCTGGAGCTCTCGGAGGGAGGAAATTGCCTGGCAGTCCTCGAGCACAGACGGCCACTGCTGCGCAGCGGTTACCTGGAGCTCTTTGAGGAAGTTTGCCGTGGTACCCCTCGAGCACGGACACGCTGCTAAGCAGTGCAGACCGGAGCTCTTAGGAGGGATCCAGCCGCGCGCCCGAGCACAGGCGGGTATTGCTCAGCACCGCCCGCGCTGGAGCTCTGAGTGGAGACACCTGCGAGGTCCCGAGCACGGAAAGCCGTTGCCAAGCGACGCCTGAAACCGGAGCTCTGAGGAGGGACCCGACAGCAGCGTCCTGAGCGCCGTGTGGAGAGCCTGGCCAGCCCCCCACGACGGACTTCTGATTAAGGACCCTGCCCCCTGCGACATCTAGGTGAGTATCATACTGGTCAATAATGGGACAAACTCACTCTGCCCATGACAGACATCTCTATAAACAACTTAAGTACTTACTAAGCTCCGGTCCAAGTCAATTACCTAAACAGGAGCTAAAAAACCTCTTAGAATGGACTCTGATTAATTTCCCAAATGCTGACCGTTCAGCCGTCTTTACAAGAGACTTCTGGGACACAGTTCGGGTTAAACTCTTTAATAATATCTCCCGCCGGGATTGGGCTGCCGCGGAGCTGGTCCCGGCTTGCAGAGCGCTCGTGGAGCTGTTTGCTGTGAAGGCGCCGCCCGCAGCAGCCACCTCGCCGGGTCCCGCTCCTGCTGCGAGCCCGCCCCTTGCCGCCGCGAGCCTGCAACCGGGCACGGCCCCCGCCCCGCCGCCGGACCTCACGGCTCCGGTACCCGCGGTCCAGCTGTCTCGTGCCGCCCCGCCCCACCCCCCCGCGGTCCCTGCACCGGTCACCCCTGCCCCACCGGACTCCACCGCCCCCCCCCACCGCCCCCGTCATCTCCACCCCCACGGTCCCGTTAGTCCCTGCTGTCCCGCCTCTCGCGGCTCCGGTAGCCGCGGTCCGACTGACTCGTGCCGCCCCGCCCCCCGCCCCCGCTGTCCTGGCAGCCGTCACCCCTGTCCCACCGGACCCTACGACCCCCTCCACCGCTCCCCCCATCCCCGCCCCCCCCATCCCGTTCCTCCCTGCTGCCCCGGCTCCCGCGGTCCCCGCCCTCGGCTCCAGCGTCTTCGCGGCCCCGTCCCTCGCTCCTCCCACCCCGTCCGCCAGCGCCTTCGCGGCCCCGCCCCCCGCCGATAGCCCCGCGGGGCCAGCGGCTGCTCCCCAGCCACCTACGGGTCCTACCGCTCCCCTAGCCGCGCCTGTTATGGCTGTAGCCACCATCATAGCCGGCCCCCCGCAAAGCCAGGCGGCGACCCTTCTTCCAGCCCCCCAGGTCCCCCTCGCCGCCACCGACACGGCGCCGGTGGTGGTCAACGTCCCGTCCGCGTCCGTGGGACACGGAGCGCCCCAGCCCCGCCAGCCACCTGGTGCCGGCGCTGCAGCGCCTACACAGATGGCTGCTGCCTCTCCCGTGCCTGCCGCTGCTCCAGCCCCGTCTCCTGGCACCGCCGCGCCGGCAGCCACACCAGCCCAGCCTGCAAACTCCCAGCGGCAGCACGCCGCGGTCCAGCCGCCGACTGGCCCACCGTTCGCCATGGCCCCACCGCAACATACTCCCGCCGCCTCCACGCCGGCCCTCCCGCCTCCCGCAGCCCCGGGATCGTCTCCTGCCGACGGGACAGCCCTGCCACCTCCCGCTCTCCCCGACACACAGACAGCGGCCATCACAGTCCGCCACGTTGACCTGATGGCGTAACCCACGCACGCTCACACTTCTCCAACCACAGCACTGCTCACGGAACTAGCTCCGCCACCGCCCCCCACGGCTTTCACCTCGCCTTCAATAGAGCCACCCGCACCCCCTCGCCCGCTGCCGCGGAGCCGGTTGCTCGCGGCCCCCCCGCCTCCTCGCCCGCCACCGCGGAGATCGGCAGTGCCATCGCCGCCCCCGCCGGGGCCCTCCGGCACCGCACAGCTGTATCCCTCGGCTACCGCCGCCCAGCAACATCCCTCCGCGCAGCTCAGCCTCGCCTCACAAGCCGCAAACAGGGGGGGAACGGAGGGCAGTGGTGCAGCTCCAGTGGCAGGGAAGACGGAGAGCCGCTCTGCCCGAGCTGATGCTTTAAATCTAACACCAGGAAACCCTGAAAAGCAGCCAGATTTGTTTGCAATGAGCCCCAGAGTCCCGCCAGCGAGCGGCTGGGATCTTGCAACCCATAAGGAGAAAACGAGTTCTGAGAGTTTGTTAGCGCTACTTTCTGAATCAAAAAATCCTCCAAAGTGCTCAGATTATTCTCAATTAACAGATTGGCATGAAATAAGACTCCAAAGCTGTAAAGATGAAAGTCTATTAGCTAAGCCTGTGATAGCTAGCCAACAGCCTGACAGTCCCAAAACGTGGGTTCCCATCCCCACTCACGAAATTAAAGAACTAAGAAGGGCTGTAAGAGATAGTGGTATTTGCTCACCGTATCTTAAACAACTGCTAAAAAGTACCCTAAAAAGAACACATCAAACCCTAAAACGCATTTTAGATCAACAGAGAGGGGGAGAAGTCCAGGATACACCTCAAAGGAGGTTGAACAAGGCTTTGTATGTTTACAATTTTTTGAATAGCTCTGCAGAAGAGCCTGATCCCCCCATTTATAGACATTTTTTGAACAACAAAAAAGCAAAACTGAAAGAGCGCCCCCCAGTTTTGATTAAAAATCTAGACTCAGGAAAAATAGAAGGACCATACAATCTTATAATGTGGGGGAAGGGGTTTGCATGTGTTTCCACAGGTGAAGGAATCAAGTGGGTTCCAGCAAAAAACGTGAAGCCATACCTCGCATCAAAGCCTGCTGATGCCACCACACCAGCCAGTGACTCTGCAAGTGGAAGCCAGGAAGCAAGCACCCAGACCTGAACTGCGCAGAATCACCAGAAGAAAGTGATCTGCCAAAAACAGCTCAAGAAAAGAATGGAGTTTTCTCATTTGCGCGCGTGCATGTTGCTTTTATTCTTTTGTTTTAGTTTTTGTAGTGAAGCTTTACCTGTGAATCAACCAAAGACAAATGTCTGGGTTGCTTTAGCCAAATCCGCAGGCTCCGATACCATCTGTCTATCTGACACAAGCCCTGACAAACCTTTTTCAACCTGTTTAGTTGGAGTACCTCTTCCAGAAGGTTTTGATAATATTACTCTTGATAAGTATTGGCCATATGACGATCATCATGTATCTCCAACTCCCAGCCATAGACACCAAACTTATATTGATAATTCTAAAATTGATAAATCTGACCTTCAAGAGCTAGAAATCCTAGGTTCGTTAACTATGGATACCTGCTATTTCTTTCACTTTCAAGGAGAAAACGGTCCCCATTTAAATGTTACCCCATATCACCCAGCTTATAGCAATGTAACTTCTTGGTGTAGTCAAGTTAAGCTTCTTATATATGACGAACCTCATGCAGATCGTTTTAGCAAACTTCCTATTCGATTCCCCAGAGGAATTTGGCTCATCTGTGGAGACAGGGCCTGGCAAGGTATACCTTCAAAAATAGATGGTGGCCCTTGTGCTCTGGGACAACTTACAATTATTGCTCCCAGTGTCAAAGAGGTAATCAAAAAGAAAAGCAGAAAGATCAGATCTTCCTGGGGACATCAGTACGATAGTGACTGTGATAGTGACTTCCACCCTTGGAACTCTGGAAAATCAATTGTTGCAAGCATTTTTCTACCTCAGTTAAGCTCCTCAATTGCTTTAAAACAGTTAAACAAGTTGGGATGTTGGCTCAGCAAGGAGGTAAATGCCACCTCTACTATGATCAGTGATCTGTTAACCGATGAAGAGGCAGTCAGACATGCCACTTTACAAAATAGAGCTGCCGTTGATTATCTTTTATTAGCACATGGGCACGGCTGTGAAGATTTTGAAGGATTATGCTGTATGAACTTATCCGATCATTCTGTTTCCATTCACAAACAGCTACAAAACCTAAAGGATCTAGCTAACCAAATTAGAACAGATGACCCGTCTTGGCTGGACAGTTTGTTTGATGATTGGAGCTTTGCACCTTGGCTAAGGGAACTCTGTAAAATAGGCTTGATTATTCTAGTAGTAATAATTATAGTTTTAGTAGCAGTACCTTGTATGCTTCAGTGTGTGCAAAAAATAACGAGTAGGACTGTATCTAATATCTTAGTTGTTCATCAGAACGGGGGAGATGTTGGGGAAGATGAAACAGGAAAGCCTTATAAATATGATTGCCTAACAAAAGATTCTGGGAATATGAAAACTGTGAGCGACATCGAAATGAAGGCCATCTTTGAGATATAGAGTCTTAGTTACTGAACAACTGGAAAACAATGGTATAGCCGGCTGAAGGTAATCCCCTCTTGATTGAACAATACCCTCTGCTTGCAGACAGGTCCAAGGGTCAGAGCAGACCCTACTAGCTCAGCAGAAGGGGTCCAAAGAGTAGTTTTTAGAAGTTAAAATGTAACACTCTATGGTAATGTAAGAACTCTTATAGGCTGTATGTAAATGCTATAGGATTTGTACCTTGTATTAGATTGGCTACTGAGAATTAGAATATTCACTACAGAAGATGATTTATTGTATTGTAACAAGCTCCTCGCTCTCTTAACTCCTCTCCTCTTAGTAATGCTCTTCTCCTCTTAGTAACGCTCTTAGTAACTCTCTTAGTAGCTCTCTTAGTAATGCTCTTCTCCTCTTAGTAGCTCTCTTAGTAACTCTCTTGCTCTTCTTCTTCCTCTTAATTCAGCTCTCCTCTTAGTTTGTCTCTCTTGCTCTTTACACTCTTAGCTCTCAGCCTCTTGCTCTAGCTCTCTCGCTCACTCTCTCTCCCTCTCTTACACCTTGGGCCTGCTTGGAGCTGCAGCTGGCAGCTCTAAGCAGTGCCCCTGTACCCACGCCCTCTGCAATAAACTGCATGCTCCAAAGACCTGCTTATAGAGATCTCTCGTCGCCGTCCATCTCCAGCCGGGCCCGACCGAACCCACACCCTCATCACCATCATCGCCATCAATTTCGACATTTGTGATGCTGGGGGACTACAAGGAAGCCTGGCTCCTCTGTGACACCACCACAGAAGCTCAGGGGAGCCCTGGAGACCGTGCTGATGCTATTGAACCTGATGCAACCCTGCCTCCTCTGTGACACCACAGAAGCTCTTGGAGCCCTGGAGACCGTGGTGATGCTATGGAACCTGATGCAACCCTGCCTCCTCTGTGACACCACAGAACCTCTGGGAGCCCTGGAGACCGTGCTGATGCTATGGAACCTGATGCAACCCTGCCTCCACTGTGACACCACAGAAGCTCAGGGAGCCCTGGAGACTGTGGTGATGCTATGGAACCTGATGCAACCCTGCCTCCACTGTGACACCACAGAACCTCTGGGAGCCCTGGAGACCGTGCTGATGCTATGGAACCTGATGCAACCCTGCCTCCACTGTGACACCACAGAAGCTCGGGGAGCTCTGCAGACCGTGGGGATGCTGGCGAAGCTGACGGAACCCTGGGCACCACAGTGACGCTATGGAACCTGGTGGAACCGAGGGGCCACAGTGACACTGTGGGGCCTTTTGGAAGCAACAGGACCCTGGTGGGAAGCCACGGGATGATTAATCCTGCACGAACCTGCTCCAGGTGGGCTCCTCTCTCCCGGCTTCCACAGGTGCTGCTAGGATCCCACTCCGGCACTGGCTTGGCACGGGCTCACGGCTTCCTTTGGCAATGGCTCTGCTCCAGGATGGCATGCTGCAGAGAATGCAGGTAGATTTTGTGCTCACTCCTGGCATGCAGCTGGACAATAAAGCCTGATCCAGCCCCCCCTCAGCATATGTCCGGCTCTGGCATTGGGGCGGGGCAACTTTGGGAGCAGCCCCAGCCCTGCTCCTGCTCCCGGCTGGGCACCCAGCTGCTGGGACACAGGTGTGTCCTGATGCCACCGTCTACTCCTTTGAGAAGGGGAGGACAGAGTGCATCAGGGAGTTTGGTGTGGCTTACATGCGGCAAGGAGAAGGTGCAGCCCCAAACTGGCTTTCACTTCTAGAACCTTTTGCTATTGCGGGAGCAGCTGCTGGAGCTTTTCAACCGAGCTGCAAGAGTGAAAAGTGTGATGGCATGTCTATCTGAGAAGGAAGGTTCGGTGCCGCAGCCTGTTGTGCACAATTTATATGCTGATAAGAGAAGGGGGTGCTTTTGGAACGTTTTCCTTCCTGACACTTCTGTCTCTGTGAGCTTTAGCTGCTTGGACTCAGGGATACCGAAGGTGTGTGAAAGTGACTGGGATGCGAGAATCATGTTGCACAGGGAACAGGGAAGGTCAGCAAATGTTTCCTGTCCTGGCACATCTCTCAGTCTGAACTGCAGCTGCAGATGCTTCACTTCCGCCAAGGACTCTGCCACCTTGAGAGAAGGATGCGCTCTATGGAGTTGAGAAAGAAAGTGCGTCTCACTAGCTTCTTTCCTCTACTTCATAGACAGCAAAGGGGCTATGAAAGGCAGCACTGGCTTTTTGTTCTAGGACTTCTTCTTTACAAGCAGCTGCTGGATGTTTGGAAGGGGGTTTGGGATATGCAAAAATGAGAGGCTAAGATGGTAAGAGGGTAAGATGGAAGTCATCTGGCAAAAGCAGAGCTCACAAAAGGGCCAGCTGAGAAAGCTCTTGCTGCCTACAACTTCAACTGCACCCCTCAAAGCAGCAGCACACACGCTGCTCTCGGCACTTTCCTTCTCAGCTCTACGCACCATCCTAAGCCTTGCCTCTCCCACACTCAGGATCCAAAGACAACGGCACCAGGGACTGCTCACACACTAAAGGCACCAGGACAAAAGGCTCACCAGCTTGGCCTTTGCATTCCCGCTGACAGCTCCACAGCTTGAACCCAGAGAACTGCCTGCTGCCAACAGCCTTTCCAATCACTCTGAGCACCTCATGACAAGGAGTGTGGGGAATGAATCTCCAGCAGCCTCCTGCCCCAGGCTGTCCCCCGGGAGCAGCCCTGCTCCAGGCCGTGACTGCCACCTGCACAGCCAAAGGACCCAGAGCCGGTGTTACACACCACGGCTGTGCCTGGCACAGAGACACCAGTGGCCACACAAGTGGCCATGGCACTGTCCACACACAGTCCCTGCTGCTGCTCCCCCAGCCGCTGGCACCAACTCCCAGCCACCCACTCCTAAAGCCACGGGGCCCACTGGGACACTGCGGGGGCTCGTGGAAGCCAGCGGCCATTGTGACACAGCGGGGCTGCACAGAGCCCACGGTGCTTTGTGACCCGTGGCTCCCAGGAGAGCCTTTGTGATGCTGGGGAACTACAAGGAAGCCTGGCTCCTCTGTGACACCACCACAGAAGCTCAGGGGAGCCCTGGAGACCGTGCTGATGCTATTGAACCTGATGCAACCCTGCCTCCTCTGTGACACCACAGAAGCTCTTGGAGCCCTGGAGACCGTGCTGATGCTATGGAACCTGATGCAACCCTGCCTCCTCTGTGACACCACAGAACCTCTGGGAGCCCTGGAGACCGTGCTGATGCTATGGAACCTGATGCAACCCTGCCTCCACTGTGACACCACAGAACCTCTGGGAGCCCTGGAGACCGTGCTGATGCTATGGAACCTGATGCAACCCTGCCTCCACTGTGACACCACAGAAGCTCGGGGAGCTCTGCAGACCGTGGGGATGCTGGCGAAGCTGACGGAACCCTGGGCACCACAGTGACGCTATGGAACCTGGTGGAACCGAGGGGCCACAGTGACACTGTGGGGCCTTTTGGAAGCAACAGGACCCTGGTGGGAAGCCACGGGATGATTAATCCTGCACGAACCTGCTCCAGGTGGGCTCCTCTCTCCCGGCTTCCACAGGTGCTGCTAGGATCCCACTCCGGCACTGGCTTGGCACGGGCTCACGGCTTCCTTTGGCAATGGCTCTGCTCCAGGATGGCATGCTGCAGAGAATGCAGGTAGATTTTGTGCTCACTCCTGGCATGCAGCTGGACAATAAAGCCTGATCCAGCCCCCCCTCAGCATATGTCCGGCTCTGGCATTGGGGCGGGGCAACTTTGGGAGCAGCCCCAGCCCTGCTCCTGCTCCCGGCTGGGCACCCAGCTGCTGGGACACAGGTGTGTCCTGATGCCACCGTCTACTCCTTTGAGAAGGGGAGGACAGAGTGCATCAGGGAGTTTGGTGTGGCTTACATGCGGCAAGGAGAAGGTGCAGCCCCAAACTGGCTTTCACTTCTAGAACCTTTTGCTATTGCGGGAGCAGCTGCTGGAGCTTTTCAACCGAGCTGCAAGAGTGAAAAGTGTGATGGCATGTCTATCTGAGAAGGAAGGTTCGGTGCCGCAGCCTGTTGTGCACAATTTATATGCTGATAAGAGAAGGGGGTGCTTTTGGAACGTTTTCCTTCCTGACACTTCTGTCTCTGTGAGCTTTAGCTGCTTGGACTCAGGGATACCGAAGGTGTGTGAAAGTGACTGGGATGCGAGAATCATGTTGCACAGGGAACAGGGAAGGTCAGCAAATGTTTCCTGTCCTGGCACATCTCTCAGTCTGAACTGCAGCTGCAGATGCTTCACTTCCGCCAAGGACTCTGCCACCTTGAGAGAAGGATGCGCTCTATGGAGTTGAGAAAGAAAGTGCGTCTCACTAGCTTCTTTCCTCTACTTCATAGACAGCAAAGGGGCTATGAAAGGCAGCACTGGCTTTTTGTTCTAGGACTTCTTCTTTACAAGCAGCTGCTGGATGTTTGGAAGGGGGTTTGGGATATGCAAAAATGAGAGGCTAAGATGGTAAGAGGGTAAGATGGAAGTCATCTGGCAAAAGCAGAGCTCACAAAAGGGCCAGCTGAGAAAGCTCTTGCTGCCTACAACTTCAACTGCACCCCTCAAAGCAGCAGCACACACGCTGCTCTCGGCACTTTCCTTCTCAGCTCTACGCACCATCCTAAGCCTTGCCTCTCCCACACTCAGGATCCAAAGACAACGGCACCAGGGACTGCTCACACACTAAAGGCACCAGGACAAAAGGCTCACCAGCTTGGCCTTTGCATTCCCGCTGACAGCTCCACAGCTTGAACCCAGAGAACTGCCTGCTGCCAACAGCCTTTCCAATCACTCTGAGCACCTCATGACAAGGAGTGTGGGGAATGAATCTCCAGCAGCCTCCTGCCCCAGGCTGTCCCCCGGGAGCAGCCCTGCTCCAGGCCGTGACTGCCACCTGCACAGCCAAAGGACCCAGAGCCGGTGTTACACACCACGGCTGTGCCTGGCACAGAGACACCAGTGGCCACACAAGTGGCCATGGCACTGTCCACACACAGTCCCTGCTGCTGCTCCCCCAGCCGCTGGCACCAACTCCCAGCCACCCACTCCTAAAGCCACGGGGCCCACTGGGACACTGCGGGGGCTCGTGGAAGCCAGCGGCCATTGTGACACAGCGGGGCTGCACAGAGCCCACGGTGCTTTGTGACCCGTGGCTCCCAGGAGAGCCTTTGTTGTTGGGGAAGATGAAACAGGAAAGCCTTATAAATATGATTGCCTAACAAAAGATTCTGGGAATATGAAAACTGTGAGCGACATCGAAATGAAGGCCATCTTTGAGATATAGAGTCTTAGTTACTGAACAACTGGAAAACAATGGTATAGCCGGCTGAAGGTAATCCCCTCTTGATTGAACAATACCCTCTGCTTGCAGACAGGTCCAAGGGTCAGAGCAGACCCTACTAGCTCAGCAGAAGGGGTCCAAAGAGTAGTTTTTAGAAGTTAAAATGTAACACTCTATGGTAATGTAAGAACTCTTATAGGCTGTATGTAAATGCTATAGGATTTGTACCTTGTATTAGATTGGCTACTGAGAATTAGAATATTCACTACAGAAGATGATTTATTGTATTGTAACAAGCTCCTCGCTCTCTTAACTCCTCTCCTCTTAGTAATGCTCTTCTCCTCTTAGTAACGCTCTTAGTAACTCTCTTAGTAGCTCTCTTAGTAATGCTCTTCTCCTCTTAGTAGCTCTCTTAGTAACTCTCTTGCTCTTCTTCTTCCTCTTAATTCAGCTCTCCTCTTAGTTTGTCTCTCTTGCTCTTTACACTCTTAGCTCTCAGCCTCTTGCTCTAGCTCTCTCGCTCACTCTCTCTCCCTCTCTTACACCTTGGGCCTGCTTGGAGCTGCAGCTGGCAGCTCTAAGCAGTGCCCCTGTACCCACGCCCTCTGCAATAAACTGCATGCTCCAAAGACCTGCTTATAGAGATCTCTCGTCGCCGTCCATCTCCAGCCGGGCCCGACCGAACCCACACCCTCATCACCATCATCGCCATCAATTTCGACATTTGTGATGCTGGGGAACTACAAGGAAGCCTGGCTCCTCTGTGACACCACCACAGAAGCTCAGGGGAGCCCTGGAGACCGTGCTGATGCTATTGAACCTGATGCAACCCTGCCTCCTCTGTGACACCACAGAAGCTCTTGGAGCCCTGGAGACCGTGGTGATGCTATGGAACCTGATGCAACCCTGCCTCCTCTGTGACACCACAGAACCTCTGGGAGCCCTGGAGACCGTGCTGATGCTATGGAACCTGATGCAACCCTGCCTCCACTGTGACACCACAGAAGCTCAGGGAGCCCTGGAGACTGTGGTGATGCTATGGAACCTGATGCAACCCTGCCTCCACTGTGACACCACAGAACCTCTGGGAGCCCTGGAGACCGTGCTGATGCTATGGAACCTGATGCAACCCTGCCTCCACTGTGACACCACAGAAGCTCGGGGAGCTCTGCAGACCGTGGGGATGCTGGCGAAGCTGACGGAACCCTGGGCACCACAGTGACGCTATGGAACCTGGTGGAACCGAGGGGCCACAGTGACACTGTGGGGCCTTTTGGAAGCAACAGGACCCTGGTGGGAAGCCACGGGATGATTAATCCTGCACGAACCTGCTCCAGGTGGGCTCCTCTCTCCCGGCTTCCACAGGTGCTGCTAGGATCCCACTCCGGCACTGGCTTGGCACGGGCTCACGGCTTCCTTTGGCAATGGCTCTGCTCCAGGATGGCATGCTGCAGAGAATGCAGGTAGATTTTGTGCTCACTCCTGGCATGCAGCTGGACAATAAAGCCTGATCCAGCCCCCCCTCAGCATATGTCCGGCTCTGGCATTGGGGCGGGGCAACTTTGGGAGCAGCCCCAGCCCTGCTCCTGCTCCCGGCTGGGCACCCAGCTGCTGGGACACAGGTGTGTCCTGATGCCACCGTCTACTCCTTTGAGAAGGGGAGGACAGAGTGCATCAGGGAGTTTGGTGTGGCTTACATGCGGCAAGGAGAAGGTGCAGCCCCAAACTGGCTTTCACTTCTAGAACCTTTTGCTATTGCGGGAGCAGCTGCTGGAGCTTTTCAACCGAGCTGCAAGAGTGAAAAGTGTGATGGCATGTCTATCTGAGAAGGAAGGTTCGGTGCCGCAGCCTGTTGTGCACAATTTATATGCTGATAAGAGAAGGGGGTGCTTTTGGAACGTTTTCCTTCCTGACACTTCTGTCTCTGTGAGCTTTAGCTGCTTGGACTCAGGGATACCGAAGGTGTGTGAAAGTGACTGGGATGCGAGAATCATGTTGCACAGGGAACAGGGAAGGTCAGCAAATGTTTCCTGTCCTGGCACATCTCTCAGTCTGAACTGCAGCTGCAGATGCTTCACTTCCGCCAAGGACTCTGCCACCTTGAGAGAAGGATGCGCTCTATGGAGTTGAGAAAGAAAGTGCGTCTCACTAGCTTCTTTCCTCTACTTCATAGACAGCAAAGGGGCTATGAAAGGCAGCACTGGCTTTTTGTTCTAGGACTTCTTCTTTACAAGCAGCTGCTGGATGTTTGGAAGGGGGTTTGGGATATGCAAAAATGAGAGGCTAAGATGGTAAGAGGGTAAGATGGAAGTCATCTGGCAAAAGCAGAGCTCACAAAAGGGCCAGCTGAGAAAGCTCTTGCTGCCTACAACTTCAACTGCACCCCTCAAAGCAGCAGCACACACGCTGCTCTCGGCACTTTCCTTCTCAGCTCTACGCACCATCCTAAGCCTTGCCTCTCCCACACTCAGGATCCAAAGACAACGGCACCAGGGACTGCTCACACACTAAAGGCACCAGGACAAAAGGCTCACCAGCTTGGCCTTTGCATTCCCGCTGACAGCTCCACAGCTTGAACCCAGAGAACTGCCTGCTGCCAACAGCCTTTCCAATCACTCTGAGCACCTCATGACAAGGAGTGTGGGGAATGAATCTCCAGCAGCCTCCTGCCCCAGGCTGTCCCCCGGGAGCAGCCCTGCTCCAGGCCGTGACTGCCACCTGCACAGCCAAAGGACCCAGAGCCGGTGTTACACACCACGGCTGTGCCTGGCACAGAGACACCAGTGGCCACACAAGTGGCCATGGCACTGTCCACACACAGTCCCTGCTGCTGCTCCCCCAGCCGCTGGCACCAACTCCCAGCCACCCACTCCTAAAGCCACGGGGCCCACTGGGACACTGCGGGGGCTCGTGGAAGCCAGCGGCCATTGTGACACAGCGGGGCTGCACAGAGCCCACGGTGCTTTGTGACCCGTGGCTCCCAGGAGAGCCTTTGTTGTTGGGGAAGATGAAACAGGAAAGCCTTATAAATATGATTGCCTAACAAAAGATTCTGGGAATATGAAAACTGTGAGCGACATCGAAATGAAGGCCATCTTTGAGATATAGAGTCTTAGTTACTGAACAACTGGAAAACAATGGTATAGCCGGCTGAAGGTAATCCCCTCTTGATTGAACAATACCCTCTGCTTGCAGACAGGTCCAAGGGTCAGAGCAGACCCTACTAGCTCAGCAGAAGGGGTCCAAAGAGTAGTTTTTAGAAGTTAAAATGTAACACTCTATGGTAATGTAAGAACTCTTATAGGCTGTATGTAAATGCTATAGGATTTGTACCTTGTATTAGATTGGCTACTGAGAATTAGAATATTCACTACAGAAGATGATTTATTGTATTGTAACAAGCTCCTCGCTCTCTTAACTCCTCTCCTCTTAGTAATGCTCTTCTCCTCTTAGTAACGCTCTTAGTAACTCTCTTAGTAGCTCTCTTAGTAATGCTCTTCTCCTCTTAGTAGCTCTCTTAGTAACTCTCTTGCTCTTCTTCTTCCTCTTAATTCAGCTCTCCTCTTAGTTTGTCTCTCTTGCTCTTTACACTCTTAGCTCTCAGCCTCTTGCTCTAGCTCTCTCGCTCACTCTCTCTCCCTCTCTTACACCTTGGGCCTGCTTGGAGCTGCAGCTGGCAGCTCTAAGCAGTGCCCCTGTACCCACGCCCTCTGCAATAAACTGCATGCTCCAAAGACCTGCTTATAGAGATCTCTCGTCGCCGTCCATCTCCAGCCGGGCCCGACCGAACCCACACCCTCATCACCATCATCGCCATCAATTTCGACAAACTGGCGCCCAAACGTGAGTGAAGGCCTGATTCAGCTTCTTCCACCTGTGAGAGACTTCGCCATGGACGGTAACTAAAAGACCAGTTATAGCCACCTGGAACGTGTCGTGAGCACGGCATACCGTTGCTGCGCAGCGTAAAAGCCGGAGCTCTATAACTCTGCTGAGGCAGCCCTCGAGCACGGGGAGCCGTTACTTCGTAGCAATTACCTGGAGCTCTCGGAGGGAGGAAATTGCCTGGCAGTCCTCGAGCACAGACGGCCACTGCTGCGCAGCGGTTACCTGGAGCTCTTTGAGGAAGTTTGCCGTGGTACCCCTCGAGCACGGACACGCTGCTAAGCAGTGCAGACCGGAGCTCTTAGGAGGGATCCAGCCGCGCGCCCGAGCACAGGCGGGTATTGCTCAGCACCGCCCGCGCTGGAGCTCTGAGTGGAGACACCTGCGAGGTCCCGAGCACGGAAAGCCGTTGCCAAGCGACGCCTGAAACCGGAGCTCTGAGGAGGGACCCGACAGCAGCGTCCTGAGCGCCGTGTGGAGAGCCTGGCCAGCCCCCCACGACGGACTTCTGATTAAGGACCCTGCCCCCTGCGACATCTAGGTGAGTATCATACTGGTCAATAATGGGACAAACTCACTCTGCCCATGACAGACATCTCTATAAACAACTTAAGTACTTACTAAGCTCCGGTCCAAGTCAATTACCTAAACAGGAGCTAAAAAACCTCTTAGAATGGACTCTGATTAATTTCCCAAATGCTGACCGTTCAGCCGTCTTTACAAGAGACTTCTGGGACACAGTTCGGGTTAAACTCTTTAATAATATCTCCCGCCGGGATTGGGCTGCCGCGGAGCTGGTCCCGGCTTGCAGAGCGCTCGTGGAGCTGTTTGCTGTGAAGGCGCCGCCCGCAGCAGCCACCTCGCCGGGTCCCGCTCCTGCTGCGAGCCCGCCCCTTGCCGCCGCGAGCCTGCAACCGGGCACGGCCCCCGCCCCGCCGCCGGACCTCACGGCTCCGGTACCCGCGGTCCAGCTGTCTCGTGCCGCCCCGCCCCACCCCCCCGCGGTCCCTGCACCGGTCACCCCTGCCCCACCGGACTCCACCGCCCCCCCCCACCGCCCCCGTCATCTCCACCCCCACGGTCCCGTTAGTCCCTGCTGTCCCGCCTCTCGCGGCTCCGGTAGCCGCGGTCCGACTGACTCGTGCCGCCCCGCCCCCCGCCCCCGCTGTCCTGGCAGCCGTCACCCCTGTCCCACCGGACCCTACGACCCCCTCCACCGCTCCCCCCATCCCCGCCCCCCCCATCCCGTTCCTCCCTGCTGCCCCGGCTCCCGCGGTCCCCGCCCTCGGCTCCAGCGTCTTCGCGGCCCCGTCCCTCGCTCCTCCCACCCCGTCCGCCAGCGCCTTCGCGGCCCCGCCCCCCGCCGATAGCCCCGCGGGGCCAGCGGCTGCTCCCCAGCCACCTACGGGTCCTACCGCTCCCCTAGCCGCGCCTGTTATGGCTGTAGCCACCATCATAGCCGGCCCCCCGCAAAGCCAGGCGGCGACCCTTCTTCCAGCCCCCCAGGTCCCCCTCGCCGCCACCGACACGGCGCCGGTGGTGGTCAACGTCCCGTCCGCGTCCGTGGGACACGGAGCGCCCCAGCCCCGCCAGCCACCTGGTGCCGGCGCTGCAGCGCCTACACAGATGGCTGCTGCCTCTCCCGTGCCTGCCGCTGCTCCAGCCCCGTCTCCTGGCACCGCCGCGCCGGCAGCCACACCAGCCCAGCCTGCAAACTCCCAGCGGCAGCACGCCGCGGTCCAGCCGCCGACTGGCCCACCGTTCGCCATGGCCCCACCGCAACATACTCCCGCCGCCTCCACGCCGGCCCTCCCGCCTCCCGCAGCCCCGGGATCGTCTCCTGCCGACGGGACAGCCCTGCCACCTCCCGCTCTCCCCGACACACAGACAGCGGCCATCACAGTCCGCCACGTTGACCTGATGGCGTAACCCACGCACGCTCACACTTCTCCAACCACAGCACTGCTCACGGAACTAGCTCCGCCACCGCCCCCCACGGCTTTCACCTCGCCTTCAATAGAGCCACCCGCACCCCCTCGCCCGCTGCCGCGGAGCCGGTTGCTCGCGGCCCCCCCGCCTCCTCGCCCGCCACCGCGGAGATCGGCAGTGCCATCGCCGCCCCCGCCGGGGCCCTCCGGCACCGCACAGCTGTATCCCTCGGCTACCGCCGCCCAGCAACATCCCTCCGCGCAGCTCAGCCTCGCCTCACAAGCCGCAAACAGGGGGGGAACGGAGGGCAGTGGTGCAGCTCCAGTGGCAGGGAAGACGGAGAGCCGCTCTGCCCGAGCTGATGCTTTAAATCTAACACCAGGAAACCCTGAAAAGCAGCCAGATTTGTTTGCAATGAGCCCCAGAGTCCCGCCAGCGAGCGGCTGGGATCTTGCAACCCATAAGGAGAAAACGAGTTCTGAGAGTTTGTTAGCGCTACTTTCTGAATCAAAAAATCCTCCAAAGTGCTCAGATTATTCTCAATTAACAGATTGGCATGAAATAAGACTCCAAAGCTGTAAAGATGAAAGTCTATTAGCTAAGCCTGTGATAGCTAGCCAACAGCCTGACAGTCCCAAAACGTGGGTTCCCATCCCCACTCACGAAATTAAAGAACTAAGAAGGGCTGTAAGAGATAGTGGTATTTGCTCACCGTATCTTAAACAACTGCTAAAAAGTACCCTAAAAAGAACACATCAAACCCTAAAACGCATTTTAGATCAACAGAGAGGGGGAGAAGTCCAGGATACACCTCAAAGGAGGTTGAACAAGGCTTTGTATGTTTACAATTTTTTGAATAGCTCTGCAGAAGAGCCTGATCCCCCCATTTATAGACATTTTTTGAACAACAAAAAAGCAAAACTGAAAGAGCGCCCCCCAGTTTTGATTAAAAATCTAGACTCAGGAAAAATAGAAGGACCATACAATCTTATAATGTGGGGGAAGGGGTTTGCATGTGTTTCCACAGGTGAAGGAATCAAGTGGGTTCCAGCAAAAAACGTGAAGCCATACCTCGCATCAAAGCCTGCTGATGCCACCACACCAGCCAGTGACTCTGCAAGTGGAAGCCAGGAAGCAAGCACCCAGACCTGAACTGCGCAGAATCACCAGAAGAAAGTGATCTGCCAAAAACAGCTCAAGAAAAGAATGGAGTTTTCTCATTTGCGCGCGTGCATGTTGCTTTTATTCTTTTGTTTTAGTTTTTGTAGTGAAGCTTTACCTGTGAATCAACCAAAGACAAATGTCTGGGTTGCTTTAGCCAAATCCGCAGGCTCCGATACCATCTGTCTATCTGACACAAGCCCTGACAAACCTTTTTCAACCTGTTTAGTTGGAGTACCTCTTCCAGAAGGTTTTGATAATATTACTCTTGATAAGTATTGGCCATATGACGATCATCATGTATCTCCAACTCCCAGCCATAGACACCAAACTTATATTGATAATTCTAAAATTGATAAATCTGACCTTCAAGAGCTAGAAATCCTAGGTTCGTTAACTATGGATACCTGCTATTTCTTTCACTTTCAAGGAGAAAACGGTCCCCATTTAAATGTTACCCCATATCACCCAGCTTATAGCAATGTAACTTCTTGGTGTAGTCAAGTTAAGCTTCTTATATATGACGAACCTCATGCAGATCGTTTTAGCAAACTTCCTATTCGATTCCCCAGAGGAATTTGGCTCATCTGTGGAGACAGGGCCTGGCAAGGTATACCTTCAAAAATAGATGGTGGCCCTTGTGCTCTGGGACAACTTACAATTATTGCTCCCAGTGTCAAAGAGGTAATCAAAAAGAAAAGCAGAAAGATCAGATCTTCCTGGGGACATCAGTACGATAGTGACTGTGATAGTGACTTCCACCCTTGGAACTCTGGAAAATCAATTGTTGCAAGCATTTTTCTACCTCAGTTAAGCTCCTCAATTGCTTTAAAACAGTTAAACAAGTTGGGATGTTGGCTCAGCAAGGAGGTAAATGCCACCTCTACTATGATCAGTGATCTGTTAACCGATGAAGAGGCAGTCAGACATGCCACTTTACAAAATAGAGCTGCCGTTGATTATCTTTTATTAGCACATGGGCACGGCTGTGAAGATTTTGAAGGATTATGCTGTATGAACTTATCCGATCATTCTGTTTCCATTCACAAACAGCTACAAAACCTAAAGGATCTAGCTAACCAAATTAGAACAGATGACCCGTCTTGGCTGGACAGTTTGTTTGATGATTGGAGCTTTGCACCTTGGCTAAGGGAACTCTGTAAAATAGGCTTGATTATTCTAGTAGTAATAATTATAGTTTTAGTAGCAGTACCTTGTATGCTTCAGTGTGTGCAAAAAATAACGAGTAGGACTGTATCTAATATCTTAGTTGTTCATCAGAACGGGGGAGATGTTGGGGAAGATGAAACAGGAAAGCCTTATAAATATGATTGCCTAACAAAAGATTCTGGGAATATGAAAACTGTGAGCGACATCGAAATGAAGGCCATCTTTGAGATATAGAGTCTTAGTTACTGAACAACTGGAAAACAATGGTATAGCCGGCTGAAGGTAATCCCCTCTTGATTGAACAATACCCTCTGCTTGCAGACAGGTCCAAGGGTCAGAGCAGACCCTACTAGCTCAGCAGAAGGGGTCCAAAGAGTAGTTTTTAGAAGTTAAAATGTAACACTCTATGGTAATGTAAGAACTCTTATAGGCTGTATGTAAATGCTATAGGATTTGTACCTTGTATTAGATTGGCTACTGAGAATTAGAATATTCACTACAGAAGATGATTTATTGTATTGTAACAAGCTCCTCGCTCTCTTAACTCCTCTCCTCTTAGTAATGCTCTTCTCCTCTTAGTAACGCTCTTAGTAACGCTCTTAGTAGCTCTCTTAGTAATGCTCTTCTCCTCTTAGTAGCTCTCTTAGTAACTCTCTTGCTCTTCTTCTTCCTCTTAATTCAGCTCTCCTCTTAGTTTGTCTCTCTTGCTCTTTACACTCTTAGCTCTCAGCCTCTTGCTCTAGCTCTCTCGCTCACTCTCTCTCCCTCTCTTACACCTTGGGCCTGCTTGGAGCTGCAGCTGGCAGCTCTAAGCAGTGCCCCTGTACCCACGCCCTCTGCAATAAACTGCATGCTCCAAAGACCTGCTTATAGAGATCTCTCGTCGCCGTCCATCTCCAGCCGGGCCCGACCGAACCCACACCCTCATCACCATCATCGCCATCAATTTCGACATTTGTGATGCTGGGGGACTACAAGGAAGCCTGGCTCCTCTGTGACACCACCACAGAAGCTCAGGGGAGCCCTGGAGACCGTGCTGATGCTATTGAACCTGATGCAACCCTGCCTCCTCTGTGACACCACAGAAGCTCTTGGAGCCCTGGAGACCGTGGTGATGCTATGGAACCTGATGCAACCCTGCCTCCTCTGTGACACCACAGAACCTCTGGGAGCCCTGGAGACCGTGCTGATGCTATGGAACCTGATGCAACCCTGCCTCCACTGTGACACCACAGAAGCTCAGGGAGCCCTGGAGACTGTGGTGATGCTATGGAACCTGATGCAACCCTGCCTCCACTGTGACACCACAGAACCTCTGGGAGCCCTGGAGACCGTGCTGATGCTATGGAACCTGATGCAACCCTGCCTCCACTGTGACACCACAGAAGCTCGGGGAGCTCTGCAGACCGTGGGGATGCTGGCGAAGCTGACGGAACCCTGGGCACCACAGTGACGCTATGGAACCTGGTGGAACCGAGGGGCCACAGTGACACTGTGGGGCCTTTTGGAAGCAACAGGACCCTGGTGGGAAGCCACGGGATGATTAATCCTGCACGAACCTGCTCCAGGTGGGCTCCTCTCTCCCGGCTTCCACAGGTGCTGCTAGGATCCCACTCCGGCACTGGCTTGGCACGGGCTCACGGCTTCCTTTGGCAATGGCTCTGCTCCAGGATGGCATGCTGCAGAGAATGCAGGTAGATTTTGTGCTCACTCCTGGCATGCAGCTGGACAATAAAGCCTGATCCAGCCCCCCCTCAGCATATGTCCGGCTCTGGCATTGGGGCGGGGCAACTTTGGGAGCAGCCCCAGCCCTGCTCCCGGCTGGGCACCCAGCTGCTGGGACACAGGTGTGTCCTGATGCCACCGTCTACTCCTTTGAGAAGGGGAGGACAGAGTGCATCAGGGAGTTTGGTGTGGCTTACATGCGGCAAGGAGAAGGTGCAGCCCCAAACTGGCTTTCACTTCTAGAACCTTTTGCTATTGCGGGAGCAGCTGCTGGAGCTTTTCAACCGAGCTGCAAGAGTGAAAAGTGTGATGGCATGTCTATCTGAGAAGGAAGGTTCGGTGCCGCAGCCTGTTGTGCACAATTTATATGCTGATAAGAGAAGGGGGTGCTTTTGGAACGTTTTCCTTCCTGACACTTCTGTCTCTGTGAGCTTTAGCTGCTTGGACTCAGGGATACCGAAGGTGTGTGAAAGTGACTGGGATGCGAGAATCATGTTGCACAGGGAACAGGGAAGGTCAGCAAATGTTTCCTGTCCTGGCACATCTCTCAGTCTGAACTGCAGCTGCAGATGCTTCACTTCCGCCAAGGACTCTGCCACCTTGAGAGAAGGATGCGCTCTATGGAGTTGAGAAAGAAAGTGCGTCTCACTAGCTTCTTTCCTCTACTTCATAGACAGCAAAGGGGCTATGAAAGGCAGCACTGGCTTTTTGTTCTAGGACTTCTTCTTTACAAGCAGCTGCTGGATGTTTGGAAGGGGGTTTGGGATATGCAAAAATGAGAGGCTAAGATGGTAAGAGGGTAAGATGGAAGTCATCTGGCAAAAGCAGAGCTCACAAAAGGGCCAGCTGAGAAAGCTCTTGCTGCCTACAACTTCAACTGCACCCCTCAAAGCAGCAGCACACACGCTGCTCTCGGCACTTTCCTTCTCAGCTCTACGCACCATCCTAAGCCTTGCCTCTCCCACACTCAGGATCCAAAGACAACGGCACCAGGGACTGCTCACACACTAAAGGCACCAGGACAAAAGGCTCACCAGCTTGGCCTTTGCATTCCCGCTGACAGCTCCACAGCTTGAACCCAGAGAACTGCCTGCTGCCAACAGCCTTTCCAATCACTCTGAGCACCTCATGACAAGGAGTGTGGGGAATGAATCTCCAGCAGCCTCCTGCCCCAGGCTGTCCCCCGGGAGCAGCCCTGCTCCAGGCCGTGACTGCCACCTGCACAGCCAAAGGACCCAGAGCCGGTGTTACACACCACGGCTGTGCCTGGCACAGAGACACCAGTGGCCACACAAGTGGCCATGGCACTGTCCACACACAGTCCCTGCTGCTGCTCCCCCAGCCGCTGGCACCAACTCCCAGCCACCCACTCCTAAAGCCACGGGGCCCACTGGGACACTGCGGGGGCTCGTGGAAGCCAGCGGCCATTGTGACACAGCGGGGCTGCACAGAGCCCACGGTGCTTTGTGACCCGTGGCTCCCAGGAGAGCCTTTGTGATGCTGGGGAACTACAAGGAAGCCTGGCTCCTCTGTGACACCACCACAGAAGCTCAGGGGAGCCCTGGAGACCGTGCTGATGCTATTGAACCTGATGCAACCCTGCCTCCTCTGTGACACCACAGAAGCTCTTGGAGCCCTGGAGACCGTGCTGATGCTATGGAACCTGATGCAACCCTGCCTCCTCTGTGACACCACAGAACCTCTGGGAGCCCTGGAGACCGTGCTGATGCTATGGAACCTGATGCAACCCTGCCTCCACTGTGACACCACAGAACCTCTGGGAGCCCTGGAGACCGTGCTGATGCTATGGAACCTGATGCAACCCTGCCTCCACTGTGACACCACAGAAGCTCGGGGAGCTCTGCAGACCGTGGGGATGCTGGCGAAGCTGACGGAACCCTGGGCACCACAGTGACGCTATGGAACCTGGTGGAACCGAGGGGCCACAGTGACACTGTGGGGCCTTTTGGAAGCAACAGGACCCTGGTGGGAAGCCACGGGATGATTAATCCTGCACGAACCTGCTCCAGGTGGGCTCCTCTCTCCCGGCTTCCACAGGTGCTGCTAGGATCCCACTCCGGCACTGGCTTGGCACGGGCTCACGGCTTCCTTTGGCAATGGCTCTGCTCCAGGATGGCATGCTGCAGAGAATGCAGGTAGATTTTGTGCTCACTCCTGGCATGCAGCTGGACAATAAAGCCTGATCCAGCCCCCCCTCAGCATATGTCCGGCTCTGGCATTGGGGCGGGGCAACTTTGGGAGCAGCCCCAGCCCTGCTCCTGCTCCCGGCTGGGCACCCAGCTGCTGGGACACAGGTGTGTCCTGATGCCACCGTCTACTCCTTTGAGAAGGGGAGGACAGAGTGCATCAGGGAGTTTGGTGTGGCTTACATGCGGCAAGGAGAAGGTGCAGCCCCAAACTGGCTTTCACTTCTAGAACCTTTTGCTATTGCGGGAGCAGCTGCTGGAGCTTTTCAACCGAGCTGCAAGAGTGAAAAGTGTGATGGCATGTCTATCTGAGAAGGAAGGTTCGGTGCCGCAGCCTGTTGTGCACAATTTATATGCTGATAAGAGAAGGGGGTGCTTTTGGAACGTTTTCCTTCCTGACACTTCTGTCTCTGTGAGCTTTAGCTGCTTGGACTCAGGGATACCGAAGGTATGTGAAAGTGACTGGGATGCGAGAATCATGTTGCACAGGGAACAGGGAAGGTCAGCAAATGTTTCCTGTCCTGGCACATCTCTCAGTCTGAACTGCAGCTGCAGATGCTTCACTTCCGCCAAGGACTCTGCCACCTTGAGAGAAGGATGCGCTCTATGGAGTTGAGAAAGAAAGTGCGTCTCACTAGCTTCTTTCCTCTACTTCATAGACAGCAAAGGGGCTATGAAAGGCAGCACTGGCTTTTTGTTCTAGGACTTCTTCTTTACAAGCAGCTGCTGGATGTTTGGAAGGGGGTTTGGGATATGCAAAAATGAGAGGCTAAGATGGTAAGAGGGTAAGATGGAAGTCATCTGGCAAAAGCAGAGCTCACAAAAGGGCCAGCTGAGAAAGCTCTTGCTGCCTACAACTTCAACTGCACCCCTCAAAGCAGCAGCACACACGCTGCTCTCGGCACTTTCCTTCTCAGCTCTACGCACCATCCTAAGCCTTGCCTCTCCCACACTCAGGATCCAAAGACAACGGCACCAGGGACTGCTCACACACTAAAGGCACCAGGACAAAAGGCTCACCAGCTTGGCCTTTGCATTCCCGCTGACAGCTCCACAGCTCGAACCCAGAGAACTGCCTGCTGCCAACAGCCTTTCCAATCACTCCGAGCACCTCATGACAAGGAGCTGCAGCGTGTGGGGAATGAATCTCCAGCAGCCTCCTGCCCCAGGCTGTCCCCCGGGAGCAGCCCTGCTCCAGGCCGTGACTGCCACCTGCACAGCCAAAGGACCCGGAGCCGGTGTTACACACCACGGCTGTGCCTGGCACAGAGACACCAGTGGCCACACAAGTGGCCATGGCACTGTCCACACACAGTCCCTGCTGCTGCTCCCCCAGCCGCTGGCACCAACTCCCAGCCACCCACTCCTAAAGCCATGGGGCCCACTGGGACACTGCGGGGGCTCGTGGAAGCCAGCGGCCATTGTGACACAGCGGGGCTGCACAGAGCCCACGGTGCTTTGTGACCCGTGGCTCCCAGGAGAGCCTTTGTGATGCTGGGGAACTACAAGGAAGCCTGGCTCCTCTGTGACACCACCACAGAAGCTCAGGGGAGCCCTGGAGACCGTGCTGATGCTATGGAACCTGATGCAACCCTGCCTCCACTGTGACACCACAGAAGCTCGGGGAGCTCTGCAGACCGTGGGGATGCTGGCGAAGCTGACGGAACCCTGGGCACCACAGTGACGCTATGGAACCTGGTGGAACCGAGGGGCCACAGTGACACTGTGGGGCCTTTTGGAAGCAACAGGACCCTGGTGGGAAGCCACGGGATGATTAATCCTGCACGAACCTGCTCCAGGTGGGCTCCTCTCTCCCGGCTTCCACAGGTGCTGCTAGGATCCCACTCCGGCACTGGCTTGGCACGGGCTCACGGCTTCCTTTGGCAATGGCTCTGCTCCAGGATGGCATGCTGCAGAGAATGCAGGTAGATTTTGTGCTCACTCCTGGCATGCAGCTGGACAATAAAGCCTGATCCAGCCCCCCCTCAGCATATGTCTGGCTCTGGCATTGGGGCGGGGCAACTTTGGGAGCAGCCCCAGCCCTGCTCCTGCTCCCGGCTGGGCACCCAGCTGCTGGGACACAGGTGTGTCCTGATGCCACCGTCTACTCCTTTGAGAAGGGGAGGACAGAGTGCATCAGGGAGTTTGGTGTGGCTTACATGCGGCAAGGAGAAGGTGCAGCCCCAAACTGGCTTTCACTTCTAGAACCTTTTGCTATTGCAGGAGCAGCTGCTGGAGCTTTTCAACCGAGCTGCAAGAGTGAAAAGTGTGATGGCATGTCTATCTGAGAAGGAAGGTTCGGTGCCGCAGCCTGTTGTGCACAATTTATATGCTGATAAGAGAAGGGGGTGCTTTTGCAACGTTTTCCTTCCTGACACTTCTGTCTCTGTGAGCTTTAGCTGCTTGGACTCAGGGATACCGAAGGTGTGTGAAAGTGACTGGGATGCGAGAATCATGTTGCACAGGGAACAGGGAAGGTCAGCAAATGTTTCCTGTCCTGGCACATCTCTCAGTCTGAACTGCAGCTGCAGATGCTTCACTTCCGCCAAGGACTCTGCCACCTTGAGAGAAGGATGCGCTCTATGGAGTTGAGAAAGAAAGTGCGTCTCACTAGCTTCTTTCCTCTACTTCATAGACAGCAAAGGGGCTATGAAAGGCAGCACTGGCTTTTTGTTCTAGGACTTCTTCTTTACAAGCAGCTGCTGGATGTTTGGAAGGGGGTTTGGGATATGCAAAAATGAGAGGCTAAGATGGTAAGAGGGTAAGATGGAAGTCATCTGGCAAAAGCAGAGCTCACAAAAGGGCCAGCTGAGAAAGCTCTTGCTGCCTACAACTTCAACTGCACCCCTCAAAGCAGCAGCACACACGCTGCTCTCGGCACTTTCCTTCTCAGCTCTACGCACCATCCTAAGCCTTGCCTCTCCCACACTCAGGATCCAAAGACAACGGCACCAGGGACTGCTCACACACTAAAGGCACCAGGACAAAAGGCTCACCAGCTTGGCCTTTGCATTCCCGCTGACAGCTCCACAGCTCGAACCCAGAGAACTGCCTGCTGCCAACAGCCTTTCCAATCACTCCGAGCACCTCATGACAAGGAGCTGCAGCGTGTGGGGAATGAATCTCCAGCAGCCTCCTGCCCCAGGCTGTCCCCCGGGAGCAGCCCTGCTCCAGGCCGTGACTGCCACCTGCACAGCCAAAGGACCCGGAGCCGGTGTTACACACCACGGCTGTGCCTGGCACAGAGACACCAGTGGCCACACAAGTGGCCATGGCACTGTCCTCACACAGTCCCTGCTGCTTCTCCCCCAGCTGCTGGTGGGGCACCAACTCCCAGCCACCCACTCCTAAAGCCACGGGCCCACTGGGACACTGCGGGGGCTCGTGGAAGCCAGCGGCCATTTTGACACAGCGTGTGGAAGGATGGCTGCAATAAAGAGGACATGAAACCTAAGAACTGCCGAGAGCTGCTGCAAGCTCGGCAGCTAACCACAAGAATGATCGTGGTCAGCAGGACCGTGAGCCTGCCTGCTAGACAATGATAGGATCTTGCGGTTAGTTAAACACAGATGTGAGTTACAGCCCTAACCACAGCTGGGCAGAGCTAAGAAAATTTAACATTTAAGAATTATCCAATCAACTAAAGACAACTATGATTAGCTAATAAAGCCGGCTATAAATGTAACCGCTGAATCACTAATAAACGAAGCTTGCCTACCAATCATATTGATTGTCCGCATCTTCCCTCATCCTTCGCAGAGGACAAGGAGGAGGAGGAGGTGGCGGAGGACGAGGAGGAGGAGGAGGACGAGGACGAGGACGAGGAGGAGGAGGAGGACGAGGAAGAGGAGGACGAGGAGGACGAGGACAAGGAGGACGAGGACAAGGAGGACGAGGACGAGGAGGACGAGGAGGAGGAGGACGAGGAGGAGGAGGAGGAGGAGGAGGAGGAGGAGGACGAGGACGAGGACGAGGAGGACGAGGAGGACGAGGAGGACGAGGAGGACGAGGAGGAGGACGAGGAGAATGAGGAGGACGAGGAGGAGGTGGATGAGGATTAGGAGGAGGACAAGGAGGAGGACAAGGAGGAGCAGGATGAGGAGGAGGATGAGGAGGAGGAGGCGGTGGACGAGGTGCTGGAGGACGAGGAGGAGGAGGGTTAAGGGTGGAGATGAGATCTTCCTCATCCTGCTCCTCCACTGCTGATGTCAGGGAATTCCCTGCAGCTGCCAACATCTGCCTTTCCTGCTGCAGGATCTGGTCTGGCAGCTCTCTCAGGCTCTTCACCTTTGGCAGCGCCGCAGCATCCTTGGAGTCATGGACTGGCAACTGGCACCTCCAGGTCACTTGCTGCTGGGATGCTTTTCTCTGGGGAAATCTTCTTGGACACGGCCTGGCTCCAGTTCTTACTTCCAGCCCTTTCCTGCCCATCTGCATCCTCAGCCACGAGCCGCTTCTTTACATCGCCGTGCCTCTGGGGGAGCAGGGACTCCTGTCTCTGGGCAAACAAAACAAAGACAACTTGTAAGAAGAGAACCTGCAGCTTCTAGTTAGAAGAGAAAGGACTATTCAATCAAGGCAGGGCCGATGGAGAAACTTTCTAAAATGGAACAAGCAGCAGAAGCACAGGAGTTTTGCAGAAGAAATTCCCCTCCCAGCACTTGGCTTAGGGAAAAAGCCTGATGTTGCTAGGAGAGACTTGAGTTCATGTCTACTATTGGGTAGCAGACATCTGAACATTTAGACTATTGGCTTTCCAGGCTCATGCTATTCAAACCTGAGAGTGAAACTATTCTAAAAGCCAGAGATGCTTGGAAGAAATGTTCCTGCTCACACCACGACTGGGGACCATGCATCATTCTTACCTTGCACCTGTCCAAAGGCCTTCCTCCGTCTGTGCTCCGGCAGTTCTCACCGGGCCTCTGGCAAGGATGGAGGCTCCTGCCACAAGTATCCCAAGTGTGGAGATCCTCCTCATTCTGCTCCTCCACTGCTGACATCAGGGAATTCCCTGCAGCTGCAAACACCTGCCTTTGCTGCGCGAGGACCTTCTCTAGCACCATGGAGTTGGCCAAAGGCCTTCTCCTATGGCAGCGCCACAGCATCCTGCAAGTCACGGACTGGAACTGGCACCTCCAGCAAAGTTGCTGCTGGCAAACATCCCTCAGCCATTCCCTGACTGCAATGAGCTGGACTCCTACTCCTCTGCAAGCCTCTTCCTGGCCAGGTGCATCCTCAGCAATGAGCCGCTTCTGCTGAGAGCTGCGGCTCTGAGGGAGCAGCCAGTCCTGTCCAAAGGGCTTCCTCTGTCTCCAGTCCTGCAGCTCTCACAGGGTACTGGCTATGGTCAAATCTCCTGCCAGGAGGATCCGACCTGTGCAATTCATCCTCATCCTTCTTCTCCATTGCTGATGGCTCTAAGTGCCCTGCAGATGGGTACATCTGCCTTTGCTGCTGGAGGCTTTTGTCCAGCACCACACCCAAAGTCTTCTCCTCTGGTACCGCCCCATCCTTCTTGGAACCTTGGTCAGGGAACTGGCAGCTCCAGGACAATCGCTGCTCTGCCTCTGGCTTCTGGGAGCGCCTTACTGGAGGCCTCCTCTTTTCTCTATCCTGCTGAAACAAGAAAGGCTTCGTAACTCGACTGCTCTATGCCAGCCATGAGTTCATCATCTCTTCTGGAACTCTTTTACAGTGGACACAGAGTTTGTTTCAGCTCATTCTCACAACTTTTATCGTGACTATGCCTCATAACTCTTACAACTCTTATTAGTTCATAACCTGGATTACACATTGTCTCTGTCCAGATTAGAATTTTAAAATATACAATACAATTCTCAAGATCCTCTAGCTACAAGATGTAACCACACATCTTTGTCCTTCTTTTATTTTTGCAAAAACATTGGCAATTGTTTCTCTCTTTTATACTTTTCCCTTCGGAACTCATTGTTTCCTGTTTTCACTCCCTCTTCTCAGAAGACTTTCCTTTGGTTTATTCTTGTACTGATTCTCCAATCTTTCCAGGCTACTTTATAGAGATGTAGCTGGTGCAACAGACACTTACTAGATAGTTTTTGTTGGTTTGATTTATACTACAGGAAGATGATAAAACACACGTTTTACATTTCCTCAGACGGCAAAAATTTTTTGCATTTTTAATGGAAAATATATTTTTCAAGTTTGGATAGCATCATTTAAAATAAATAGTTTCATTACCTGCCCACTAGCCATAACATAGATCTGTATCCATCATCTAAAAGTAAAGCCAGCTTTTGATTTGATACACACATTGAGACTTTACCCTGTAGGAAATAAAGCAGAAAAAAGATGCTATTACAGTTTTATCTTCAACTGCACATCACTTCTAACCTTGAGTGAAGGCTCTGCATTATTGAATAGAACCAATTGAGGCAGTGCAGCTCTCGGTTAACACATGATCAGAACCTCAGACTGCTAAGGAAGAGCAGCAAATAGTTTGGCTGCCACCACGAGGCAACAGCACATTCTCCTGTTGACATTCTCACGGTCAGAGTGAAACTGGAACCGAGCAATCCCATTCCTTTGCAACCACCCTTATGCTGCAGAGATGGAGCCCTGAGCTCAGAAATGCCATTTGTGACAGAGCTTTCCCAGGTGGGAAGGCATCCTCCCTTCCCAGAGGTATTGCAAGTTCCCCTCTCCCCACTCCATTCCATCCGGAAATGGAATGCTGACAATCCACAATGGTTATACACCACAGCACTGGCATGGATTCTTTTCCTTAGGCAGATCTAAGGCAGTCTGGGAGTTGCTCAGCCTCTTGTGCCCTCCTCAAGGGAGCATTTGTAACTTTTCTTCCTACAATCATCCAACCAAACAACTTGGTTACTGCTCCAAGTAATTACCGGAAGCTTTGGCTGTGTTTTCCCATTCGATTTTAGTTAACCCAATCTTTTGCAAATATTGACACTTCTATATTTGAAATTCCCAGCATACTACAGAGATTTGAGAGGGGATCTTCAAACTTGAGCGGTGACATTGACCACAGAGTAGCAATAAATAGGAAATATCAGGACAAAAGTTAATCCAATACACACCCCCAACAATCCTCCAATTTTTTTTTTTTTTTTTAATTCTGGAAGAAACAAATTTAACAGCACTGCCATGCATGCAACAAAGGGACCCAGGCATGAAGATGAGCAAGCTGTTGGTCCTTCACATTCCAGTTTTCAAGGGTGACATTAGTGGGACACTGCTTGGAGCACTGCAATGATATCAAAGTAATCCCTTAAACTTCCTGCTAACTGGAAATTTCTTTTAAGATGCATAGATAATATACAGCTCATTACTTACACATACAGGCAAAAGGAAAAAACAAGTTTCACCACATTCTCATAAACCTCTGGAAATAAAATCCTGTAAACTTAACTGCCATTCTTAATTTGACAAATTGCTACTGCTATAACATTACCTGTACTGCACCTTGTCAATTGGATGCTTTTGCCCAGACTCCTTGCTCCATATATGTCATTTACGCCACAGAAAACAAGATAGAATCCCATCCCAGCAAAAATCAGTGGGAATGGAGAGTGACTTACTCGGCAACACCTGATTCTCTCTGTGCAACATGCACTACAGCTTTCTTTCGCTCTGATTGTAATAAATGAGGGTATTTTGTTCATTGAAAAGAGCTGACACAGGCCACAATGTACATAACAGGAAATGTCTTAACAAATCTATATGTAAAGGTTGTAAGTGCTGTAAGTGTACTATCGTTTAAGCTCCAGGAAGAAAAGCAGGGGATACTAACTGACCAAATATGGAAAAGGTCACCCAGAGGGCACTTGAAGAAGACTACTAGCCTTCAGCCATCGACCACCAGAAGGCAAAAAACGACCCCCTAGCAACAAGTTCACACATGCGCAGAGTACTCCCTTAAAGAAGAGTTAACAGGAAACGATCCTGCATAAAAGAAGGACTGAAATTTGCAAACCCCTGCAGCAATTCGGTGGAGCGGGGACTCCCCTGTCGCCCAGCGCTGATTTTGCTTATGCCTTGCTTGCTGTAATTAATAAATTCTCTAATTTGATTAAACCTCTTTGTCTGCCTCCATCAATCACAATTTGGTGCCGTGACTCGGATGGGAATGGTACGGTAAGACAGAGATATCGGGGAGGCGCCCCACCTCTGGTGGCCTCGGTATCTTCAGTCTTTACCTCGCTCCCACCGACGAACCTAAACTCAAGGCATTAAGCAAAGGGAACCGGTCGACCCCATAAACTTTGTGCACAGAGGTCCGGACGAAGACGCTGGAAGCGTGAGTATTTGCGGAAAAGGGATCCATTCGGTCGAGGTCGGGTATCCTGGAGTGTGGCGAGTGTGGTGTGTGAGAGGGGGGCCGGCAGCCAGACTCCCCAAGCGAGTGTGGACCCTCAGTAGTGCGGCTCCCATTGCCCGCGAGGGCGTGGGCCACGAACCAGGGGAAGCGAGTGATTCCACACACAGAACGCCTGAAGGCACTCCAGAGGATGGGACAGGGGAAAAGCAAGCCCTCTAGTTCCATAAGGTTTCCCCCAGTACCTGAGGATAGTCCGTTAGGGCTTTTATTGAATAATTGAAGGCATTATTCGAGTACACAGAATAAAGATAAGGCCAAGATGATTTATTATTGCATAGAGGTCTGGGGAGGAAAGCAGATATCACGAAACGTATTTTGGCCTATATTTGGGTCCTACGAGGACTGGGTGAGACAGGATTTGAATTTATGGGTAAAAACCAAAACTCCTTTTAGTCGAGAAGAGAGTGAATATGCAAAAATATGGATAGAGACCCCTGGGGTACTCCTGTTTACTTTAAAGGAAAAATCTGAAGACTCAGGGGCAAGAAGAAAAGATAAAAAGAAAGAGGAAGTTCCGATGATTCCACCCCCCTATATACCTCCGCAGGCCCCACAGGCACCCCCACTCCCACTCCCTGAGCAGCCCCTAGAGGAAGAAGAAGGGAATCCTGAACCTGAACGGGAGGGACCAATGACAAGGAGCAGAGCTAGACGTCATAACCTTTATCCATTAAGAGAAATGCCTATGGGGGGACCCCAACCAGGAATTGGCTTTATTTCAGTTCCCCTTAGCTCTGGAGATGTGCGGGACTTTAAGAAGGAAATGGGGAACCTATTAGAAGACCCCCTGGGAGTTGCAGAGAAGCTAGATCAATTTTTAGGCCCTAATATATACACCTGGGATGAGCTGCAGTCAATTCTAAATATTCTTTTTACTGCAGAAGAAAAGAACATGATTAGGCGAGCGGGAATGCGAATTTGGGATGCCCAACATGCTCAGGGCCCACAGGCAGATATCAAATGGCCTTTACAAAACCCTAATTGGGATCATCAGGATCCAGCACACAGAACTCATATGCAGAACTAAGGACAATAGTTATACAAGGGGTCCGAGAGGGCAGTACCAAAAGGACAAAACATAAATAAGGCCTTTAATGAGAGGCAGAGAAAGGAGGAAACTCCAACAGATTGGCTAGAAAGAGTAAGAAAGAATCTACAGCTGTATTCAGGCCTGGACCCAGATACACAGTTGGGTCAGGCACTTCTGAAAACTCAATTTGTAGCCAAATCATGGGATGACATCAGGAAGAAGCTAGAAAAAACTAGAAAATTGGCAGGAGAGAGGATTAGATGAATTGTTGAGAGAAGCACAGAAAGTATATGTCAGGAGGGATGAAGAGAATCACAAGAGACAAGTCAGAATGATGGTGGCAGCAGTAAGGGAAAGCAGAAAACAAGACTCTCCCGCCGAATGGGGCAGATGCCCAGAAAGGCCCCTAGGAACACAGAGGGAAATCAGAGGGTAGAAAGGAGGGAAGCAGTCGTATGTTTTTATTGTGGGGAGAAGGGACACATCAGAAGGGATTGCAGAAAGAGGATAAGAGATGAAAAGATGTTTAAAGAAGATTAGAGGGGTCAGGGGCTCTACTTACTTGGGGACCAAGAAACATCCAGAGCCCTTGATAAAAATAAAAGTCGGTCCCCAATGCCAGGAATTTGAATTCCTGGTAGATACGGGAGCAGAAAGATCAACTATCCAAGTTTTACCATCTGGGTGTAAAGTCTCCTGAGACACTGCCCTTGTAGTGGGTGCCAAGGGTGAACCTTTTGAGGTCCCTGTTATTAAAGATGTCCTAATAGAAACCGAATCAAAAATAGGAATAGGAAGCCTTTTGTTGGCACCAGAAGCAGAGTATAACCTCATGGGTAGAGATCTCATAGTAGAATTGGAAATAAACCTAGAGGTAATTAATAAAGAATTGAGAATCAAACTATGCCCCTTAGAGTAGAGGATGAAAAGGAGATTAACCCTGAGGTATGGTACACACCTGACAGTGTGGGCCAACTGAACATTCCGCCCTTCTCCGTACCCATAAAAGATCCAGAAATTCCAATAAGGATCAAGCAGTATCCCATATCCCCAGAAGGGAAACGAGGACTAAAGCCTGAAATAGACAGACTAATAAGCAAGGGACTCCTAGAGCCCTGTATGTCCCCTTTTAATACACCCATTTTACCAGTAAAGAAACCAGATGGATCCTATCGATTAGTGCATGATTTAAGAGAAATTAATAAGAGGACAGTGGCCCGGTTCCCGGTGGTTGCTAACCCATACACCCTATTAAGTAGACTAGGGCCAGAAAATCACTGGTATAGTGTAATTGATCTAAAAGATGCATTTTGGGCCTGCCCCTTAGACGAAAATAGTAGAGATTATTTTGCCTTTGAATGGGAGGACCCAGATACTCATAGGCGACAACAGTTGCGGTGGACCGTGCTGCCACAAGGGTTCACAGAATCACCAAATTTATTTGGACAAGCATTAGAACAAATCCTCCAAGAATATCAAACAAGAGAAAACATTACTTTGATTCAGTATGTGGATGACCTCCTGATTGCAGGAAGAAAAGAAGAAGAAGTTCGAGAGGAGAGCATTAAACTGTTAAACTTTCTAAGCTTGAAGAGACTAAAAGTATCAAAGGCAAAATTACAGTTTGTAGAAGAAGAAGTAAAATATTTAGGCCATTATTTGAGTAAAGGAGAGAAGAAAATAGACCCCGAAAGAGTGAAAGGAATCCTCTCACTCCCGCCACCAAGGAGCAAGAGACAAGTAAGGCAATTGCTAGGATTAGTAGGCTACTGTAGACAATGGATTGATAATTATAGTACCAAGGTCAAATTTCTGTATAACAAGCTCAGTCATGACGGGTTATTGAAATGGAGCAGAGAGGATGAGAGGAATTTAGAACAACTGCAACAGGATTTAATTAATGCTCCAGTACTAAGTTTACCTGATTTAAAAAGACCATTTTATCTATTTGTAAACATTGAAAATGGGACAGCATATGGAGTATTAACTCAAGATTGGGCTAGGAGAAAGAAACCGGTAGGATACTTGTCAAAGCTATTAGATCCAGTAAGCAAGGGATGGCCTACATGCCTACAGGCAGTGGTAGCCTGTGCTCTCTTAGTAGAAGAAGCACGTAAAATAACTTTTAATGGGGAACTCAAGGTATTATCTCCACATAAC